>NW_025534005.1:0-313722 GCF_020615455.1 Coregonus clupeaformis | reverse complement strand
CTTAGACACACCTGTACTGGAGTAGGTGTGTGCATAATTTTGTCTCAGGCTGCTGCTGCCTTAGGGCAGAGGGTAAACCATTAGGAGCAGAGCTCCCCTATGGGGCTCCGCTCCACTCATAGAACTGGAGTTACACTCCGGAACTAACTCGTTTACTTCTGACCTGCAGAAGAGAGTGAGATTATTTTTGTAATCATCAATGGTAGAACGAGACTAACAGCAAACAATGAAATTATCTTTGTTATCTTATTTCTTATAATATCTACATAATGCTTCAGTAATGTCTTATGAGAAGATATTGATGCACTACAACCATTCATATCATAGGTTCAACAGCATGTTTAAAAAAAAAATCACTATCATTGACAAGGTTGCTCTGAAGAGTTCTGAACAGTGATTTATATTAATGTGATTCTGTGTCTTAGGTTTAGTTGAGTTCTTTGTTTGAAGGTAAAAGCAGTGAAGTACACTATTCAATATATAGTGCTCTACATTTAACCAGAGCATGTTTAAGGCCCGTTCAAAAGTAGTGCACTAAATAGGGAATACGGTGCCAGCCAAGGTCAGCCTTGCTCCAAATGTGTTCTCATTAGACAGTGAAAGTGGCTGAGCTACAGGGAGAAACAAACATGGCCAGCAGCTGAGGCTGCTGATGCAAATTCCTGGAGATGTGATGTAAAACTGTGTCACATTGGCCAAGGGATCATTTAGGCAAATTGATTTGTTGAGATTCTTCTTGTAATGAAAAGCGCTATATAAATTAAACATATCATTAGTAAATGTTACTTATTTCATTCATGTAATATTTATTATGATTTTAATGTATTTATGTTGACTGAGAATTCCCTTTTGTAGAAATCAACTGTTGCAGTAGTGAGTCATTGGATTCCATTCCATTTAAATTCAAGAAGCAAATGGAATTTCCAATTCGGATTACTAACTGAATTGACTAAATTGAAAGGGAATCTGCCCCACCCATGATTGACAAAATGTTCTTGCTGATTGGTTGTTGATTTGTCAGTGTTGTGGCTGATTGGTTGTCTGGGTTTCTCACCTCCAGGTTCTGATTGTGTTTGAGGCTCCTGCAGTGGTTTTTATTGACTTGTCAGTTCCGCTGTAGAACTTAGAACACACCTTGAAGAAGAAGCCTGACTTTGGGACCAGAAACTCCATGCCTGATAGTGATCAAACACACCAGAAACAAACCAGCTTCAAATGACATATTAAATGTGATTCTACTGTGTGACCTACAGTGAGGGAAAAAGTATTTGATCCCCTGCTGATTTTGTAAGTTTGCCCACTGACAAAGAAATTATCAGTCTATAATTTTAATGTTAGGTTTATTTGAACAGTGAGAGACGGAATAACAACAAAATAATCCAGAAAAACGCATGTCAAAAATGTTATAAATTGATTTGCATTTTAATGAGGGAAATAAGTATTTGACCCCCTCTCAATCAGAAAGATTTCTGGCTCCCAGGTGTCTTTTATACAGGTAACGAGCTGAGATTAGGAGCACACTCTTAAAGGGAGTGCTCCTAATCTCAGTTTGTTACCTGTAAAACGACACCTGTCCACAGAAGCAATCAATCAATCAGATTCCAAACTCTCCACTATGGCCAAGACCAAAGAGCTCTCCAAGGATGTCAGGGACAAGAATGTAGACCTACACAAGGCTGGAATGGGCTACAAGACCATCGCCAAGCAGCTTGATGAGAAGGTGACAACAGTTGGTGCAATTATTCGCAAATGGAAGAAACACAAAATAACTGTCAATCTCCCTCGGCCTGGGGCTCCATGCAAGATCTCACCTCGTGGAGTTGCAATGATCATGAGAACGGTGAGGAATCAGCCCAGAACTACACGGGAGGATCTTGTCAATGATCTCAAGGCAGCTGGGACCATAGTCACCAAGAAAACAATTGGTAACACACTACGCCGTGAAGGACTGAAATCCTGTAGCGCCCGCAAGGTCCCCCTGCTCAAGAAAGCATATATACAAGGCCGTCTGAAGTTTGCCAATGAACATCTGAATGATTCAGAGGAGAACTGGGTTAAAGTGTTGTGGTCAGATGAGACCAAAATTGAGCTCTTTGGCATCAACTCAACTCGCCGTGTTTGGAGGAGGAGGAATGCTGCCTATGACCCAAGAACACCATCCCCACCGTCAAACATGGAGGTGGAAACATTATGTTTTGGGGGTGTTTTTCTTCTAAGGGGACAGGACTACTTCACCGCATCAAAAGGACGATGGACGGGGCCATGTACCATCAAATCTTGGGTGAGATTCTCCTTCCCTCAGCCAGGGCATTGAAAATGGGTTATGGAAGGGTATTCCAGCATGACAATGACCCAAAACACACGGCCAAGGCAACAAAGGAGTGGCTCAAGAAGAAGCACATTAAGGTCCTTGAGTGGCCTTGCCAGTCTCCAGACCTTAATCCCATAGAAAATCTGTGGAGGGAGCTGATGGTTTTAGTTGCCAAACATCAGCCTCGAAAACTTAATGACTTGGAGAAGATCTGCAAAGAGGAGTGGGACAAAATCCCTCCTGAGATGTGTGCAAACCTGGTGGCCAACTACAAAAATGTCTGACCTCTGTGATTGCCAACAAGGGTTTTGCCACCAAGTACTAAGTCATGTTTTGCAGAGGGGTCCAATACTTATTTCCCTCATTAAAATGCAATTCAATTTATAACATTTTTGACATGCGTTTTTCTGGATTTTTGTTATTCTGTCCCTCACTGTTCAAATAAACCTACCATTAAAATAATAGACTGATAATTTCTTTGTCAGTGGGCAAACTTACAAAATCAGCAGGGGATCAAATACTTTTTTCCCTCACTGTAAATTAAAGCAGGGTCTTATGGAAATAGGTCAAACCGCTAGTAGTGAGGGTAAAAGTTTTCAGTCTTTCATTAACTTTTGAGCAGCAGATGGAGCTGTTGCAAATGCAGTTGGAGATAGCGTGATTGAGAAATGCTAATAGACCAGAAGGACTACCACAGTTTGATGTTTCACGTAATCTTTGTTTGTTGCCTAAATTTGATGAGTCAGATCCAGACACATACTTTGCTGTATTTGAGCGTATTGCGGAAGCTAGAGCTTGGTCAGATTTGGACATGACTGTTGTTGCAATGTGTACTTACAGGTAAAGAATGTGAGGCTTTGTAGCACTGAGTGTAGCTGACAGTAAAGTGCATGATAAAGTTAAATCAGCAGTTCTGAAGGTCTACAAGCTTGTGCCAGAGGCATATCGTCAACGTTTTCGTTACAGGAAAAAGTTAGATTCACAAACGTATTCTGAGTTTGTTTGTGATTTGACTTCTGCATTTAATCATTGGTGTACAGCTTCTGAAGTTAGTACTTTTGAGGGTCTGTCTAATTTGATTGTGTTAGAACAGTTCAAAAATTCTATGTCTGACCAGGTTGCTACATACATGAATGAACGTAAAGTTAAGTCTCCAAGTGATGCAGCAGTCCTTGCAGATGAGTACACGCTAACACATAAAAGCCATTTTGAGTCAAACAGTGACATGTACCATAAAAATAACTTTACTTCTAGGAATAGTAGGTCACCTTTTATTTGAGTTTCTTTCCAAAGGCCTCAGCAGAAGTTTGGGTCTGGAGGACTTAAAGCACCGATTAATGCTAATACCTGTCGCTACTGTTTAGTTGAAGGACATTGGAAGAAAGATTGTCCTCTACTTAAATTAAAAATGTCAGGTCAAGTTAAACCTGCTGTGATGGCAGCTCCTGTTACAGCCTCTGACCACCAGAGTGAGTTTTTTCAGCCACGAGTTGAGTTTGATTCTCAGTCTTCCCACTGTGATTTTTCAACCTGTATTTCAGATGGTGTAGTGTCCCTGGTAGATGGCAACCAAAATGTTTCAATCAAGATCTTAAGAGACACTGGAGCTTTGGATTCCTTTATTTTGGAATATGTGTTGCCATTCTCTAATGAGTCTGATACTCTCAGATGTGTAATGGTACGTGGGTATGGGTTTATTTCCATTCTCCTCTCCCTTACATTAAGTTACCCTAAAATGTGGTCTGGTAGAGGGTGCTGTAGATGTTGGGGTTTGACCCCAGTTGACAGTAGAGGGAGTACACATGATTTTGGGGAATGACTTGGCGGGTAGTAAGGTGTGGGCAGATGCCAATTAAACATCTTCATGAAGCAACCTTCAGTGTCCCCAGCAAGGGTATCTCCAGATCTCAACTGTGTGTCTCCTAAGGTATTTCCAGTTTATGCTGTTACCCGTGCTGCCTCTCGTAATAAGGTTGAGAGTAAGCCAGAAAGTCTTGAGTTGCCAGTTAAACTCCAGACAGAACAGTTGACTAGTTCTAGAGATTCATTGATAGCTGAGCTAAAGGTTGATACTACCTTGGCTGATCTGTTTGATAAAGTTGTTCCTGATTCAGTGGTGAGGAACAGTGCTCAGTGTTATTTTCTTCTTGATGGGCTGTTGGTCAGGAAATGGGTTCTACACTATGATCAGGTTCTAGGAGAACCAGTCTTTCAAATAGTTGTACCTACTACTCTGCGAAATAAAGTGTTGCAAACTTCACATGGTGATGTGGCAGGTCATATGGGTGTTCGTAAAACATATGATGGCATACTCCATTATTTTTTCTGGCAATGTTTAAAGCGGGATGTAGCTCAGTTTATTAAAACTTGTGATACGTGTCAGCGCACAAGCAAGCCAAACCAGAATGTAAAGCCAACACCTTTGTATCCAATACCAGCCGAAGGGCAACCTTTTGAGCATCTTATTATCGATTGTGTTGGGCCTTTACCACGGTCCAAGTCAGGTCATAGCTACTTATTAACTGTTATGTGTCAGGCAACTTGATATCCGGCAGCTTTTTCCTTGCGTACCATAACTTCAAAATCAGTAGTTAAAGCGTTAACTCAATTTATTTCAACATTTGGGATTCCAAAAATCATCCAGTCAGATCAGGGGTCTAACTTTACCTCCCATTTATTTGCTCAGGTTCCCAAACAGCTTAAAGTTAAACACAGCAAGTCTACTGCGTTCCATGCCCAGAGCCAGGGAGCTTTGGAACGTTTTCATCAAACTATTAAATCCTTGCTTCGTGCATATGGTACAGAACTGTCTGCGGATTGGGAGGAGGGGTTACCTTGGCTGTTACTAGCTGCTCGTGAAGTAGTGCAGGAAAGCACAGGGATTAGCCCAAATTACTTAGTGTTTGGTCATAAGGTTCGTGGGCCTTTAGCGGTGCTGCAGGATGGTTGTCTGCCTGAAGAACCACCTCGGAACCTTATTGACTATGTAAATGGTTTTAGGCTGAAGTTGTATAGGGCTGGTGAACTGGCGAAAGAAAAACGAATATGTTCTCAACAGAAAATGAAACTAAAATATGACAGACAGGCTGAGCTCCGTGAGTTTAGTCCCGGTGATCATGTACTTGCTCTTTTGCCTCTTGTAAGTTCACCTTTTCAGCAAAATACTGTGGTCCTTTCACTGTGTTGCGCAAAGTGTCAGATTTGAACTATCTTATTGAAACCCCTGGTCATAGGGAGTCCTCTAAATGATGCCATGTGAACCTGTTAAAATGTTATCACTCCCGTGATCCAAGCAAAGTGGAAGGCACTCCAGCTGTGAGGTCAGCGTTGACTGCTGCTCCAGTCACTACATCTTGTGGCTTTAACTTTGTGGAGGGGGGAGAAGAGGAGGTAGTTAGGGTTTCGGATGAGGTCTTACAAGGTTGGTTGGAAAAAGTCCCAGACTTTGCAAAACCTTGGGGTTTTGGTAGATCATTTAGACTCTGAGAAACGTGATGAATTGGTAGCTCTTATTAGAAGCTACCCTGTTTTTGTTTTCAGACACTCTATCGAAAACTAAATTAATTGAGCATGACATAGACGTAGGAGATGCTAAGCCTATTAAACATATTTTATCGTGTATCTCAGGAGAAGAGACTGCAGTTGGAAACAGAAGTGCAGTATATGTTGGACAATGGTATTGCGGAGCCATGTTGTTCAAATTGGATTTCACCCTGTCTTCTGGTCAGGAAGTCTGATTCTACTTTCAGACCTTGCACTGATTATAGAAAAGTTAACAATGATATTAAAGCAGACCTTTACCCTCTTCATAGGATGGAGGACTGTATTGATCAAGTTGGGTCGGCAAAGTATGTTAGCAAATTTGATCTCTTAAAGGGATATTGGCAAGTACCCCTTACCAAAAGAGCTTGTGAGATTTCTTCCTTTATAACTCCATCTGGTTTGTTCTCTTATACAGTGATGCCTTTCGGCTTGCGGAAGCTCCAGCCACCTTCCAGAGGCTGATGAATCGGGTGGTCTCAGGTCTGGAAGGGTGTGCCGTGTATTTGGATGACGTGGTCATATACTCAGACTCTTGGGAGGAGCATGTCTGTAGAGTGCAAGCCCTGTTCAAAAGACTGGTGTGAGCCAGGTTGACTATAAATTTGGCGAAGTGTGAGTTTGCTAAAGGTACAGTCACTTACCTAGGCAAGGTTGTGGGTCAGGGTGTTGTCTGTCCCGTGGAAGCCAAGGTTCAGGCTGTGAAGCAGTTCCCACAGCCCTCCACAAAGAAAGAACTGATGCGCTTCCTGGGAATGGCAGGGTACTACCGTGCTTTCTGTAAAAACTTTTCGGTAGTAGTGTCCCCGCTGACCAATCTGTTGAAGGCCAAGGCTGAATTGATCTGGTCCACCTAGTGTCAAGAGGCATTTGATGCAGTTAAGGCTCTTTTGTATTTGGCACCTGTGTTGGCAGCACCAAATTTTGGGAAACCTTTCAAATTTCAGGTAGATGTCAGTCAAATCATTGCTGGGGCTGTCCTTCTCCAGGAAAATGATGACAATGTTGAGTGTCCAGTCAGTTTCTTTTCCCGGAGTAGCAAAGTATCAGCAAAGCTATTCTGTAATTGAAAAGGAGGCTTTAGGTCTCATTTGGGCTTTACAGCAATCCGAGGTCTATGTTGGTTCTGGTTTAACCCCTGTAACTGTGTTCACTGACCACAACCCACTTCTTTTTCTGAAGTCCCTTTAAAATCCAAACCATCCACCCTTTTTGCAACAATTCAACCTTGATATTAGACATATAATTGGTAAGGATATTATCATTGCTGATGCTCCGTTAGCCTAGTTTGTATTTTCTCTCTGCTGACCCCTGCGGGCTGTCTGTGCCTATTTTCTCTTAAATTGCTCCCCAGGTACCAGGGCTGCTGAGTTTGAGGACGGACAGTCAGCTAGGGGACAAGGGGCTACTGCCAGAAGCCGGGACTGGTATCCCTTTTTTTTGTTTTTTGGGGGGAATTTTGGATTGTTGTAAATATGTTGGGTCGTAATTTGGGTTGAGGGTGGGACCCTCATTTTAAGGAGGGGGTGTCACGGCCCCTCTGCAGTGCAGGGGCGGTTCCTCCTGCAGGCAGAGGAGGGTCGTTAGTGATTGGAGTTGGTGTGATTGGAGCCACCTGACTCAGGGTATATAAAACTGCTTCACTAACCTCTCTCTCTATCTCTCCCTGCTCCTCCAGGTACGATCCTGTTTTGTTTGTTCCTTTGTAGGTTTACTTAGTTTCCACTCAGTCATGTTCACACACACACAGATTCATGCATCCATGCACCTTACCTAAACCATACATTATGACATTTCCACACCTCATTCCTTTTTATTTGTTTTATTTGTTTTAAATTTAATCGTTTGTGGTTTAAAATAAATAACCTTTTGATTGGCACTGTTTTTCATGTCCCCTCATTTTTGCCACAGGCTATGAGCCGGCCTGTGACAATATATATAAAATAGTTTAAGTAAGAGTAGATCTCCTCGGTCCGGGCAGGTGGGTGGTTCGCTTGGGTCATTATGGTTCATTCAGGTTGCTCATCTGGACGATCTGATCAATCTGTTTGATTCGTTTACTCAATTCGTGCATTCAATCATCAAGGTTGTTCATCTGAGGCATTTGTTCAATTGGGTAGCTTCAGCGTGAGCGGCTGTCCATCGGTTTGGGCGATCAGAAAATAAATAAGAAGTCCTGCGAATACCGCTCTAGGTGTGTCGAGGAAGTGAATCGCTTAGAGGGCTGCATAGGTGGACAAAAATCCTGTATAATACCTATTTTCTTGTGTTGAGGAAGTGAATCAGGAAAGGGGCTGAATTTGCAGGTCGCTTAGGAAATCGTATGGCATAGGTAGGCAGAAGTCCTGCGAATACTGCTCTAAATGTGTTGAGGAAGTGAGTAATTTAGAGGGCTGCATAGGTAGGCAAATATTCTGTATGATACAGCTTTCTTGTGTCGAGGAAGTGAATCAGGAAAGGGGCTGAATTGGCAGGTTGCTTAGGAAAGCGTATGGAAGTGTAGCACTAAGAGGGTTGCATAGGTAGACAAACATCATGTATAATACCGCTTTTCTTGTGTGGAGGAAGTGAATCAGGTAAGGGGCTGAATTTGCAGGTCGCTTAGGAAAGCATATGGAAAAGTGTGAATGCATGTGTAATGGAAAATAAAAAATAAAAGTGTGAAAGTTTCTGTCGTTGGTGGGGAAAGGTTTGTGCTCCTCTTCTGGACCGCTGCTTAAGTGTAGCCTTGTAGAGAGGACGCACCCGGTCTCACACTAAGGGAGGAAGAGAGAACGGTGTGTGAATGCCCATTAAAGTACAAGGGGTAGAAACACACATACAGCTAAGTGGTTTGAAGTTAAGAAAAACATGAGCAAAGGTAAGATTCATGAGGTGTTCCACACAAAAGAAAAGTGGACATCAGGAGATATAAGAAATAACCAAACACACATTTATGATAAATAAGTTCTGGCTAAAATAATCAAAGGCACAAACAGATTAACAATAAGAGAAAATCTAGTACCAATATAAAAAGCAATTAGGAAAAATAATTTACCAAAATAGGACGAATATTATCTTGGGACTGGCATTAGGGAGTATAAATATGAATAAAATGGTGGTAGAAATCCTGAGTGCTAGGTATCCCCTACACAAGGGGAGAAATAATAGAAACATCTAGAAAATGCGAACAACAAACCAGGAAGATGGGCACCAAATGGCTAGAAGGAGGAACGTTTGACGTCTCGGTGTGTGAGGAAATGGAAACACTAATAAAAAAATTACGAAACAAAAGACACAGGAAAGAAGAGGAAGGCCAAAAGAGAAAGAGAAAAATAAGTACTCAACATGATTAAAATAGAAGGAGAAGGACTGCTGAAAAACAAACGAGAAACCAGAAACATGTTGAGAGAAGATGATGAGAAAACAAACAGAAAGAAAGTGGACTGGTCCATGGGACCTCTGACCTCTGCCATACACCGGTGGACAATTTCCACAGGTGTCCGGAGTAGTATCGATAAAAGGAGAAATAGAAATGGAAAAAGAAATAACTCCTTTTACACCTTCCCGAAGGAGAGAAAAGGACCCGAAAAAAGCAGGAGAATCAATCAAAGGGCAGAAATAATTCCAAACAGATTGGACTGCTATGGAGGGTTAAGGGAGGCTTTAGAAAAAATGAAGATGACAACAGAAGACGATGTGGAATCTCCGGATGAAGATATGACAACTATCGAAGCAACAAACAAACTAATAGGAAGAGAAATAGACAAAATGACAAGGAAATTTATAAAAAAGGAAGAAAGGGAGAAAGAACAGAACTGGGTTAGATAACAGACTGACAGGGAACTAGAGGAGGAGGAAGAAAGAGCAGCGGCTGAAATATGGGAGTGAGCCTGCAACCAAGAAGTAAAAGAGGAAAGAGTGCTGAATAGGAAAACACTGAACAAATATGAGGGGCAATATCCAATCTTAATAAAAGGTACCCAGACACATTATGTTCCATGGGGATCGCAGGACCTGGAGGGATTGGTTTCCCGCCTGCCAGATTTGCATGATGGGAAAGGAAAATGGATAAGAACCTTTGAGGGGCAAACCATGGGGAAACTGCTGGCTGTGGTGGATCTGAAGGCACTGTTGGCAAGGGTGGTAGGAAAGGCAGAAATGGAGGATGTACTGAGGAACAGTGACCTGGGGAGAGAAGTGAGTGACCCGCAAGGAGACGGGATGGACTTTGACTCACACCGCCTTGAAGTCTGGCGAGCACTGAGACAAGAATATCCGGCGAGAATTGATCCCAAGTCACTAAAAGGGGGAACACTGGGGGAAACTGAGAATCCAGTTGCCTACCTACACGAACAGATGAAACGATGGAGACTGGAAACAGAACGAGACCCAGAAGGGGACCCACTGATGACAACTCTGTTCCGAAACTCAGTGATAGAGGCCATGCCCCAGCCAGTGAAAAGCAGGCTGGTGGATTTGGTAGGACTAACCTCAAAGTCACACAAAGAATTCTGTGACTATGTGATACATGCAGTAGAAAAACACAGAAAGGATGAACAGAGACTCACAGAACAGGCGTGAGACATTCAAAGAAAGCTGACTCAACTCCAACTGGAAGAACTGACAAGCAGAGGGAAGAAGAAAATTCAGGCTCCAGTAACCTATGGCTGAGACAGGAATGGTGGCTGCAGTCTCCTCCGGAGGGCAACAACTGCTTCCCACGCCACAGGCCCAAGTGCAACCCACAGTACCATTAGTGAATGTGTATGCACAACAACCCCAGCAATGGAATAATAACAATAGACAACAAAAAACTCTGCAAAACAATCAAAAAGGAGAAAACCGGGGCCCACAAGAGCCACCTGGAACCTGCTGGGGATGCCAACAGCCAGGGCATACCAGATGAAACTGCCCCACAAACCCCTGGCAACAACAGGGAACAGAAACCAAAGTAATTGGAAACAAACTGGTGGCTGGCAACAAAATCAGAAACAATTCCAAGGTCATGTGAACCCATGGGCAACAGTAGATATATCTACAGGCAACAGTAGATGAGGCATTAAAAAGATGTGAGGCACAGAACAATATATGAAAAGGAAAAACATGCCAATACGTCACATACCAGTCCCAGAGGGACCATTCCAACTCCTAGTCATGGACTGTGGGATAAGATCACAAAGAGAATACATGGAACCCTCAAGGCTAAATGGAATCAAATCTGTACCAGCTCAATTGGGTGGATGCAAACTAACAGAAATACGCATCTAACCCCGCATGAAATGCTTACAGGTCGACCCATGCCAGTGCCAGTTCTGAGAGGGCCCTAAAAAGGACACTCATTGGAACAATTCGAGATGGAACTTAAAGCATACGTAAGACAACTAACTGCTATACATATTGTATAGTAATCTATCTACAGGAAAAAAAGGCGACAACAGGAACCTAGACCAGAAGAGCCAGGAACGGTGATCCCAGGAGACCAAGTCTACATCCGAGTGTTCTGCAGAAAGTGGAATGAGCTCAAGAGAGAAACCCCATACACAGTGATCCGAGCAACGCCCACGTCGATACAGGTGGAAGGAAGTACAACATGGTACCATCTGAATCACTGTACCAGGGTCTCGAAGGGAGCCGGCCTGCCACCGGCGAGCAATGAGGAAGCTGAGGATGTCGAGGCACCAGGCGGAGTCCAAGAAGAAGAAGAAGCAAGCACAAGCCTCAGCACCAACATCGAAGGTCAGCAGGCACTCCCTCCTGAAAATCTGGAGAGTCAGGAGATGGGGCCTGATGATGTGGGGAATACTGCTAATCAGATACCTGCTATGGCAGATGCCTGAAGCTCAGGCAATAACCCAGGCAATGGAGGGACAACAGGAGATGGAGGGGAGAATTACTTTCCTGCCATTGAAGAAAGTGACTCCCCTGCCATTGAGGAAGGTGACTTCCCAAAGATTTGTCTTCTCTGCCCTCTTATTGTCCCCCTCAACTGAAGAGCTATGGAATGGCTCTAATTCTAATAGCAGTTAACCTAGGAAAGATGGTAGTGAGTCTGCCCATAACTATACAATTTTTTTGACATAGCCTTACTGAACCAGGAAGAGTATCTGCTGTGAACAGACAACAAATATTATACACAGGCTGGCCTAGACTAGGCAGATGTCAGATAGAAGGATATGCACTAGTTTAAAATATAATGTCAAAAAATTAATTGTGTAAAAGTTAAGCCAAAAATAAATACAAATGGAAAACTTGTAGGGAATAGATATGCAAAAATAATGGATATAACACAAGCCAAACATCTTATGATCTCACCAGTACTTAAGGAATTGGCCCCTGAAGCTAGAATAAAAAATTGAATAAAAAAGCAGGTACCATTGGAAACAGCTCAAACTAGTATTTTTATTCCAGCCCAAGAAATGACAGCTACAGAAACTAAAAAAGATCCTTTCCAATACGGAGGATCAAACCTCTGCCAGAATTATCACTCTGTGGCTGGGCTAATAATCAAACAATAGGAGAAGCAATGTGGGATGAATATGGCTGTAAAATAGAATCTGACAAGGGAAACATTACTTGGGAAATTACCTTAGAGGAATTGACACAAGAGAATGATGCAAAATATGTTTTGGAAATAGTCAGCACTAAATGATCAGAAGGGAACAATATAACAACGATTGATATTACTCCTATTCCCACGCATCAATCTAGACAGGAAGGAGAGATAGGGACAGCTAATGCAACTATGGGAATCACCCAAGGACCGTCAATTGTTGTAACAACTAAACCAATAATGACAGAACTAGAAACAACAAAATCAACTGGGTTCTTTCTAAATGTATGGGAGTCTTTGACTAATTGGAGGAATCAGGAAAAAACTATCTAGCTCAGCCCCAGTAGCAATACCGGAAACAATAAAAACACCAACAAAACTAAATAGAATATGGGAAGGAGCATTACAAAATGATTGTTACAGATGGGCACAGTATTCAGCTAAAGTAATTAATAAGAAAACAAATTGTCTAGTATGCGCCCCCTCCCCATTAAAGGAACTGATAGTAATACCAAGTCCACATAGCCACAGGGACAGTGTTGACTTAAAACGAAAATTCTGTCACCTCAAAAGATGCCCTGCAGAATGCGTATCTTTCTTAGGAAGTCCTGACCACCACAAATACTATAATCAAGCAGGATGGGAGGAGTGGTGTAAAAAATGTGATGTCAGAATAGAACCAAGAAAAATGAAAACACTAGAGAAATATCTAATAGATTATGAGCAGAAGTATGAATGCTACAACAAAACAAACGGGGAACATGATTTGGGAAAATGTATGGGAAAGTGTGAGACCACATGGCATTTAGATAACGATATCTCTTGGAACGCAGACACCCCTCGAAGAGCAACCTATCAGGTGGCAGGGTCAAGCATTGGAGTTACAGCTACCGATGGGGGCCCTGGTGATCCCGGGGAATGCGAGAAGCAGGCACTATCACTCCCACTAATCTCTCCTTATGAGGAGCAATCGGTGGCAGTGGCAGACTTCTTCTGGATATGTGGAGAACAAAGAATTAGAGCCACTTTGCCTAAGAAATGGATGGGAATATGTGCTTCAGGAAGTAGTTATATCAGAGTGGGAGTTAGTAAAGACAACCAATCAGGACACACACAATAATAATAAAAGGGTATAAAGAGCGTATGAACAGGACCCCAATGTATATTTAGATGCAATAGGTCAGCCTAGAGGAATTCAAAATGAATATAAGGCAAGGGATGAAATTAAAGAAGGATTTTAATCAATATTTGTCTGGATATCACCCAACAAAATCTAGAATGGATCAATTATATTTACTATAATCAACAGAGGTTTATTATTTACACAGACTCTGCGTTAACAGCTCTGGGAGAGCAAGTACAGGCTACAAGTAGAATGACATGGCAGAATAGGCAGGCTTTAAACTGTCTGTTGGCAGAAAAAGGTGGAGTTTGTGTTATGTTTGGGGATGAATGTTGTACCTTCATTCCCAATAATACTGCCCTGGATGGTTCATTCACTGAAGCAATGAATAAGCTCAAAGGACTACGAAAAGAAGTTAAGGACAATGCTGGGCATGACGCTCACACTTGGGATTGGAAAGACTTAACTTTGGGAAAGTGGGGAGAAATGTCTACAAAAATGGCGATCATGATAGGAATAGCACTTGTAGTAATGGGAATGGTCTTTTGTTGTGTACTGCCTTTGTTGAAATCACTTTTGATCTAAACCACGGTAAAGCAAACGACTGTACAGACAATTGTTAATAAGTCAACCAAAGAAATACACCCTGTTCAGGGAGCTCCAGGACAGTATGTTAATGAATTTGGAAAGCCCTGTAATATTAAAGGAGGACCAATGGACTGCCCATTTGGGAATCCTGGATGTCTGTATGGTGTTGTCCCTCTGGGTGGATGGGCCTGTCATGGTTACAAAGCTCAACAGCAACAATTGAAGGTTAGTTTAGAGGGAAACCTTCCGGACTTGTACCCAGTACCTGACTGGGCTCCTCGTCCTCATCGTGATGGGTAAGACAATGAGGAAGATACATTGGTCTGAATATATATTCTTATAAAATGTAACCACAGATGGCAAGGCTAAGAATAAGTATATGCAGATGCTTACACTCATTTTATGTTAACTTTGTTTTATTCGTTGGGACATAGAAAGTCCCAAAGGGGGGAATACATGGATGATTTTCTAGTACATATGTTATGAAATTATAAGGGAAAAACAGAATAAACATGATTGATACTTGGTGTGTCCTGAGTGGCGCAGTGGTCTAAGGCACTGCATCGCAGTGCTAACTGTGCCACTAGAGATCCTGGTTCGAATCCAGGCTCTGTCGCAGGCAACCGGGAGACTCATGGGCGGCGCACAATTGGCCCAGAGATGTCCAGGGTAGGGGAGGGAATGGCCGGCAGGGATGTAGCTCAGTTGATAGAGCATGGCGTTTGCAACACCAGGGTTGTGGGTTCGATTCCCACGGGGGGCCAGTATAAAAAAAATATGTATTCACTAACTGTAAGTCGCTCTGGATAAGAGCGTCTGCTAAAATGTAAATGTACTCCAGATGCATGCCTGGATAGTGATTATAGTCAATACAGAGTGTGATTGTTCTTTATTTTTGAGAGAATGTCTGGGTCACGCCACCAATATAATGAGATGAGAGACAGAGGCCCTAACTAGAGAAACAAACGTAGCCCTCGTAAGTAAACAACGTGTGATACTGAAAGATGATAATCATTCACATAGAAAGGAGTAACTATGTATGTTGTATAAGCATGACTATGCATTTGTGTCTGTATAAAAGGAGAGCTTCGAGTCAGGGCAATGAGATGCTCCATGGAGCAGCTCGGCTTTGTTGCGTTATAATAAAGTATATTCTGAATTCACAAGCTCCGGTTTTTCGAAAGATACTTTTATTTTTATTAATTTTTTATTTCACCTTTATTTAACCAGGTAAGCCAGTTGAGAACAAGTTCTCATTTACAACTGCGACCTGGCCAAGATAAAGCAAAGCAGTGCGATAAAAAACAACAACAACACAGATGGCAAGGTACTGGGTACATATGGGATAAACAAAACGTACAGTTAAAAACACAATAGAAAAATCCATATACACTGTGTGCAAGTGTAGTAAGTTATGGAGGTAAGGCAATACATAGGTGCAAAATAATAGTGCAAAATAATTACAATTTAGTATTAACACTGGCATGATAGATGTGCAGAAGATGATGTGCAATTAGAGATACTGGGGTACAAAGGAGCAAAATAAATAACAATATGGGGATGAGGTAGTTGGGTGGGCTAATTGCAGATGGGCTGTGTACAGGTGCAGTAATCGGTAAGCTGCTCTGACCACTGATGCTTAAAGTTAGTGAGGTAGATAAGAGTCTCCAGCTTCAGAGATTTTTGCAGTTCGTTCCAGTCATTAGCAGCAGAGAACTGGAAGAAATGGCGGCAAAAGGAGTTGTTGGCTTTGGGGATGACCAGTGACATATACCTGCTGGAGCGC
Organism: Coregonus clupeaformis; assembly: GCF_020615455.1. NCBI lineage: Eukaryota > Metazoa > Chordata > Actinopteri > Salmoniformes > Salmonidae > Coregonus > Coregonus clupeaformis. The sequence continues at coordinate 297,842 of NW_025534005.1, read as the reverse complement.
ATACTACGGGTGGGTGTTGCTATGGTGACCAATGAGCTAAGATAAGGCAGGGATTTGCCTAGCAGTGATTTATAGATGACCTGAAGCCAGTGGGAATGGCGACGAATATGTAGTGAGGGTCAGCCAACGAGAGCGTACAGGTCACAATGGTGGGTAGTATATGGGGCTTTGGTGACAAAACGGATGGCACTGTGACAGACTACATCCAATTTGCTGAGTAGAGTGTTGGAGGCTATTTTGTAAATGACATCGCCGAAGTCAAGGATCGGTAGGATAGTCAGTTTTACAAGGGCATGTTTAGCAGCATGAGTGAAGGAGGCTTTTTTTGCGAAATAGGAAGCAGATTCTAGATTTAACTTTGGATTGAAGATGCTTAATGTGAGTCTGGAAGGAGAGTTCACGGTCTATCCAGACACCTAGGTATTTGTAGTTGTCCACATATTCTAAGTCAGACCCGCCGAGAGTAGTGATTCTAGTCGGGCAGGCAGGTGCAAGCAGCGTTCGATTGAAGAGCATGCATTTAGTTTTACTAGCGTTTTAAAAGCAGTTGGAGGCTACGGAATGAGTGTTGTATGCCATTGAAGCTCGTTTGGAGGTTTGTTAATACAGTGTCCAATGAAGGGCAAAATGTATACAAACTAGTGTCGTCTGCGTAGAGATGGATCTGAGTCACCAGCGGCAAGAGCGACATCATTGATATACACAGAGAATAGAGTCGGCCCGAGAATTGAACCCTGTGGCACCCCCATAGAGACTGCCAGAGGTCCAGACAACAGATCATCCGATTTGACACATTGAACTCTATCTGAGAAGTAGTTGGTGAACCAGGCTAGGCAGTCATTTGAGATACCAAGGCTATTTAGTCTGCCAATAAGAATGCGGTGATTGACAAAGTCGAAAGCCTTGGCCAGGTCGATGAAGACGGCTGCACAGTACTGTCTTTTTTTGATCGCGGTTATATCATCGTTTAGACCTTTAGCGTGGCTGAGGTGCACCCATGACCAGCTCAGAAACAGGATTGCATAGCGGAGAAGGTACAGTGGGATTCGAAATGGACAGTGATCGGTTTGTTAACTTGGCTTTCAAATACTTTCGAAAGGAAGGACAGGATGGATATAGGTCTGTAACAGTTTGGATCTAGAGTGTCACCACCTTTGAAGAGGGGGATGACCGCGGCAGCTTTCCAATCTCTGGGGATCTCAGATGATACGAAAGAGAGGCTGAACAGGCTAGTAATAGGGGTTGCTACAATTTTGGCGGCTAACTTTAGAAAGGAAGGATCCAGATTGTCTAGCCAAGCTGAGTTGTAGGGGTCCAGATTTTGCAGCTCTTTCAGAACATCAGCTATCTGAATTTGGTTGAAGGAGAAGCACGGGGCGCATGGGCAAGTTGCAGTGGAGGGGACAGAGCTGGTGGCTGGGGTAGCGGAAGCCAGGTGGAAAGCATGGCCAGCCGTAGCAAAATGCTTTTTGAATTTCTCGATTATCGTAGATTTATCGGTGGTGACAGTGTTTCCTAGCCTCAGTGCAGTGGGCAGCTGGGAGGAGGTGCTCTTATTCTTCATGGACTTTACAGTGTCCCAAAACGTTTTAGAGTTAGTGCTACAGGATGCAAATTTCTGTTTGAAAAAGCTAGCCTTTGCTTTCCTAACTGATTGTGTAAATTGGTTCCTGACTTCCCTGGAAAGTTGCATATCGCGGGGGCTGTTCGATGCTAATGCAGTACGCCACAGGATGTTTTTGTGCTGGTCAAGGGCAGTCAAGTCTGGGGTGAACCAGGGGCTATATCTGTTCTTTGTTCTGAATTTTTTGAACGGGGCATGCTTATTTAAGATGGAGAGGAAAGTACTTTTAAAGAACAACCAGGCATCCTCTACTGACGGAATGAGGTCAATATCCATCCAGGATACCCGGGCCTGGTCAATTAGAAAGGCCTGCTCGCTGAAGTGTTTTAGGGAGCGTTTGACAGTGATGAGTGGTGGTTGTTTGACCGCGGACCCATTACGGACGCATACAATGAGGCAGTGATCGCTGAGATCCTGGTTGAATACAGCGGAGGTGTATTTAGAGGGTACATTAGTCAGGATGATATCTATGAGGGTGCCCATGTTTACGGATTTAGGGTTGTACCTGGTAGGTTCCTTGATAATATGTGTGAGATTGAGGGCATCTAGTTTAGATTGAAGGACGGTCGGGGTGTAAAGCATTTCCCAGTTTAGGTCACCAAGCAATACGAACTCTGAGGATAGATGGGGGGCAATCAATTCACATATGGTGTCCAGACTTATTTCTGGAAAGGTGGATTTTTAGAAGTAGAAGCTCAAACTGCTTGGGCACAGACCTAGATAGTATGATAGAGCTCTGCAGCCTATCTCTACAGTAGATCGCAAATGCTGTATTTGGGGATGGACATTTCAGAGTTTTTGGTGGTCTTCCTAAGCCAGGATTCAGACACTGCTAGAACATCAGGGTTGGCGGAGTGTGCTAACGCAGTGAATAACTAAAAATTAGGGAGGCTTCTGATGTTAACATGCAAAAAACCAAGGCTTTTACGGTTACATGATTCAACAAATGATAGCGCCTGGTGAGTAGGAGTGATACTGGGGGCTACAGGTCCTGGGTTAACCTCTACATCACCAGAGGAACAGAGGAGGACTAGAATAAGGATACGGCTAAAGGCTAAAGGAACTGGTCTCCTAGTGTGTTGGGTACAGAGAATAAAAGGGGCAGATTTCCAGGAGATGTAGAATAGATTCAGGGCATTATGTACAGACAAGGATATGGAAGGATATGAGTACAGTGGAGGTAAACTTAAGCGTTTCGTAACAATGAAAGAGAGCGCATCACTGGAGGCACCGATTGAGCCGGTCTCCGCTTGTATGGGGGTGGGACAAAGGAGCTATCTGAGGCAGTTTGAGCAGGACTGGGGGCTCTACAATGAAATTGTATAATAAGAACTAACTGGAACAGCAATAGGCAAGGCATATTGACATGGGAGAGAGGCATAAAGCAATCACAGGTGTTATTCTAGAAAGCTAAGACAATAACTGGTAATGGCGATAAAAGTTTGGGCTGAGGCTAAACAGATAAACAGGATGTGGGTACCGTGTAAAGGAACAGTCTGTGCAGTTGAGTGATCATAAGGTCCAATGAACAGCAAATTTGTGAGTCCGACAGCAGTTCGAATTGGTGCTACAGCACAGGCGAGTATATTTACTGAGATCAATTGACAGATCATGTGACACTTATGTTGCACACAGGTGGACTTTATTTAACTAATTATGTGACTTCTGAAGGAAATTGGTTGCACCAGGTCTTATTTAGGGGCTTCATTGCAAAGGGGGTGAATAGATATGCACACACTCTTTTCCGTTATTCATTTTTTAGATTTATTTTAGTTTTTTTTTCATTTCACTTCACCAATTTGGACTATTTTGTGTATGTCCCTTACATGAAATCCAAATAAAAATCCATTTAAATTAAAGGTTGTAATGCAACAAAATAGGAAAAATGGCAAGGGGGATGAATACTTTCGCAAGGCACTGTATACTGTAGCTATGCCTACATGGAACTCTATTCCACTTCAGGTATCTGATACTAGCAGTAAAATCAGTTTAAAAAAAACTGATAAAAATATACCTTATGGAACAGCGAGGACTGTGAAAAGACACACGTATAAGTGAAAAGTGTTATTAAATGTAATGTCAGATTTTTTATTGTATAAAACTGCCTTAATGTTGCTGGATCCCATGAAGAGTGTCTGTTGCCTTGTCAGCAGCTAATGGGGATTCGTAATAAATACAATTACAAACAGAAGAATACATATGTAGTTCAGAAAAACACAAAGTAAACATGTAATATACACACTTTAAAAACCTTGTACAATGTGGGTATTATCGCCCCATTTAACTATTAAATAAAGATATTAAAGTTATCTATAGTTATATTTCTAGAAATAACTTTTAAAAGGTATTCTTCCACTTTAGTGGGAAGGGATTGAAATATCCATATTTTTCCACACACATCATCACCGATATAAAACTAATATGTAATCAAACATTTTATGTCAGCTACAAACGGGTTGTAATTAGTTGAAATGTAAATGTATATATTTTAAATACAATATGTCATTCATTTAACCTTTATTTAAGCAGGGAGTCATGCTGAGACCACTGTCTCTTTTGCAGAGGAGCCCTGCATGAACACATCAACAAATACACTATGCATATCTACAGTATATACACATCAATTAAACAATTCACCCCTAGAATCAGGTGGTAGACCTACTGGACTACATAAAGCCTATTATCTAGCCTGTATTATCTCTTAGAGAGCTCTGATACAGGGAAGTTTCCCAGCCCTGTGGAGGTAGAGGAGGGGCTGCACCAAACCAGTAATCACACTGATGGTCATACAAATGTTATAGGCTATCCAAAACTCTCTTCCAGTCAAATAACCATTTAATGGTGTAAATACCTCATAAGGAAGATAATTCACCAACATAGCCACCGTGATAATCAAAATGATCTTAAACGCCCTCATCTTCATGTTATTTCTCCCCTCCCTCTCCCCTTCCCCTGGCCCTGGACGTTTCAGATCCCTGAGAACTGAGAGGCAGCAGAATAGCTTAAACAAAAACAACATCAGAAACTCACCCCAGTAAACATACAGTACAACAGATCTTTCATTCATCAGCATAAAGAACAGACAGGACCCAAGCACCATCAGCCAGACAACACTACAACACAACACCCTGTATCTCAGGGGTTTGTACTTCAGGAAGACCACAGGGTGGACCACCGCCAGGTATCGCTCTATACAGATACAGCACTGGAACAGGGGACGACCGGTGAAGAGAAAACCATACGAAAATAACAGGATATGATAGACAGCGAATGAGGGGTCGTGGAGCCGGACAAAATACAAAATATTCGACAGGCAGAAGAAGACTTCAGACACGGCCAGGTTGAGAAAGAAGATCTCTGAGGCCATCGTCCCTCCAACTCCGGTCAGTATCAGCCACAGGATGTAGACGTTGGTGGGAAGACCCAGGATGATGTTGATTGCAAGGGAAGCAGTGCTGATTGATTTGATTTCGGAAAAAAATACATTCAATGGATGTTCATGAAGGGAAGAGTTGGTAGCTGGAGTTGAAGTATTCATCTCTTCACTTGGTGTAGTTATGATGTGTGATGGAAGCTGAGAGAGAGAGAGAGAGAGAGAGAGAGAGAGAGAGAGAGAGAGAGAGAGAGAGAGAATTTACTTTTTGACTTTGTCGTTCTTTAATGATAAATCCTTATTTCATTAAAACCTCACCCCCCCCACCCCCTAAAATAAAAATAAAAAATTACCAATATCACCTGTACTGCATACTGATCTTTCCCTATACCCCACGATACAAAAACAACACCACACATCACAATAACCCAAACCTCACCACTTCTACAACCGTATATCCAGACCATCTTCCCCAGCTATACAGACAGCCCCCCCAACACACCATTTCTCTTGAAACATCTCCACACTTTTTATAATTTTATAGAAACCAAATTCTACCTTAAGGCGCGCAGAGACCATCCCATTAAATAATAGTAAAGGGTATGTTATCCCTCCACCTTTGACCCTGTTCCTCCTTGTTATCCAAATAGCTAACTTTGCCTGAGCAAACAGAAAATTCAACAACACACATTAAGCCTTTTCCTTATTTGAATACCTGTACACCATTATAAACATCCCGACAGTAAACTCCCAACCTCTCACACAGACATTCCAACAGAGACATTAAAGGCATTAACCTGGCGCACAAAGAAAACACATGAATCACAGTTTCACTCATGACACAGCCCGTGCCAACCAGCTGTTGTTGGCCAGGGCTCCATGTAAAACCCTCCACTGGAGGTCCCCTGACCTCTTTGGTACTGGGAGTTTGTAGAGCCCCCTCCATCTAAAACCCACCATACTCTCCGCACCACATACTCCCTGACACTGATGTGCCTTCACTCCTGTTAGGCTTCTGATGTTCTTTACCTTAATACAGAGGTTGTAGAGGGCTTTACCTCCTACCCCTTCAAACTCCCCCAGGCTCGGAGTGTTAAAATCTAACAAGTCCTCCAGACCCCCTTGCCAATCCCCAGTCTCTGCCGTCACGTGCAGTGGTGGAAACATTGGTGGCCCCTCCCCCTTTGGCCGCTCAAACACCCCCTTTACCGGCTCAGACAGTGCCTCCTGGACTTCCCCCAGGAATCTCTCCAGCAGCCTAAGAGATGTTAGTCCTGTTTGTTGTGCTAGGACTTCTGGGGTTTTCCACCCCTCCTCTCCCAGCAGTCGCAGGTCACCCAGCCTTATTAATCCCGCTGCCATCATTCGCCTTTTCAGGGTGGCCGACTGAACAGATCTCAAAAGGATGGCTGGGTTGTGGAAGATAGGCTCCTCCCACACCCACAGCCCAGGCTCCACACCCCCTTCTCGTGTGGGCCTTAGTAGCTGCCAGGCTCTCAGCACCGCAGAGTAAAAATGGTTGTTAATTATCAGCACCCTCCCTCTATATGACACTTGGGACAGGAGCCACCTCCACCTGGCCAGTCTTGATACCACTGCCTGTGACAGCCCCTCCCAGTTCCTCCTGACCCACCTCTCAGAGCCCAGGTACACCCCCAAAATGTTAAGCCCTTCAAAAGCCCACTGCAAACCCCCTGGAAGCAGAGGAGGGGCCCTATCCCTCACATAACAGAGCTTTGCTCTTGCCCCAGTTTACCTTAGCTGACGAAGCTCCCTCGTACACCTTCAGACTATTCTCTAGTGCCTGCATATCCTGACCATCCCTGACCATCACAGAAACGTCATCTGCATACGCTGACACTGCTATGCCTGTCCAGCACACTCCCTGCAGTCTCCTGCATAGCAGGCCCAAAAAAGGCTCAATGGCTAGTGTATAGACAAGTTTTTGAGCCGTTTCCGCTCTACTTCCTGAACTCCTCCCGTCGATGCAATCCACTTCCGTTCTGCCGGGCTGGGTTTGTTTTGCTAGCTAGCTCCGTTGTGCCGACAAAGCACTGATATCGCAGTGGCAAAGAGGATATAAAAATTACAATTACAACATGAAGAAAAGTGGTTCGGGAACGACGTGTGCGGTAGCTGGTTGCAAAAACTTGAGAAAGCACCTGAACGAGTGGTTAGATAGAGAGTGCAATGACCACAAACCAGCTACAAAGAGGCAATGTCCATGCGCTCCATTGTTTACATTTTTTCGCAAGCCTGATACCGACTCGGAATCAAGGACCTGGCTGAAGGCATTGAATCTAAAGAAACCACCCCTCAACGTTTTTGTTTGTTCCTATCACTTTGTTGACCAAAAACCTACAAAGGATAATCCTTTCCCAGAGTTGTGGTTGGGATACAATCGCCCTCCCCAGCCAAAGAGGTGTCAACTCACCCAACGGACCACTGCCTCCCCCCTATTAAAGAAACGCAGACTTGAATCTGAGGGTAAGTTCAGCAACTTTAGCTATGAAGCTGACAATACTGTTAATTATGAAGAAGTTGTCATACATTAACATTGCTACCGGTATTTTGCTAAGGCAGTTGATTGTTTTGGAGATGGGACAAACAATGCCCACGATAGCTACATCATTAATTGTGTGTGTGTGTGTGTGTGTGTGTGTGCCTGCCTGCGTGTGCCTTAGTCTACATCATAAATACAATGCAAGGTGGCAGGCTGTTGTGATGATGATTGTGTGTGTGCAATGTTGTAGTACACATTTTTCCATTGTGATGTTTGTAGTGAGAGGACTTTATGCCTGCATTAATTTTGCTCCATCCATGTTTTCTCTTCCCCTTTTTAGATGCTCCAGAAACCTGTCAGCCTGTCTGTGAGGCCGAGCCTGCTACACCAAAATTTCGAGATGCCCAGACCCAATGGGAGGATCCGTCACATATTGATCACATTTACTGTTCAACAACACAGTCTGTTAAAGTAGACAAGGCCACACAGTGTGAGGCAGAAATGGGTCCTACTGTGACCAGCACCACGGTCATTGATGATGCTAGGTCCCGGCTGTATACAGGAGTGCCTATGGTTCAATTCTTCACCCTGGTGACGGTGTTGTTGCCTTTCAGTAAGCCATCAATTACCCTTCCTGTTGTTGACCAAATACTTATGACGTTGATGAAACTAAAACTAAACCTAATATTAGGAGATATTGCTCACCGCTTCAATGTGTCTACATCCATGGCAAGCATTGTGATTAGTCACTGGATTGACGTGATGGGTGAACAGTTCAAAGTCCTGATCCCCTGGCTTCCAAGAGAGACCATTCGTGCCACCATGCCCTTGTCGTTTCAGAGGAACTACCCTCGAACCACCTGCATCATTGACTGTGCCGAAAGTGCCATGCAGAGAGCCACAAACCACGACTCAAGGAGTGACACTTTCAGCCAGTATAAATCACGCAAAACTGTGAAATATCTCGTCGCTGTGGCCCCTAATGGGCTAATCATGTTTTTATCTGATGCCTATGCTGGCAGAAGCAGCGATAAGTTTATCACCATGGACAGTGGGTTCCTAGACTATCTGAGGGCTGGTGATGAGGTCATGGCGGACCGTGGGTTCACCATTCAAGACTTGCTTGATGAGAGAAGGGTCAGTTTGAACATCCCTGCTTTCACCTACAGGCGCAATCAGTTGACCAATGAGGAGACGACACGCACCAGGCGAGTAGCCAATGTCCGCATACATGTGGAAAGAGCAATCCAGAGACTGAAGGTGTTTAAGATTTTATCCCAGAATGTTCCCATCAGCATGGCACCGAAACTGGACAACATCTTAACCATCTGTGCTGGCCTAGTTAACCTGAAGAGTCCCCTGATCAGTGAGGTTTAGAATCTTGCCCTGTGTCCCTGTCTACCAACACCCAGCCATGTTGTTCATTAAATACAGATAAACACAACAAATACTGCGTGCATTGTATTTTTTAATATTATATATGAATATTTTCATAGTGATGTAATTGTGTGGGCTGCTTTTGTATTTTACTTTTTAATACCTGTTAAGATTAAACACGCAATCTTTCTTGTTGAAGCCATTTGTTTAGTTTCCTCAAAACAATTAATTAATCCAGTGTTATTTATGTACAGTATTGGCTTACTATGAATTATGAACTGTGTTAAAATAAATTGTAGCACTCTAAGGATTGAAATTACATCAAACTTTATTTTCACTCAAACAGTAGGCACACTGATATATTGCACAGCATAAAGAGATCATGTAAACAATGGACATCTGTTGGCTCCTGTGGGCATGACCTAAATAAGGCAGTTTATTTGGTTTTAAAAATGCTGAGATATTTACTGCAGAACTGTAACCTTCCCTCAACAAAATCATCAACAATTTTCGGGAGCATATGGGCAAAGTAGAATGTGCGCAGCCTTATGATATGCCCCTGGACAAAGCCTTGGTCGTAGGGTACTTCGATTTCTAGGTGCTCAGTTTTGTTCCAGATCACCAACTTGGAGTGCTGAAGCCCTGTGCAGTGCATCCCAATTTGTATCTGCATGTAGTAGCCTTTTGGACCATTGCAGGCAATATGGTAATCTACCCTATCTCCGTTTGCCACAGTTGTGATTTCGCAGTTCTTTGTTGCCAAAAATTCAGCAAGTAACTTGAACTGTGTTCCCAAGCTAGCGTCGACATCGCTGTGTTTACACCGGCAGACGTTGTGCAAACAACTTCCGGCGGAAATGAAATGCATTTGTGTAGAGTTATGGCGCCACCCGGGATACAGCGCATAAACTTGTCTATATAACTGCCCTGATAGAGGCCATCCTTGTCTAATGCCCCACCTTACACAGACTGGCCTACTGAGCCCCCCTCCCACCTTAACCATACATGATGCCCCAGCATACAACATCTTCACATAGGCCAAAAACCATTCCCCAAACCCAAACATCACATTAAACAGATACTCATGGTCCACTCTATCAAAAGCCTTCTCTTGATCTAAAGAGACCAGACCAAAGTTCACATTAGAACCTCTTGATAAGTCCAACATGTCCCTGATTAAGAACAAGTTGTCGGTGATTAAGCGTCCTGGTACACAATATGTCTGGTCCTTATGTACTATAGAGCCACCCTCCGGCAGTCCCCTTTTTTGGGCAGGAGAGTCAGAGCCACCCTCCGGCAGCTCATCTGCAACTCTCCTACCCCGATGCACTCACGCAACATGCAAAAGAAGTCCAGTCCAGGGGAATGTCCATTTCATCCCTTTGTACCAGAGAGAGCTTAGGGAGTTCGGCGAAAACAAAACCTGAGCACACATAGGATCACACAGATCTGCCCTATACAACTCTGTATAAAACTCCACAGTCCGCTCCCGCATCTCCCCCACCACAGAGGTCACCCGCCCATCCGAAAGCCGAAGACAATGCATACCCTTGGCTTCACCGCTCTGTCTTTCCAAACCAAAGAAGGAGGAGCTGGGAGCATCCATCACCTTGAGCATGGAGAACCTAGCTCTTACACGTGCTCCCTTTGCTTTGACCTGGAAAAAACTGCCCAGATCCCTACGTAGTTCAGCTAAATTAGCCTGGAGGCCTACATTGCCTTGCCCCACCAGCTCTACCTCCATCTCACTACTACTACACTCGAGTTCCCCCAATACTCTCCTAGCCACTGAGGATGAGAGCTATATACTGTTGGCAGAAAAGCCGAATTTGGACTTTTCCCACATCCCACCATTGACTTAGAGAGACTCATACTCCTCTCTTCGCTGTCCCCACCTTTCCCAAAAAGTCTGGAAACCTGAGCAAAAAGTGGCATCTTGTAAGAGCTTTACATTAAACTTCCAATAGGATGCCTGCAGAGGCCCTGGTGAAATAGACAGCCGAGCCATGGATATGTGATGATCCGAAAAACCTACTGGGAGAATAGTAGCGCCCAACAGCCTATTGCTCTGATTCCTAGACATGTACAATCGATCAAGCCGGGCTGCACTCACCCTAGCCCCAAAGACCTTCACCCATGTCTTGTGTTGGGATGTCTAGTTCTCCAAACATCCACTAGGTCAAACTGATTAATAACGTCCCTTAACACCCCCACTGAACCAGAATGAGGCTCCTCCCCATTTCTGTCCTTCATAAAATCCATCGTACAGTTCCAGTCCCCGCCGACCACCAGCATCTCCTCAGGCGATATCTGTGAGAGTTCCTGTCTAAGACACCCAAATAGAAGCCCCCTCTCTCTCCCTGTGTTAGGCGCATACATATTTATAAAGACATCCCCTGTTGTTAATTTCTGCTTTTACTACAAGCAGTCTACCCCTACACACCTCTTTTGAGGAGCACATTTTTACAGACAGACCCGGTACAAAAAGGACTGCCACCCCTACACTAACATTTGTCCCATGGCTCAGCACACTTGCCCCTTTCCACCAGAGCCCCCAATCAACTTCATTCACCACGTCGCTATGAGTCTCCTGCAGAAACAACACCTGTACTTTTTTTTGTTTTACATATTCACCCAACACACTCCTCTTTCCCGCATCTCTGGCGCCATTAATATTAAGCGAGCCTACCCAAAGAGTCTCCATAAGAAGTGGGAGAAAAGCCAGCAGAGAAAGAGACCAATAGCAAAGCTCAAAAAGCCCCAGTGCCAGAATTGTTTTTCTCTCATCTAAACAGTGTATGAAGGTAGACTTTTATGCCCCCCTAGTCGCTTACCCTTCCCCACTATACTCTCCTCATCCACTAGCATAACCTGACTAAGCCCAGCCTCATCTACACCACCATCCATGACATGACTAGACCCCGTCTCAGCTACACTACCATCCATAACACGACTAGACCCAGCCTCATCTACACCACCATCCATAACATGACTAGACCCAGCCTCATCTACACCACCATCCATAATATGACTAGACCCAGCCTCATCTACACCACCACCTATAGCATGACTAGGCCCAGCCTTAGCTACACCACCATCTATAGCATGACTAGGCCCAGCCTCACCTACACCACCATCCATAACATGACTAGACCCAGCCTCATCTACACCACCATCCATAACATGACTAGACCCAGCTTCATCTACACCACCATCCATAACATGACTAGACCCAGCCTCATCTACACCACCACCTATAGCATGACTAGGCCCAGCCTTAGCTACACCACCATCTATAGCATGACTAGGCCCAGCCTCATCTACACCACCATCCATAACATGACTAGACCCAGCCTCATCTACACCACCACCTATAGCATGACTAGGCCCAGCCTTAGCTACACCACCATCTATAGCATGACTAGGCCCAGCCTCTCCTACACCACCACCTATAGCATGACTAGACCCAGCCTCACCTACACCACCACCTATAGCATGACTAGGCCCAGCCTTAGCTACACCACCACCTATAGCATGACTAGGCCCAGCCTTAGCTACACCACCATCTATAGGATGACTAGGCCCAGCCTCTGCTGCCTGCGTCTCATGGCCCCCTGCACGTTGACCTCAATTTCCCCCACTGGTGCTTTAACCCTCACCTTGTCTACGGCCTTTATGTGGGCACGCAAAGCTCTTATGCCCCAAATCCCCACACTCAAAGCACCGTAGACTATTTGTGCTGGCAAAACCTGCCTAAAGCGCCTCCCCATGCCTCACTTTAAAATGCACATTTAACTGTTGCTCAATGTTGTTCAGAAACATGAACGGAATGAAACAATGTGCTTGACGGCATCTGACTGAAAACCTGCCGACAGTACATGAAAACCACTAGCAAACTTACCAAAACGACTCAACTCCTTCCTGATTTGATCATCCGTAAATAACGGAGGCAAATTTGCAACTACCACCCTAGTCGAAGAAAAAGGAGAAATTGGCACCAACACACCCCTTACAAATATACCACAAGAAATGAGCCTACCCACCAAATTTGCTATTTTCATAAACACAACCACAGCTTTGTTCATTCTGGACGCAGAATGTATAAATTCAGCTCCAGCTGTTAGCCGACCGCGAGCAGAACCTCCTCCACCTTAATTCCATTCTCAGGAACACACCTGAATCCATGCCGTAACGACAGCGTCTCCTCCGCGCTAGGCTGCGAAGCCATCGCTCACACCTCACCGGTCAAAACCCCAGGAAACTAAACCTCTGTCCTCTTCCTCTCTATGAAAAGAAAAATAGTGGGTACCACTAAAACAAACAGTGCATTAACCCTCCACCATAGAAAATAGAAATTGAAAGGAAAAACCAAGGAAAGAAACAAGTTAGGACAAGCCCTCCACACCAAACACTCAAACTCCAAAAAACTCCCAGCATGCACAGAGAGAGAGAGAGAGAGTGAGTCACGTCTCCTCCCGTTGCTCCCCTCCGGCGCTCTGATTCGCCAGTCTACTAAGCCACCGGTCTGAGCGCTCCACCTCCGCTACACTGGAATGGGAACCCAACGCACCCTAATCACCTCCAGCGCACCTGCACCTCATCATCTCATCACCACCCTTATATAGCCCTGGAATATTTGGCGTTGTGTTGTGTGTGATTGTTTTGCTTTGTGTCATGTACTCTAAATTTTTTCATTAATTTTGTCATTTTTTGAGTAAATCTTGACCTTGTTAATTCCTGCGTCTGCGTCCTGCCTCTTCGTATCCTCAGTACTTGTCACAGAGAGAGAGAAATTACCTGTCAACACCAGATCATACAATATACACATACATTTAAATAGCCTTTTAAGGTGTTTCCACAATACAAACTGAAGATACAAATTCCTGTAAATATTCATATAAAACATGCATAAATTATATCATAGAATTTGTTTTTCTGCTATGAAATAATTCAGAATTCCTGAACAAAAGGGAACTGAATACTTATTCTACAGCAACAATTCTGATTTGGAAGTGGAAAAATAACAATGTCAAACCTTGACTGATGGAGCTCTTCTCTCTCCTGGAAATGCTGTGTCCATCAAGAACTGAATGCTGGGTCAAACACAACAGACACAACATAACAGGGGCCAAACAGATGGAAATGGAGGAGGTGCTTCCTAATCTTATCCAATGAGAATGCTAGTCTTTGTTTATTAACCCCATTCAAAACATTTTCCATTTGGTGTGTCCTGAACACAAGTCAGGTCTATTAGGCCCAGCTTCTACACCTGTGAGTCACAACCAGGTGCAGCAGGTCATTACACCTATGCAAATGACTGTGTTTAACAGGACCTAATGGCCATACACAGTCCATGATTGATTAAGGAGGTTTTGTAAAGCTTTGTTCACACTGCAGGCCTTAATGCTCAAATCAGTTTTGTTTTCAAATCCGTATGGCATACTGACTGTCCAAACAGCAACATACAAGTGACCAAATTGGATTAGTGTGCGGTCTAATCAGATATGCAGAAAAAAAACAGAATTTGAGTCACTTCAAACTGCCAAAGTGAAGAAGGCTTTAGTGACAGCACCTATACATGCTCTATGGACAGGAGACTTCCTAACCACGTGACGCGCCTTTAAAAAACACAACACAAAAAAGATAGTGTTGACATTTTAGCAGACGCTCTTATCCAGAGCAACTTACAGTAGTGAGTAAATGCTGTACATTTTTCATACTTTGCACGTGCCATGCTCTACCAACTGATCCACACAGGACCCATGTTTAGTTTAGCAACTATATATTCGACCAGGCAGATCCAGGCAGCTGATCCATAGGGATCAAAAACTGGTTTACGGCTACATTTAGGGATTAAGGTTAGGCTTAGTGGGATGGGTTTAACTTTAACTTTAGGGATATGGTTAGTTTAGAAAAGAGGGGTTTACTTCTGACCTGCAGAAGAGTGAGCTTATTTTTGTAATCATAAATGGTAGACCAAGACTAAAGACTAATAGCAAAAAAAATTGTCATCTTTGATATCTTATTTCTTATGATATCTACACAATGGCCATCTTCCGTACCACCATACCGCTCAAAGCCCTTCACACTTACTCAAGGCTGCTGCGGTTCGACGACCGTGAGTCCAGACCTCTACACCCCGGGGCCCGAGGTGACGGTGGACGAGCAGCTGGTTCCGTTCAGAGGTAGTAGTTGTGTTGGCGTGCGGTGTTATAATAATAATTATAGTAATAATAATAATAATTACCACCTGGTCTAATTTCTTCTTCTAATTCTTCTTCTTCCCCCAACAAAATAAAAAAACGACAACAGGTCAGTGTCCTTTCCACCAGTATATACCAAGCAAGCTGGCCAAATACGACATCAAGACGTGGGTTGCCTGCGACGCCAAATCTAGCTACGCCTGGAAGATGCAAGTATACACCGGGAAGCCCGCGGGCGGAGACTGGAGAAGAACCAGGGCATGACGGTCGTGCTCGACCTGACCAAGGGGCTGAGGGGCCACAACGTGACGTGCAACAATTTCTTCACCTCTTACGAACTCGGACAGCGGCTCCTCCGGAGGAACCTCACCGTGGTCAGCAAGGTGCGCAAGAACAAGTCAGAGTTCCCGCCCTCGCCGCTCGCGATCCACCCGAGGATCCTGCCCCGGTCCCTGCCCCGGCGAGTAAGAGGAAGAGGTGTCAGATCTGCCTGCCCAAGAAGGACTGTAAAACGCACACTGTGTGCTTCAGGTGTAACAAATACATCTGCAAAGGCTGTTCACGTGCCTGTTGTCCCACCTGTGCCGATTGGGGCTTCAGTGAAAGCAGGACAGTTAGACCTGGAGGACACGGGGTGTGCACAGAATACCAGGACAACGGGAGGGTTAAATTAATGGTATTCTGTGGCTTAGGTTTAGTTTAGTTCTTTGTTTGAAGGTAAAAGCAGTGAAGTCCCAAATGGTACCCTGTTCAATATAAAGCGCTCTACATTTAACCAGAGCACTTTTAAGCACCGTTCAAAAGTAGTGCACTAAATAGGGAATATGGTGCCAGCCAAGTTCATCCCTGCTCTAGATGTGTTATCATTAGACAGTCAAAGTGGCTGAGCTACAGGGAGAAACAAACATGGCCAGCGGCTGAGGCTGCTGATGCAAATTCCTGGAGCTTTGATGTAAGGTATCATTTAGGCAAATTGAGTTGTTGAGAATCTTCTTGTAATGAAAAGCGCTGTATAAATTTATCATATCGTTAGTAAATGTTACTTATTTCATTCATGCATTGTTTATTATGATTTTAATGTAGTTATGTTGACTGAGAAGTCCCTTTTGTAGAAATCAACTGTTGCAGTAGTGAGTCATTGGGTTCCATTCCATTTAAATTCAAGAAGCAAACGGAATTTCCAATTCGGATTACTAACTGAATTGAATACATTTAAAGGGAATCTGCCCCACCCCTGATTGACAAAATGTTCTTGCTGATTGGTTGTTGATTTGTCAGTGTTGTGGCTGATTGGTTGTCTGGGGTTCTCACCTCCAGGTTCTGATGGTGTTTGAGGCTCCTGCAGTGGTTTTTCTTGACTCGTCAGTTCCGCTGAAGACTTTAGAACACACCTTGCAGAAGAAGCCAGTTTTTCACAATTTCTGAAATTTAATCGTAGTAAAAATTCCATTCCCTGTCTTAGGTCAGTTATATCCACATCATTTTCCTTCCTCATGATGCCAGCTATTTTGTGAAGTGCACCAGTACCTCCTGCAGCAAAGCACCCCCACAGCATGATGCTGCCACCCCCGTGCTTCACGGTTGGGATGGTGTTCTTCAGCTTGCAACCCCCTTTTTCCTCCATACATAATGATGGTCATTATGGCCAAACAGTTCTATTTTTGTTTCATCAGACCAGAGGACATTTCTCCAAAAAGTAAGATCTTTGTCCCCATGTGCATTGCAAACCGTAGTCTGGCTTTTTTGTGGTGGTTTTGGAGCAGTGGCTTCTTCCTTGCTGAGTGGCCTTTCAGGTTATGTCGATATAGGACACGTTCTACTGTGGATATAGATACTTTTGTACCTGTTTCTTCCAGCATCCTCACAAGGTCCTTTGCTGTTGTTCTGGGATTGATTTGCACTTTTTGCACCAAAGTACATTCATCTCTAGGAGACAGAACGCGTCTCCTTCCTGAGTGGTATGACATCTGCGTGGTCCCATGGTGTTTATATTTGCGTACTATTGTTTGTACAGATGAACGTGGTACCTTCAGGCGTTTGGAAATTGCTCCTTAAGGCTGAACCAGACTTGTAGAGGTCTACAATATTTTTCAGAGGTTTTGGCTGATTTCTTTTGATTTTCCCATGACGTCAAGCAAACAGGCACTGAGTTTGAAGGTAGGCCTTGAAATACATCCACAGGGACACCTCCAATTGACTCAAATGATGTCAATTAGCCTATCCGAAGCTTCTAAAGCCATGACATCATTTTCTGGAATTTACCAAGCTGTTTAAAGGCACAGTCAACTTAGTGTATGTAAACTTCTGACCCACTGGAATTGTGATACAGTGAATTATAAGTGAAATTATCTGTCTGTAAACAATTGTTGGAAAAATTTCTTTTGTCATGCACAAAGTAGATGTCCGGACTGACTTGCCAAAACTATAGTTTGTTAAAAGAAAATGTGTGGAGTATTTGAAAAATGAGTTTTAATGATTCCAACCTAAGTGTTTGTAAAATTCCGACTTCAACTTGGTTATCTGACCACAACTACTAATCTACAATGACCACAACCACTAATCTATGTAAACCAAGTTACCATTCATTGAGCACTTGTGCTCTGATCTGAAGAAACCAAGAGGTATCTCTTCGGCCTGACTGCCAAGCATCACATCTGGAGGAAACCTGGCACCATCCCAATGGTGAGGCAAGGTGGTGGAAGCATCACGAAAATAGCTGTGCAGCGACACTCCCCATCCAACCTGACATCGCTTGAGAGGATTTGCAGAGAAGAATTGAAGAAACTCCCCAAATGCAGTTGTGCCAAGCTTGTAGCGTCATACCCAAGAAGACTTGAGGCTGTAATCTTTGTAAAAGGTGCTTCAACAAATTACTGAGTAAAGGTTCTGAATGTTCATGAAAATATGATATTTCCATTGATTTTATAAATGTGAAAAAAAATCTAAAACCCTGTTTTTGCGTTGTCATTATGGGGTATTGTGTGTAGATTGATGAGGGACAAAAACAATTATGGATTTTACCATGGTCATGTGCGTACTGTCGTGTATGAAGATGATGACTATTTCAGAGGGACAAAGGAAAGATGTTTATCTTAGTTCAAATGTAGCAGTTGTAGGGTTACGCCCCAGGGGGGATAGGTGATTGGACGAAAGAGGGAGCAACCCATTTTTTCCCATTGTTTATAAGTGTGAGCTAGACAAAGAGGGGGCAGAAGCATTCAGATTATTATTGGGACGGTGCTTCTCCAGACACCGCGGGTCTGTAAACTTATGCTGTAAACTTGTGATATGAATGAATAAAAACTTCTAATCAAGGAGCAGCCTAAGCGGACTCTTTGTTTGACAGCAATAACCACCAGCATCCCACTTCGGACACGATAGACGACAAAATGGAGGCTCCGCTGAGATTGGCCTGCAACTTCCCTTTGTTTCATTCATGAGCAGCGAGGTGACTACCGCTCAAGCCGGCTAAAAAAAGGTGAGATTCCTCACAAATTATTGGGCGGTAGTTGTTTGGCTGGCTTGTGAGTGTGCGCTGGCGAAGGTGTACCATGTAAATTACTTGGGTTTGGGGTTGATGTGGTGTTATTGCGGTCGACAAGGGTCTGTAATAATTATTCTAAAATGTGGTTGCATTGGTAAATGGCAAATAATAGGAAGTCTAGAACAATTGATGGGCAGATGTGAAAGGTAGATATACGTATACGATTTTAGAGCATTGCAGGATTTGCCAAGCCCTCAGAACGAGGCGACCGCATGGTGGGCCATAAAATCCTGGTAACGCGTTAGGGGTTTCAGGTCAGTCAGTCTTGGACTGGGGTTGGGTTATAGATTTATTGTAAGTTGCTGCTCATCTTCTATCCGACGGGGTATTTGTTTGGGGGGACCGCTCATAAAATACCCATACTCACGGCAGAATAAAGTTAGAAACATAGAAAATAAATTTAAGGCACAATGCAGGTTTTTGTTACATGTTGCACGCCACATGATAAATGCTAAATGCTAATGCTAATGCTAAATGCTAATTGTGTTTCATGCCACATTGTACATAACGGCTAATGCTAAATGCTAATGCTAAATGCTAATTGCGTTGCGTGCTACATGCTAACGTATGACCTAAGAGGTCCACTGCGATGAATTAAAGCCTCTTAAAGTATGTATGTGTGTGTAGAATTCAGGTTCTAGGTGAATGTGAGCTCTGTTAAGTGTTATTTCTGATTATAAGGGTTAAAATAGAGAAGCTGTAGTTGAATGCTAATGTTCTGTTGTCTGGGAATCGTATTGTTGAATGTATGCGCATGCGTTTAATTTTGCGACACTACACTACAGAAAGGGGGAGTTTATGGCACGAGATTATGAGTCGTTTGGTTTCCGGTACTAAAACTACAACACGAGGGTATACTAAAACTACAACAAAGGGGATTGTGGGTAAAGGGTCATATTTCTGTTGGGGCGCTGCAGGGGGAGACAGAGAAATAGCCACAGACAAGAAAGATTTGGACACGAATCTTCTAATCGTTAAAGTGACTGTTGTTCGAAAATGAAACTATTTGTTGAGATGTAGTGAATTTATAAATTAGATATATGTTGACGGATTATAATAAATTAAATTAAAAGACGATTAAAATAAATAAAAATTACATAAAAATGTTATTGAGCTATTTAGTCCTGAATTAAGTCTTATAGCGAATATGAGTGGGGGAATATTGAATGTGGATAACTTAGTTAAGTGTATAAACTTTAAATGCTTGTCTGTCCCGTTTTGTTCCCTTGTCATATGAGAGGCGATAGGACGAGAGAAGAGGAGAGAGAGAGGAGGGGCTGGCGTGCGTCACGTGACAAGGTGTGACGCAGGCAGAGGATCAGTCAAAATCAGGCCAGTGCTTTTTTGTTTACAAATCTTCCCCTACAGGATATTTGATGTTATGACAATTTCTCAGACGCTTGGCAACAGACTGATCATTTGAATAAAATTTGCATTTTGGAGTCTCTGTGCATCACTGGGCTGGATTAGGGGGTCGGTTGGAAATCAAGTACTGACATTATTCTGTGCAATTAAGATACTTGGGTGCATATTAAACAATGGAATTTATGGGAATTGTAGTGTTGTAGGATTAGAGGGCTTTGTTTTTGGGATTGCTGTGAAGTTGACTACTTGATTTAATTTCCGGATGGGTTGTGGTAAGATAGCCACTAATGGATAAATTGGTAAGATAGGATATAGAAATAAAGAATTGGTTTTAATTATTCATAATTTTAAATTGATTTTTTTATAGATTTTTTATTTTAATAAAACATTTTCTTTTTTTTGAATAAATTTTTTAATTGAATTTTAATATTCATATATAAAAGAGTAGTTACAATGGGGAGAAAGGACAGCAAGGCTATGAAAGTCATTAAACCGGTTGATATAGTTGAGAATATTAATCCTTTAGTAAAGGGTATTGCGAGGTTATCCGGCAAATGGAACAAAGGTTGGCCTGACATTGAACAACCATGGCCAGTGGAAGGGACTCTTAACCCTGACGTCATCAACATCATGAAAGTGCTTCTGTCAATTTACAAGGCAGATCAAAAGAAGGGAAAACAAAAGGAACGACGTAAAGAAAAGAGACAAAGGGAGCTGGGTGTTCTTAAGCTGTTTGAAGATGAAGGACAAAAACTAATGAAACATACCAACGATAAGAGAAACAAAGGTATGGAGAAAATGCTGAATGAAGAGAAGTCGACAGAAAAACTAAGGGCAGAAGTCAGTATACCTTTCTCACATACGGATTCAGCGAAAAGACCCCCACCTTACGAGAAGGAAGTAGAGCTTAGGGATGTTTATCCTCAGCTTCCAGTGATCCTCCAGCAGGGTGATTATTACATCAGAGATGAAGATGAACGAATATTAGAGAGAGGACAAGCAGAAACGACCATAAAAATGCATCCAAGCTCCAAAAGTAAAAAGAAAATGAGATGTCTGGAAACTAAGGGTGGAATGAGGTTAAGTAGGATGAAACTGGATGAGGACGATGATGATCGGAGTGATTCAGAGGAGATCATGGGTGGATATGATCCTGTGATCAAACGAAGGTTGGCCAGAACGGAGAGAAGGGGTGAGGAAGGTTTGAAGAAGAAGGATACAAGATATTCCAGTGCTGAGGAAGGTTTGAAGAAGAAGGATACAAGATATTCTAGTTCTGATGAAAGCAAAGATGAAGAAAGCGATAAAGAGGCGACTAAAGGTGCTGTGTATTCAAAAGGAGTTTATCCTACAAGGACTGGCACAGAAGAAATAGAAGGAGATATAGACCGATGCTTATCAGACCTGGATAAAGCGAGGACTTTAGGAGAGGTAAGAGAGCTGGAGGAACAACTTGAGACGCTGAAGATACAGAAGGAGAAACTGCGGAAAAAAGAATCCAAAGAAGTTGAGACAAAATATGCATTAAGGCCAAGAAAAGAGGCCACGAGTAAAATGACACCAGTTATCATTCGGGGTCAAAACTTAGAATATAAGCCGTTGCAAAGTACTGATATGTCAAATATACTTGAGAAGCTGCCTATTCTTCAAGATGGGGCCTATCCTTGGATTTCAAAATTGGAAGAAATTACGGTGGGAACACAGTCAGCCATAGGAGACGTTAAGAGACTTTTGGCTAATCTCATTGGGATTCCAGATATGGAAGAAGTCTTTCAGAGAGCTGGACTCATTAGATATGTAGGGACTGCAGTGAACGATCCTGAATTGTTGGCTGCAAGTAGGAATCGTTTGTGGAGAGCATTGAAAGATACATTTCCAACAAATGTACATCCTGATAATATTCTGATTGACCCACTAGGACAACAAGAAAATCCGAGAGCCTATGTGTCAAGAGTTCATCAAGTGTGGAGAAATATTACTGGAAATGATCCAGATGTGAGTCAAATTGAGCAGTCAATTTTGAGAGCTAAACTGCAAATGGGACTGCCCTCACCAGTAAGGAGCAAACTGGCAGAAGTGGTTGGACTTGGAAGCATGACAAAAGGCGTCTATACAGATCATATAGCCCATCAAGTGGAGCTGTACAGGAAAAAGGAACACAACCAGAGAGAACAGGACGAAGAAACTCTCAGAAAACTCAATCAGATACAACTTGGGGAGAATAAGAAGGAGAAGAAACAAGCTTTGGTTATGCAGAATCAGTGTGCACCAAATCAACAATCACTGCCACAGCTTCAACCAGAACAGTTCCAACCGCAATTGTACCAGCCACCAATGGCGGTACCAGTTGGTTCATATCCACAGCCAATTTCTGGACAGACACAGAATTGGAGAGGAAGAGGACGAGAAGGCTTCGAAGAAAGAGGAAGATTTAAGACATCCTTCCAGCAACTTTCAGAAGCATGTTATAATTGTGGACAGGTTGGTCACTTTGCCCGTGGGTGCAATAAGTCAGGAGGAAACATCAGAGGGAATTTCAGAGGAAGATACAGGGGCCAGTCAAGATCATCTGGAGGACCGGTGAACCCCTACAGGGGTCCGGAGCAAGGATTCTAGAGGTGCCTAGATGATCCGAAAGGGGGGTGTCAGCTGGTAGCATCAGGACCGGAAAAAGATCCAACAATTGAGGTGAAAATAAACAACCGACCATTGGAAGTGATGGCGGATAGCGGAGCTGCGTTCACCTGTGTTCGGCCTGAAGATGCTACACATCTCCCTATGTCCAATCAACTCATTAGGACAATCGGATTTGAGGGAGTAAAACAGCTGATTCCTCTTACGGAACCAATTGAGCTCTGCTATAAAGATCAGAAAATTACAATACCCATATTGGTATCAGAACATACACCTATTGCATTATTGGGAAGAGATGCATTGTGTAAGTTGAACTGTACAATAAGATGTACACCAGACGGCTGTCTGGTAGAAATGCCAAAGGAAAAGGTTTACCAATTGTTGATGATGACAGAGATGGATTCATCTTCAGTATTCTGGATTGGAAATCTCAGTGAAGATTTTATGAAGCAGGCTAAGATATGGGAGAGATTTATTGTTGCAAATATGCCGGATGCGAGGCTTCCGGAATATCCATTCCATTGTACGCTCAAGTATTTCAAGAAGGCTGCCAAACCACACTCAGAGGAATGGTTGAGTCATCAACCGAAGAATGTTCAACTTAGCTCAAGTTGCATTATTTTAGGACCACAAGGAGCAGCTATGAAGATAAACACAGACGACTATCTGAATAAAGAATTTGAGAGTGAGAAGAGTGTGCCACATGTTACCTTGTTGGTTTCGGGAAGGCTATGAGCAGAAGCAAATAGGAGAAATGATGACAGAAGCAGAGAAACTTATTTTCAGACCAATGAAAGAGAATTTGGCGATCTGGAGAAGTGAAGATCAACGATTTCTTAAAATAATGATTTCGGCTCAAGGACAAGGAGAGCCACAGGCTGTAGAAATGACACATGAATCTATTTGCAATATGAAGATGGATTCAGACTCTATGAAAGATGTTGCAACAAGTTCCAGAAGGGTTGTGGTCTCAACACAGTACAGATATTGGACTTGTAAAATCAGCCCAACCTGTGAAAGTTGAACTTCGACCAGTAGCCAGACCTCCATGGAAAAATCAGTATCCATTGAAAGATGAAGCAATCCAAGGGATTGAACCACAAATTGAAGGACTTTCGAAAGCAGGTGTTTTAAGGACAACAAAAAACCCTCGGAGTAACACGCCTTTGTGGCCTGTGGAAAAACCAGATGGAAATTATCGTGTGGTTCATGATTTGAGAGCAGTAAATGAGGTAGTGACTGACTTTCCAGCAGAAGTGCCAGACCCTCATACCTTGTTAGCCCAAGTTCCTCCTGATGCGACCCATTTTACAGTGCTAGACTTATGTGGAGCATTTTTTAGTGTTCCCCTTAGTGTAGAGAGTCAGAATTTATTTGGGTTCACATATAAGGGACAATTCTATGAGTACAGTAGAATGCCACAGGGGTACCGGCATTCTCCTCATATCTTCAATAAAGTACTGAAGGATGATTTGGTAGGGATAGATCAGATATTGCAGAGCACTGTCATTCAGTACGTGGATGATATAATGGTTTGTTCACAAAATAAGGAAACATGTCATAGAGACTCAATTAAATTGCTACAGGTATTGGCAGAAAAGGGGCATAAGGTTTCACAGAAAAAGCTGCAATATTGCCAGGAGAAAGTTGTGTATTTAGGTCAAAACATAACTCATGGCCACAGAAACATTTCGGACAGGCAAGTGGAAACTATTCGTAAGGCTCCGAAGCCTAGAATGGTCAGAGAGATGATGACATTTCTGGGTATTGCTGGTTATTCCTCAGCTTGGGTAGAGGATTATACTGGTTTGATGGCACCTTTGAGAGCTATGGTTAGGGGTACTGAGAGTGGTCAACTCCATAGCAATCTTTCCTGGACACAGGAGGCCATGTGGCATTTGAAACGATCAAACAGAGGTTGCAGGAGGCACCTGCACTTACACTACCAGATTACTCGAATAACTTTTTGTTATATGTGTCTACTTCTACTGGAGGTAGATATGCGTGTGCGGTTCTTTGTCAACCGACAGGCACGGGGACGAATCCTCAGCCTATTTCCTACTACTCTACTGCTTATTCAGAGGTAGAACTAGGGTTACCACTGTGCTACAGAGCAATGGTGGGAGTATATTCAATGTATGACAAAGCATCATCGGTCACGATGGGCTACCCAGTAACAATTCTTACCCATCATAGTCTTAGAAATCTTCTGAACTATGGGAAATATACATTGAGTATGCCTAGGCTCAGAGACTATCATAGGCTTTTAGAGCAGGAAGATGTCACCCTAGTGAGGTGTGATACAGTAAATCCAGCCGAGAGTTTACCAACTTCAGAGGATGGTGAGCCACATGATTGTGTCCAAGAAGCAGAAAGATATTCGAGGCTTAGATCAGATTTACAAGCCTTTCCATTACGTGAGGCAGACATGTAGTATTGGACTGATGGGTCTTGTTATCGGGTGGGAGATAAATTATGTGCTGGTTATGCAGTAGTTAGAGGCAGAGGAACTGGATTTGTTGTGGAAAAGGCTGAAGTAATACCACAGCCTGCGTCTGCACAACTTGCTGAACTTGTGGGGCTAACAGAAGCATGTTTGTTAGCAGAAGGAAAGCGAGTAACGATATACACTGATTCAGCATATGCACATAGTGTATGTCATTTGTTTGGGGCAGTATGGAAAGGTCGAGGGTTTAAGAAAACGGATGGTTCTCCGATACAACATCATGCGCAAATAATGAAACTGTTGCATGCTATGATGAAGCCTAAAGAGATAGCGATAGCTAAGTGTGCAGCTCACAAGACAGATATGTCAAGAGTGACACAAGGGAACAAAGCTGCTGATGAAGCTGCAAAAGCCGTCGCAGGAGCGGATAAATTGGGAAAAGTTTTTCTGGTCACTCATGGAGTGGACTTGGAAGACAAAATTACGCTTCGGGATGTAATTTTGATGCAAGAAGCTGCTTCTATGATCGACAAACAGCTATGGCTAGACCGAGGAGCGGTCAAAGATGCTACTGGTCTGTGGAGAAACCATGAGGGGTTGATAGTAGCGCCTCTAGACCTCTTAGGTCTGATGATTCAGGAAGCACATGGGTTAGCTCATGTTGCGAGGGGGGAGGTTAACAGAAAGATCACAAAGGAATATGGTTTTTGGGCTCCATATTTGTTTGAACAAATTGATTATATGATAGGAAGGTGCACTATCTGTCTTAAAAATAATGTTCGAAGAGGGATAACTGTTCATCCGGGTTACATTCCTACACCAAGGGGTCCTATGCGTGAGTTGGTTATTGACTTTGTTGATATGATAAAACCAGTTGATGGGAAAAGATACATGTTGGTGGTTGTAGATAGATTTTCACGATGGGACGGAAGCTTGTCCAACCAAGCGTAAGGATGCTCAGTCGGTTGCCAAGTTCTTGTGTAAAGAAGTCATAAGCAGGTGGGGATTACCCGATCGAATATCCTCAGACAATTGAAGGGAATTTGTGGATAAATCAGTTAAATTGATGTTGCAGAAATTGGGAATTAAGCAACGTCTTGGAGCAGTTTATCACCCACAAAGTCAAGGGATGTGTGAAAGAATGAACGGTGTCTTGAAAAATCGCATTGTGAAGATTTGTCAACATACAGGTCTAAACTGGATAGCGGCGCTTCCTTTAGCACTAATGGTGTGTCGCTCAAGTGAGTTACGTGATCTACGTATGACACCCCATGAGTTGGTAACAGGAAGAAGGATGCCCACGCCTTGTTTGCGAACAAGCGGAAAGGGTCCAAGCTTGGCTCTGTTGGAAGATGAAATGAGAGCGTACGTTACATATATGGCCAATTTTCATAAAAAGTTGTCCACATATGTTTCTGACAGGCAAAGACAAGAAGAGGTGCAGAAGGCGCTTGAGGAGGATAAGAGGAATACAGTACAACCGGGAGACAAAGTATTCGTAAAGGTATTCAGAAGGAAGTGGTATAACGAACGTCGTGAAGGACCATTTGAAGTGGTTCGTAGTACTGGAACAGCTGTCCAGGTTAAGGGGTCTCCTACGTGGTATCATTTGTCACATTGTGTTAAAGCGCCTACAGAAGAGGTGCCACGCGCAGAGAGAGAGGATGGAGATAGGGGAGAACAGGAAGAGGGAGAGATTGTCCATGTTGGGGATAACGTTGATAATGTTTACACTTCTGATGATGCCAGAGATGACTATGCAGGGGATGGAAAGGAAAGGGGATTTGGGGAAATTAAATTCCAATACGTCCCAGAAGCAACAGGGAATATTTCAGTGGAATGTGAAGCAGCAGAGACCACCAAGGGCAACTCTGTTACAGGAGAAGCTAGTGATTCAGTTAGACAAAGTAGGCCTAGACCAGTTAGGAGAAAAGTCAGACCAAAACGTTACGAGAATTATGGGTGAAGTAACAACAATAACATCAACACTTCAGTCTGTTATAACAACAGTGGGAAGCAATTTAACTCTTTCAACATTGACAGTTATTAAAGCCATAAATATATCGCATTTGATTACAAGGGAACCAATAGCTCCAGCACCAATTTTAGAAGAAAATACTGTTATTAAGGTTAGGAGGGGTGAGACAGCTCATCTTCCGTGTAGCTGTGAGAGATGGAGTGGGGGAGGGGACGTTCCTCCCACATGGAGAGATAATTATGGAGAAGAAGTATTGTTATCAGGACCAGATGTAGAAGCGGTGCCCCCTAGTCAAAGGAAGTATATTTTGTACAACAATATGGAGGGGAAGAGGGTTATGAGTGATTGTTCACTTATTTTGCGTAATGTTACAGAGAAAGATCAGGGAGAATATATGTGTACTTATCTAGTGCAAGCATTAAAATTTGTTCCGGTTAAGAATTATTGGTTAAAAGGCTATGTAATTCGTAAAGTAACGCTTATAATGGAAGAGTTGAGGTCTGTTGTAGCCTCCACGGTCACCAAAGGAGTTCAGGATAAGTTTATTACAGTAGTCACTCCAACAATAAATAATACACAGAGTATATCGGTAACTTTCCCACTAGAAGTAAGTAAGGGTGTTAATTCATCGACTAAATCAACTACTTTAATGGTAACTTTGGAAGGAATTAATGGTACGACGGCAATAACAAATGTAGGAAGTATGACTCTGACACCGACAACAACGTTTCTGAAATTAAAGGA
The DNA here is from genome assembly GCF_020615455.1 of Coregonus clupeaformis. NCBI lineage: Eukaryota > Metazoa > Chordata > Actinopteri > Salmoniformes > Salmonidae > Coregonus > Coregonus clupeaformis. The sequence goes on along the minus strand of NW_025534005.1, from coordinate 270,051 downwards.
TGTAGCAGGAATGACTCAGCAAATAGTGGTAGAGAACAATATAGGTTCATCTGAAATAGTACAGGATAATATCATGGAGGTACAGGATGAGTTCTTTGGGTTCAACATAACATCAGAAGATACATCTGATCAATACCGCTCATTAGGGAAAAGAGAAGCTAAATGGAAAGCATATGGATTTGATTCGTCTGTTTTGAAGATTAAAGATGAATGGGCAGGGAGAAATCTTTGGTTCCAGCAGTTAACTCATTCTGTAAGATCAGTGAGGAATCTTGAGGGTCCATGTCTGTTGAGAATTCCAGCACCAGAGACGTGGGGTTCCATTTTAGAGACGGTCGCTCAACCGCTATCAAGTGTGTGTCAGTCGTATGCGTTGTCATGGCTGTTGTATCAGCAACGAACATTGACAGATAAAGTAATGTCGTTGTCAAAACATTTGTTTAAGCCTAGGTTTAGGTGTTCTTGGTTAAATGAATTACCCTATGTGAATTTGTTGGATGGTAAGGAAAATCAGGTAACAGCGAACCCTGAAGCATTTGAGGTGAAAGCAGTGAGGGCTAAAAGTTGTTTTTGTTCTAATAAAACATATAATGTAAAGGGTATGTTCATGGGAATATCAGATTGTGATGATTATATGATGACTTTGGATAAGCATGAACATAAGGTTAGAGAGGACAAATATAATGTAACTTTTTATGTACCAGGTAGTAAGAAGAGCAGGACTTTGATGGTGAAAGATCAGCTTTTGCCTGGCAATGTAACTATTGGGAATTTTAGAGATATTTGGTGGGTTTGTGGTGATAAAGCATATATATTCTTACCCTATGGATGGACAGGATGTTGTTACATGTCAACGTTGAAGCTTCCATATGGGGCTTTTACCATTAAAAGAGGGGTAGCACCGGACACAGATAAATCTGAAGCTAGGGTTGAAAATAGGGTGAAAAGAGACATGGCGACATTTCATAGTCTTGAAGCCTACCATTGGAGAATAAGTCTGGGAGAGAAGTGGGGACTCTGACTTTTTCCATGGTATGGTGTAACATTTTTAGCAGATCATATTGATAATATTACATATACGTTACAGGGGTTTGCGAATGAAACAATAAGAGGGTTTAACCTTCTGTCAAAAACTCAAAGAAGTCACAGACTGACGCTGTTGAAACATGACATGGCTCTTGACTATATTTTAGCAAAACAAGGTGGCTTATGTTTGGCTATGAATCTAACGGGGGATGATTGTTATACTTTGATCCCAGATAGTTCCGATAATATCACGAGTGTTATAGATGCGTTGAAGAATATAAGGGATGCGTTTGGTAGATCTGAAGGAGCTGGATGGTCAGCGAAGTCTTGGTTGCAAGATCAGTTAGGCCCAGTAGGGGCAGTGATGGTTCAGATTTTAGTTGCACCTCTGATAGCGTTGTGTGTGATGTTTTGCTTTTGTACTTTGTTACTAACCTTTGCGAAAGCTATGATATTAAGATGGGTGGGAGTTGTGATGCCTGGAGACAACACTCAGATGCCGTTGTTGACTGTTCCTGATCTGGATGAAGATGGACAAGGGGGTCTGGATGGAGTATTAATGGATAAATATCCTTTTTGATTATTTGATCATTTTTTCAACAAAAAAAATTCAATAGTAGGGGGATTTTAGTATGATTGTATGAATCAAAGGGGGGAAGTGTATGACATTATCCTATTTCATTATTCTATCATTTAATGTGATTCATACATCATTTATATATCATTTTTATATTCTTAGTTGATATTGATGTTTAATTTGAAAGTGTTGTTTTGCAAAAGATACTGTTTGGTCTTTTCTTTTCTTCCAGAAGCATTTGGGGGAATATGTGGAGATTGAAATACTCAAACAAGGACAATATGAAAGGACAATGACTGGAGGAGATGAAACAAGGAGGGTGTGGAAAGATTCCGATTCCATCATCAACAATCCATTGGAAGTCGAGACTACGGGGAGATGAAGTGTAGTGGACTACATTCCAGTGTCTGCAATGAAATATAGACATATTTGCATGTGTAATACATAATTTGTGTCATATTCTTAGGTATTAATTTTTGTAGAATGATATTTGATGTTATTGAATACATGTGGGGATCTTAGATGTTTTTGTTTATTTCGTTGATGCTTAGGGACAGGGAGTCTAGGCAGGGAGAGGTCCATTGTGGGATCCGATGGGTTGACCAGCCTTAGAGTGGACATTTTTTGGATAGTATTTTGTTTGCAGGGGCTTACATGTGTATTTAATTGCATCATAGTTTCAAATGCATTGATAGGGATTTATGAGTTTATCTGGAGTATCTCGGTGGTTGCCTGGGGCAGAGGAACCGTGAGAGAATTTTACTGTCTTGATTGATGGATGGATATCTGGAAAGATGGCTGCCGGACAGTTTTTCGCTCTCACACTCCATAACGATTTGTTCATATTTCATAGAAAGGTATTTACACTCTAGAGAAAAATGTATTTTTTGGTTTAATGTTAAAGATACTCAATAAGATAAATTGTTACTTGTCATAATCCTATTCTGTTTGTTTTCGAGACTTTTAGTTAGTCTCGAAGGGGGGATATGTCGTGTATGAAGATTATGACTATTTCAGAGGGACAAAGGAAAGATGTTTATCTTAGTTCAAATGTAGCAGTTGTAGGGTGACGCCCCAGGGGGGATAGGTGATTGGACGAAAGAGGGAGCAACCCATTTTTTCCCATTGTTTATAAGTATGAGCTAGACAAAGAGGGGGCAGAAGCATTCAGATTATTATTAGGACGGTGCTTCTCCAGACACCGCGGGTCTGTAAACTTATGCTGTAAACTTGTGATATGAATGAATAAAAACTTCTAATCAAGGAGCAGCCTAAGCGGACTCTTTGTTTGACAGCAATAACCACCAGCATCCCACTTAGGACACGATAGACGACAGTACTCTACAGACTAAGTACTTCATCCAAGAGATTGTTTTAGTTATTCAAAACACATTCTAACATTCTGTTAACACTTATGAGGAAATGTCATGTTTATCTCACATGATCCCTGAATCTGCAGGGCGCTCCCAATGACACTGTCTGGCCATTAGAGAACTTCTGTGAGTGTCCATATAAATAAGAGGACTTACTAACCAGAAATAAGATCAAGCTCTGCAGAGTGAGGCCACGCCACATTGAACGAATGACCCCATCTCTGTGGAACCAAAACACTGTTCAAGGAAGCCTACATATACTGTAGCTATGGCTACATGGAACTCTATTCCACTTCAGGTAACTGATGCAAGCTGTAGAATCAGTTTTAAAAAACAGATAAAAATACACCATATGGAACAGCGAGGACTGTGAAAAGACACACACATGAGCACACACACACTCAAAGCTACATATAAGTGAAAAGTGTTATGAAATGTAATGTCAGATTTTTTATTGTATAAAACTGCCTTAATGTTGCTGGACCCCATGAAGAGTATCTGTTGCCTTGTCAGCAGCTAATGGGGATTCATAATAAATACAAATACAAACAGAAGAATACATATGTAGTTCAGAAAAACACGAAGTAAACATGTAATATACACACTTTAAAAACCTTGTACAATTTGGGTATTATCTCCCCATTTAACTATTAAACAAAGATAGTAAAGTAATCTATAATTATATTTCTAGGAGTAACATTTTAAAGTTATTTTTCCACTTAGTGGGAAGGGATTGAAATATCAATATTTTTCCACACACATCATCACCGATATATATAACTAATATGTAATCAAAACATTGTAGCTGTCAGCTGCAAACATTGTCAGCTGCAAACATGTTGTAATTAGTAGATATTTAAATGTATATATTTTACATACATTTACATTTAAGTCATTTAGCAGACGCTCTTATCCAGAGCGACTTACAGTTAGCACATACATACCATATGTCATTCATTTAACCTTTATTTACACAGGGAGTCATGCTGAGACAACAGACTCTTCCGGGCTCCCGAGTGGTGCAGTGGTCTAAGGCACTGTATCTCAGTGCTTGAGGCGTCACTACAGACCCCCTGGTTCGATTCCAGGCTGTATCACAACCGGCCGTGATTGGGAGTCCCGTAGGGCTGTGCATAATTGGCCCAGGTTTGGCCGGTGTAGGCCGTCATTGTAAATAAGAACTTGTTCTTAACTGACTTGCCTAGTTAAATTATATATATATTTTTAAAGATGAGCACTGCATGAACACATCAACAAAAAACAAATACACCATGCATATCTACAGTGTATAAACATCAATTAAACAATTCACCATTGGAATCAGGTGGTAGACCTACTGGACTACATAAAGGCTATTATCTAGCCTGTATTATCTCTTAGAGAGCTCTGACACAGGGAAGTTTCCCAGCCCTGTGGAGGTAGAGGAAGGGCTGCACCAAACCAGTAATCACATTGATGAATAAACAAATGTTAGAGGCTAATGAAAACTCTCCATCAGTCAAATAACCTTTTAAAGGTATAAAAACCTCATAAGGAAGATAATTCACCAACATGGCCACCGTGATAATCAAAATGATCCTGAAGGCCTTCATCTTCATGTTATTTGTTCCGTCCCTCTCCCCTTCCCCCGGCCCGGGACGTTTCAGATCCCTGAGAACTGAGAGGCAGCAGAATAGCTTCAACAAAAACAACATCAGAACCTCACCCCAGTAAAAATAAAACACAACAGATCTTTGATTCACCAGCATAAAGAACAGACAGGACCCAAGCACCATCAGCCAGACAACAGTACAACACCCCACACTGTATCTCAGGGGTTTGTACTTCAGGTAGACCACAGGGTGGACCACTGCCAGGTAGCGCTCTACACAGATACAGCTTTGAAACAGGGGACGACCGGTGAAGAGAATTCCATTAGAAAAGAACATGATGTACAAGACAACGATTGAGGGGTCGTGGAGCCGGACAAAATAAAAGATAGCAGACAGGCAGAAGAGAACTTCAGACACAGTCAGGTTGAGAAAGAAGAACTCTGAGGCCATCGTCCCTCCCACTCCGGTCAGTATCAACCACAGGATGTAGACATTGGTGGGGAGACCGAGGATGATGTTGATTACATAGGAAGTGATTGAGTTGATTTGGGAAAAGTAGCCAGCCAATGGATCTTCATGAAGGGAAGAGTTTGTAGCTGGAGTTGAAGTATTCATGTCTTCACTTGGTGTAGTTCTGATATGTGATGGAGTTTAGCAGATGTTATAGCAGGTGTAGCGAAATGCTTGTGCTTCTAGCTCCGACAGTGCAGTAATATCTAACAAGTAATATACACTGCTCAAAAAAATAAAGGGAACACTTAAACAACACAATGTAACTCCAAGTCAATCACACTTCTGTGAAATCAAAATGTCCACTTAGGAAGCAACACTGATTGACAATACATTTCACATGCTGTTGTGCAAATGGAATAGACAACAGGTGGAAATTATAGGCAATTAGCAAGACACCCCCAATAAAGGACTGGTTTGCAGGTGGTGACCACAGACCACTTCTCAGTTCCTATGCTTCCTGGCTGATGTTTTGGTCACTTTTGAATGCTGCCGGTGCTTTGACTCTAGTGGTAGCATGAGACTGAGTCTACAACCCACACAAGTGGCTCAGGTAGTGCAGCTCATCCAGGATGGCACATCAATGCGAGCTGTGGCAAGAAGGTTTGCTGTGTCTGTCAGCGTAGTGTCCAGAGCATGGAGGCGCTACCAGGAGACAGGCCAGTACATCAGGAGACGTGGAGGAGGCCGTAGGAGGGCAACAACCCAGCAGCAGGACTGCTACCTCCGCCTTTGTTTAAGGAGGAGCAGGAGGAGCACTGCCAGAGCCCTGCAAAATGACCTACAGCAGGCCACAAATGTGCATGTGTCTGCTCAAACGGTCAGAAACAGACTCCATGAGGGTGGTATGAGGGCCCGACGTCCACAGGTGGGGGTTGTGCTTACAGCCCAACACCGTGCAGGACGTTTGGCATTTGCCAGAGAACACCAAGATTGGCAAATTTGCCACTGGCGCCCTGTGCTCTTCACAGATGAAAGCAGGTTCACACTGAGCACGTGACAGACGTGACAGAGTCTGGAGACGCCGTGGAGAACGTTCTGCTGCCTGCAACATCCTCCAGCATGACCGGTTTGGCGGTGGGTCAGTCATGGTGTGGGGTGGCATTTCTTTAGGGGGCCGCACAGCCCTCCATGTGCTCGCCAGAGGTAGCCTGACTGCCATTTGGTACCGAGATGAGATCCTCAGACCCCTTGTGAGACCATATGCTGGTGCGGTTGGCCCTGGGTTCCTCCTAATGCAAGACAATGCTAGACCTCATGTGGCTGGAGTGTGTCAGCAGTTCCTGCAAGAGGAAGGCATTGATGCTATGGACTGGCCCGCCCGTTCCCCAGACCTGAATCCAATTGAGCACATCTGGGACATCATGTCTCGCTCCATCCACCAACGCCACGTTGCACCACAGATTGTCCAGGAGTTGGCGGATGCTTTAGTCCAGGTCTGGGAGGAGATCCCTCAGGAGACCATCTGCCACCTCATCAGGAGCATGCCCAGGCATTGTAGGGAGGTCATACAGGCACGTGGAGGCCACACACACTACTGAGCTTCATTTTGACTTGTTTTAAGGACATTACATCAAAGTTGGATCAGCCTGTAGTGTGGTTTTCCACTTTAATTTTGAGGTTGACTCCAAATCTAGACCTCCATGGGTTGATACATTTGATTTCCATTGATAATTTTTGTGTGATTTTGTTGTCAGCACATTCAACTATGTAAAGAAAAAAGTATTTAATAAGATTATTTCATTCATTCAGATCTAGGATGTGTTATTTTAGTGTTCCCTTAATTTTTTTGAGCAGTGTGTATATATATATATAACAATTTCACAACATATACCTAATACACACAAAACTAGTAAGGAATGGAATTTAAGAAAATATACATATGGACAAGCAATGACAGAGCGGCATGGACTAAGATACAGTAGAATATTATAGAATAGAATGCAGTATATACATATGAGATGAGTAGAGCAAGATATCTAAGTATTATTAAAGTGACTGTAAACATTATTAAAGAGGCTAGTGTTCCATTTCTTAAAGTGGCCAGTGATTTCAACAGGCAGCAGCAGCCTCTAAAGTGCTAGTGATGGCTATTTAACATCTGATGGCCTTGAGATAGAAGCTGTTTTTCATTCTCGGTCCAAGCTTTGATGCACCTGTACTGACCTTGCCTTCTAGTTGATAATGGGTTGAACAGACAGTGGCTTGGGTGGTTGATGTCCTTGATGATCTTTTTGGCCTTCCTTTGACATCGAGTGCTGTATGTGTCTTGGAAGGCAGATAGTTTGCCCCCGATAATGCGTTCGGCAGACCGCACCACTCTCAGGAGAGCCCAGCGGTTGCGGAAGGTGCAGTTGCCGTACCAGGTGGTGATACAGCCCTACAGGATGCTCTCAATTGTGCATTGTTAAAGTTTGTGAGGGTTTTAGGTGCCAAGACGAATTTCTTCAGCCTCCTGAGGTTGAAGAGGCTCTGTTGTGCCTTCTTCACCACACTGTCTGCCTGGGTGGACCATTTCAGTTTGTCGGTGATGTGTACGCCAAGGAACTTGAAGCTTTCCACCTTCTCAATTGCAGTCCCGTCGATGTGGATAGGGGGGTGCACCCTCTGCTATTTCCTGAAGTCCACGATCATCTCCTGTGTTTTTTTGACGTTGAGTGAGAGGTTATTTTCCTGGCACCACACTCTCAGAGCCCTCACCTCCTCCCTGTAGGCGGTCTCGTCATTGTTGGTAATCAAGCATACTACTGTTGTGTCGTCTGCAAACTTGATGATTGACTTGGAGGCGTGCTTGGCTACGCAGTCATGGGTGAACAGGGAGTACAGGAGGGGGCTGAGCACGCACCCTTGTGGGGCCCCAGTGTTGAGGATCAGCGAAGTGGAGATGTTGTTTCCTACCTTCACCACCTGGGGGAGGCCCGTCAGGAAGTCCAGGACCCAGTTGCACAGGGCGGGGTTCAGACCCAGGGCCTCGAGCTTGATGATGAGCTTGGACGGTACTAAGTTGTTGAATGCTGAGCTATAGTCAATGAACAGCATTCTTACATAGGTATTCCTCTTGTCCAGATGGGATAGGGCAGTGTACAGTGTGATGGCGATTGCATCGTCTGTGGATCTATTGGGGCGGTAAGCAAATTGAAGCGGGTCTAGGGTGACAGATAAGGTAGAGATGATATGATCCTTGAGTAGTCTCTCAAAGCACTTCCTGATGACAGAGGTGAGTGCTACAGGGCGATAGTCATTTATTCAGTTACCTTTGCTTTCTTGGGTACAGGAACAATGGTGGTCATCTTGAAGCATGTGGGAACAGCAGACTGGGAAAGGGAGAGATTGAATATGTCCATAAACATACCAGCCAGCTGGTCAGCGCATGCTCTGAGGACGCGGCTAGGGATGCCGTCTGGGCCGGCAGCCTTGTCTTAATCACGTCGGCCACGGAGAAGGAGAGGCCACAGTCCTTGGTAGTGGGCCTCATCAGTGGCACTGTGTTATCCTGAAAGCGGGCTAAGAAGGTGTTTAGTTTGTCTGGAAGCGAGACGTCGGTGTTGGCGACGTGGCTGGTTTTCCTTTTGTAGTCCGTGATTGTCTGTAGACCCTGCCACATACGTCTCGTGTCTGAGCCGTTAAATTGCGACTCCACTTTGTCTCTATTCTGATGTTTTATTGCCTTGCGGAGTGAGTAGCTACACTGTTTGTATTCTGCCATATTCCCAGTCACCTTGCCATGGTTGAATGCGGTAGTTCGCGCTTTCAGATTGTTGCGAATGCTGCCATCTATCCACGTTTCTGATTAAGGTAGGTTTTAATAGTCACAGTGGGCACAACATCACCTATACACTTCCTGATAAACTCAGTCACCGTTTCAGTGTATTCTTCTAAATTATTTTCGGAAGTTACCCGGAACATATCCCAGTCCGCGTGATCAAAACTATCTTGAAGCGAGGATTCCGATTGGTCCTATACAGGCGCCAGGGACAGGAGACTTCCTAACCATGTGATGCCCCTGTAAATAACACAACAAAAACAGATGTAGTTGGCATTTTAATCCAGAGCAATTTACAGTAGTGAATAAATGCTGTTCATTTTTCATACTTCTCCCACATGAGAATCGAACCCACAGCCCTGACATTGCACGTGCTCTACCAACTGAGCCACACAGGACCCATGTTTAGTTTAGCAACTATATATTCGACCAGGCAGATCCAGGCAGCTGATCCATAGGGATCAAAAACTGGTTTACGGCTACATTTAGGGGTTAAGGTTAGGCTTAGTGGGATGGGTTTAACTTTAACTTTAGGGATATGGTTAGTTTAGAAAAGAGGGGTTTACTTCTGACCTGCAGAATTTTTTTTCAATCATCAGTAGTAGAACGAGACAAATAGCAAACAATGTTGTTATATTTGATATCTTATCTCTTATAATATCTACATAATGCTTCAGTAATGTCTTATGAGAAGATATTGATGCACTACACCCATTCATATCATAGGTTCAACAGCATGTTTAAATGTTTTTCACTATCATTCCTTATGATAAGGCTGGTCTGAACAGTTCTGAACACTGATTTAAATGGATTGATTCTGTGACTTAGTTTTAGTTTAGTTCTTTGTTTGAAGGTAAAAGCAGTGAAGTCCCAAATGGTACCCTATTCAATATATAGTGTTCTACATTTAACCAGAGCACTTTTAAGCACCGTTCAAAAGTAGTGCACTAAATAGGGAATATGGTGCCAGTCAAGGTCATCCCTGCTCTAGATGTGTTCTCATTAGACAGTCAAAGTGGCTGAGCAACAAGGAGAAACAAACATGGCCAGCAGCTGAGGCAAATTCCTGGAGCTTTGATGTAAGGGATCATTTAGTCAAATTGAGTTGTTGAGAATCTTCTTGTAATAAAAAGCGCTATATAGATTAAACATATCATTAGTAACTGTTACTCATTTCATTAATGTATTGTTTATTATAATTTAATGTATTTATGTTGACTGAGAAGTCCCTTTTGTAGAAATCAACTGTTGCAGTAGTGAGTCATTGGATTCCATTCCATTTAAATTCAAGAAGCAAACGGAATTTCCAATTCGGATTCTAACTGAATTGACTAAATTTAAAGGGAATCTGCCCCACCCCTGATTGACAAAATGTTCTTGCTGATTGGTTGTTGATTTGTCAGTGTTGTGGCTGATTGGTTGTCTGGGGTTCTCACCTCTAGGTTCTGATGTTGTTTGAGGCTCCTGCATTGGTTCTTCTTGACTCGTCAGTTCCGCTATAGGACTTAGAACACACCTTGCAGAAGAAGCCTGACATGGGGACCAGGAACTCCATGCCTGATAGTGATCAAACAGACCAGAAACAAACCAGCTTCAAATGACAAATTACATGTGATTCTACTATGGGACCTACAGTGCATTCAGAAAGTATTCAGACTCCTTGACTTTTTCCACATTTTGTTATGTTACAGCCTTTTTCTAAAAAGGACTATATTGTTATTTTTCCTCATCCATCTACACACAATGTTCCATAATGACAAAGCAAAAACAGGTTTTTATAAATATTTGCAAAATTATTAAAAATACAAAACCGAAATATCACATTTACATAAGTATTCAGACCTTTTGTTATGAGACTCGAAATTGAGATGAAACAGGTGATGGCAGTGGATGAATGGCACGACAATTGGTCTCAGGATCTTGCCACGGTATATCTGTGCATTCAAATTGCCATCGGTAAAATGCAATTGTGTTCATTGTCTGTAGATTATGCCTGCCCATACTATAAGCCCACCGCAACCATGGGGCACTCTGTTCACATGACGCCATTCATGTGGTCTGCGGTTCTGAGGCCGGTTGGACGTACTGCCAAATTCTCTAAAACGACATTGGAGGTGGCTTATGGTAAATCATTGAACATTTAAATCTCTGGCAACAGCTCTGGTGGACATTCCTGCTGTCAGAATGCCGATTGTACGCTCCCTCAAAACTTGAGACATCTGTGGCATTGTGTTTTGTGTCAATACTGCACATTTCAGAGTGGCTTTTCATTGTCCCCAGCACAAGGTGCACCTGTGTAATCATGCTGTTTAATCAGCTTCTTGATATCCCACAACAGTCAGGTGAATGGATTATCTTGGCAATGGAGAAATGCTCACTAACAGGGATGTAAAAAAAAAGTTACAAAACATTTATGAGAAATAAGCTTTGTGAATATGGAACATTTCTGGGATCTTTTATTTCAGCTGTTGAAACATGTGACCAACACTTTGCATGTTACTTTTATATTTTTGTTGTGTTAAAACGCTGTCAGTTCCATTTTAACAGCTAGCCATGTAGTGGTTACCATATCTACCACAGTTTAACATCCAGCCATCTAGTGGTTACCATATCTACCACAGTTTAACATCCAGCCATCTAGTGGTTACCATAGCCACCACAGTTTAACATCTAGCCATCTAGCTGTTACCATATCTACCACTTATCTATATACAGTTGGTTATCTGACCTCACCACAACTAATAATCTACAATGACCACAACCACTAATCTATGTAAACCAGGTTACCATTCATTAAGCACTTATCAACAAAAGGCGGGTGGCCATCTCAACCACTACTATGCATGTGCAGTGTGCTGGCTACCATATCTCAAGCACTATTCTACCTAAGAACTGGCTAGCCTGTTGTCTCTTTCCTCCTGTGGCAAGGCAGAGGATAGTTACCTAAGAAAAAAGGACCCATCAGAGGCTAGTTACCTCAGAATAAAGGACCCATCAGAGGCTAGTTACCTCAGAATAAAGGACCCATCAGAGGCTAGTTAACTCAGAATAAAGGACCCGTCAGAGGCTAGTTACCTCAGAATAAAGGACCCATCAGAGGCTAGTTACCTCAGAATGAAGGGCACATCAGGGTCGTGTTCATTAGGCACCATATGTAATTGAATGTACTGAATGAGGGAGGACCTACTTGGACTTGTCCTATAAGAAACACTCTAATTTGTTTTCCATTTCAAAAAGTTTCTGAACACAACCAAATATGTTGCATTTTGCATATTGAATTAACAAAAATCTTCAGTCTCTTTGGACTCTGTTGTAGAAATGTTAAGGATAGTGTCTGTGACCTCCTCTCCACCCTGACCTCCAGGTTGGTCTGTGTTGGGTTCTGTGACCTCCTCTCCACCCTGACCTCCAGGTTGGTCTGTGTTGGGTTCTGTGACCTCCTCTCCACCCTGACCTCCAGGTTGGTCTGTGTTGGGTTCTGTTATCTCCTCTCCACCCTGACCTCCAGGTTGGTCTGTGTTGGGTTCTGTTACCTCCTCTCCACCCTGACCTCCAGGTTGGTCTGTGTTGGGTTCTGTATCCTCTCTCTGGTTCATTCCTTCTGGCTGTAATGAAGACGCATCAGGATGATCCTCTTGTTCCTTTCCTCCTAATGATGGAGACTCCTTCTCTGTGGCTTCAACATCTCCTTCAACCTTCATCCCTTCATCACCTGGCTGAACATCCTCTCCTTCAGCATTAGTATTGACCCCTGTCCCTGCAGCCACCTTTAATACTGACTGAGATAGAGATTCCTCCTGTTTAGTATTGACCCCTGTCCCTGCAGCCACCTTTAATAAAGACTGACACAGTGGTTCCTTCTGTTTAGTATTGACCCCTGTCCCTGCAGCCACCTTTAATACTGACTGACACAGTGAGTCCTTCTGTTTAGTATTGACCCCTGTCCCTTTCTCCACCTTTAATACTGACTGACACAGTGATTACTTCTGTTTAGTATTGACCCCTGTCCCTGCAGCCACCTTTAATACTGACTGACACAGTGAGTCCTTCTGTTTAGTATTGACCCCTGTCCCTGCAGCCACCTTTAATACTGACTGAGACAGTGATTCCTCCTGTTTAGCATCGACCCCTGTCCCTGCAGCCACCTTTAATACTGACTGAGATAGAGATTCCTCCTGTTTAGTATCAACCTCTGTCCATGTCTCCACCTTTAATCCTGACTGAGACAGTGAGTCCTCCTGAGACAGTGAGTCCTCCTGTTCAGCATCAACCTCTGTCCCTGTCTCCACCTTTAATGCTCCTGTCAACCAGAGGACGTTGTTCCCACGGTCTGTCCTTGCCACCAGTTGGAGCCGTAGAACCGGCAGAGGAGATGTCGACTTAAGGTGTACCAGTCGTTAGATCAAGCTTAGGATCAGGCTTACACCCCCACCAAGACACCAGTGTTTCACCTGCCTATCGCCTCACTTAATGGACCACACCTGACATGCAAATGTTTTCCACTGGTTATGACAACTCTAAGTGATGTTTAGTATGGTTGAAGAGAATATGATGTGCTGTGTAGAATACGTTGTGGATCGATAGGGCCCCTGAGTTTTTCCAGACCAGGTCAGGTTAAAAGGTCAGGAAAACCTCCAGGCCCTAGTTACACAATATGGCAGTCAGTACAGAAGTATTCAATGTTATTTAATGCAGTTGAATGACACCATAATAGTGGGAACTGATAACTCACTTGAACCTCTACAGCAGGGTTCTTCAATCCTGGTCCTGGAGGGCCGAAACACCTCTGTTTTTCATCCTCTCCTTCTAATCAGGGGCTAATTCAGACCTGGGAAAACCAGGTGAGTGCAATTAACTACCAGGTAGAAATAAAAAACAGAAGTGTTTCGGCCCTCCAGGACCAGGATTGAAGAACCCTGCTCTACAGGATCGGTGTCCCGTATACGGGACGGTTGAGCTAACGCGCGCTAATGTGATTAGCATGACTGTTGTAAGTAACAGTAAACTTTCCAGGACATAGACATGTCTTATATAGGCAGAAAGCTTACATTCTTGTTAATCTAACTGCACTGTCCAATTTACAGTAGCTATTGCAGAGAAAAAATACCATGCTATTGTTTGAGGAGAGTGCACAACAACAACAAAATTATCACGGCAACTGGTTTGATAAGTTCACCTCTGAAGGTAAATAATGTACTTACATTCAGTAATCTTGCTCTGATTTGTCATCCTAAAGGTCCCAGAGATAAAATGAGGCATTGTTTTGTTTGATAAAATCAATTTTCATATTCAAATGCTGTCTCTGGCTCCACACCCACCACACATGGCCATCTAGATGTGCTAACGTTAGTGTATAAGCTTATGATCATTCATGTATGACATTCTTGGGAGGGTGTAAACTTACATTTTGTATTACCATATAATTTCTGAATGTTCTCTATAGTTATGTACTTGAAAACATATAAATTGACCAATTCGGCATATTTGGGCAGACTTGATACAAAATGGTCCAGTATTGCAATGCTTCGCTGGATCAATCTGAAACTTTGCACACACACTGCTATCATCTAGTGGCCATAATCTAAATTGCGCCTAAACTGCAATATTATATTGTGGCCTTTCTCTTGCATTTCAAAGATGGACCAAAAATAATAATAGAAAACTCATGTTTTTTTGTTTATATAATATTTTAATGTATTATATTCTCCTACATTAAATTTCACATTTCCTCAAACTTCAAAGTGTTTCCTTTCAAATGGTATCAAGAACATGCATATCCTTGCTTCAGGTCCTAAGCTACAGGCAGTTAGATTTGGGTATGTCATTTAAGGCGAAAATTGAAAAAAAGGGTCCAATCCTTAAGAGGTAATATGTATATTGAAATATTATTATTTTATTTGTTATTTTAATTATTGTCATTATTTATTATACAAATACAAACATATCCTTTATTCATCCTCTTTATAGAAGACAGACAGACAAGGAGCTCCTTAATAGGAATGTATTTAATTATTTATTTATGTATTTAATCTCATCAACCCAACAATAAATACATTGTAACTTTCAAGAGAAAACACAGTAAATAAATAATCCCTCATCAATCTACACACAATACCCCATAATGACAAAGCAAAAACAGGTTTTTAGAAATTCTTGCTAATTTATTTAAAATAAAAAACTGAAATATCATATTTACATAAGTATTCAGACCAATAACCAGTACTTTGTTGAAAGACCTTTGGCAGCGATTACATTCTAGAGTATTTTTGGGGTTGACGCTACCAGCTTGGCACATCTGTATTTAGGAAGTTTCTCCCATTCTTCTCTGCAGAACCTCTCAAGCTCTGTCAGGTTGGATGGGGAGCGTCGCTGCACAGCTATTTCCAGAGATGTTCGATTGGGTTCAAGTCCGGGCTCTGGCTGTGCCACTCAAGGACATTCAGAGATTTATACCGAAACCACTCCTGCATTGTCTTACCTGTGTGCTTAGGGTCGTTGTTCTGTTGGAAGGTGTACATTCGCCCCAGTCTGAGGTCCTGAGCGCTCTGGAGCAGGTTTTCATCAAGGATCACTCTGTACTTTGTTTGCTCAGTTCATCTTTCCCTCGATCCTGACTAGTCTCCAAGTCCCTGCCACTGAAAAATATCCCCACAGCATGATGCTGCCACCACCATGCTTCACCGTAGGGATAGTGCCAGGTTTCCTCCAGACGTGACGCTTGGTATTCAAGAGATCAATCTTGGTTTCATCAGACCAGAGAATCTTGTTTCTCATTGTCTGAGTGTCCTTTAGGTGCCTTTTGGCAAACTCCAAACGGTCTGTCATGTGCCTTTTACTGAGAAGTAGCTTCCGTCTGGCCACTCTACCATAAAGGCCTGATTGATGGAGTGCTGCAGAGATGGTTGTCCTTCTGGAAGTTTCTCCCATCTCCACAGAGGAACTCTGGAGCTCTGCCAGAGTGACCATCGGGTTCTTGGTCACCTCCCTGACCAAGGCCCTTCTCCCCCGATTGCTCAGTTTGGCCGGGTGGCCAGCTCTAGGAAGAGTCTTTGTGTTTCCAAACTTCTTCCATTTAAGAATGATGGAGGCCACCGTGTTCTTGGGGACCTTCAATACTGTAGAATTGTTTTGGTACCTTTCCACAGATTTGTACTTCGACACAATCCTGTCTCGGAGCTCTACAGACAATTCCTTCGACCTCATGGCATGGTTTTTGCTCTGACATGCACTGTCAACTGTGGGACCTTATAGAGACAGGTGTGTGCCTTTTCAAATAATGTCCATCAATTGAATTTACCACAGGTGTACTCCAATAAAGTTGTAGAAACATCTCAAGGATGATCAATGGAAACACGATGCACCTGAGCTTATTTTTCTCAAAGCAAAAGGTCTGAATACTTCTGTAAATAAGGTATTTTAGTTGTTTATTCTTAATATATTCACAAAAATTCTAAAAACCTGTTTTCACTTTGTCATTGTGGGATTTTGTGTGTAGATTGAGGAGAAAAAATATTATTTTAATACATTTTAGGATGAGGCTGTAACGTAACAAAATGTGGAAAAAGTCACGGGGTCTGAATACTTTTTGAATGCACTGTATAACGCTTGACATTTAAAGGTAATTTCCAATTGAGCCAACATTGGAAGTGTTTACCTTGAGCGCTATCTCTGTGAATGTGGTTCCGTTGCCTTTAAAAGCCTAATTGTCTACAAGTGCGATCGGTTTGAATACCGGCCAATATATCACAATTATTTTACTACATGTGGGCGATTTGAGGTGTTCTTAGGCTGGTGTACAGTCAATGTGGGTACATAAACTGCAGACCCAATGTCATCAAAACATAATCTACAGGGGGGGAATCAAACCATCACTTTCTAGGCTACTGATTACATTGAAAATACATTCAAACATTGTGAATTGGTACACAATAAAATCCATATGGAAGAAAATCATACATTTAAATTCACAAATGACTAGAACATACTACTAGACTTTCTTGGATGACTACCTGATCCTGATATTTGTGATGTCATTCTACTGCCTCTCAGTTCTCAGGGCTCTGAAACGTCCAGGGCCGAGGGAAGGGGAAAGGGAGAGGGAGGGGACATATAACATGAAGATGAGGGGGTTTAAGTTCATTTTGATGATCCTGGTGTCTATGATAGTGAACTACCTCCCTATGATTGTAATTATGTCTATGTATAATGTCTTTGATCAGGTTGTTTTGGTTTATCACTATCCATATCATTCTCCATCATTGTAATCTGTGGTTTTGTGCAACCTTTCCTCTACCTCCACAGGGCTGGGACACTGTCCTGTATCAGCCCCTCGTCTACCTCCACAGGGCTAGGACACTGTTCTGTTTCAGCCTCTCCTCTTACTCCACAGGGCTGGGACACTGTCCTGTATCAGCCCCTCCTCTACCTCCACAGGGCTGGGACACTGTCCTGTATCAGCCTCTCCTCTAACTCCACAGGGCTGGGACACTGTCCTGTATCAGCCTCTCCTCTACCTCCACAGGGCTAGGACGCTGTCCTGTATCAGCCCCTCCTCTAACTCCACAGGGCTGGGACACTGTCCTGTATCAGCCTCTCCTCTAACTCCACAGGGCTGGGACACTGTCCTGTATCAGCCTCTCCTCTACCTCCACAGGGTTGGAAAGATGTCCTGTATCAGAGGTCTATAACGCAGAAAGTCAAAAGTTTGGACACACTCATTCAAAAAAATTAAATAAAAAATAATAATAATGTATGCACAAACTGTAAGTCGCTCTGGATAAGAGCGTCTGCTAAATGACTAAAATGTAAAAATGTAAGGGTTTATCTTTATTTTTACCCCCCAAAAAAAAGAAAAAAAAGAAGAAAGGAACGAAATTGACTTGTTGGCTGCTTTTCCTTCACTCTGCCATCCGACTCATCCCAAACCATCTCAATTGGGTTGATGTCAGGGGATTGTGGAGGCCAAGTTATTTGATGCAGCATTCCATCATTCTCCTTCTTGGTAAAATAACCCTTACACAGCCTGGAGGTGTGTTGGGTCATTGTCCTGTTGAAAAACAAATGATAGTCCCACTAAGCCCAAACCAGATGGGATGGCGTATCGCTTCAGAATGCTGTGGTAGCCATGCTGGTTAGGTGTGCCTTGAATTCTAAATAAATCACAGACGGTGTCACCAGCAAAGCACCCCCACACCATAACACCTCCTCCTCCATGCTTTACGGTTGGAACTACACATGTGGAGATCATCCGTTCACCCACACCGCCTCTCACAAAGACACGGCGGTTGGAACCAAAAATCTCAAATTTGGACTCCAGACCAAAGGACAAATTTCCACCGGTCGAATGTCCATTGCTCGTGTTTCTTTGCCCAAGCAGGTCTCTTCTTCTTATTGATTTCCTTTAGTAGTGGTTTCTAAACAGCAATTCGACCATGAAGGCCTGATTCACACAGTCCCCTCTGAACAGATGATGTTGAGATGTGTCTGTTACTTGAACTCTGTGAAGCATTTATTTGGGCTGCAATTTCTGAGGCTGGTAACTCTAATGAACTTATCCTCTGCAGCAGAGGTAACTCTGGGTCTTCCTTTCCTGTGGCGGTCCTCATGAGAGCCAGTTTCATCATAGCACTTGATGGTTTTTGCGACTGCACTTGAAGAAACTTTCAAAGTTGTTGAAATGTTCCGTATTGACTGACCTTCGCTTTGCTTATTTGAGCTGTTGTTGCCATCATATGCACTTGGTCTTTTACCTAATAGGGCTATCTTCTGTCACAATACAACTGGTCCTCTGTATCTCAGCTGGTAGAGCATGGCGCTTGTAACGCCAAGGTAGTGGGTTCGATCCCTGGGACCACCCATACACAAAAAAAATTATGCACGCATGACTGTAAGTCGCTTTGGATAAAAGCGTCTGCTAAATGGCATATTATTATTAACTGATTGGCTCAAACGCATTAAGAAGGAACGAAATTCCACAAATTAACTTTTAACAAGGCACACCTGTTAATTGAAGCTGGTTGAGAGAATGCCAAGAGTATGCAAAGCTGTCATCAAGGCAAAGGGTGGCTATTTGAAGAATCTCAAATATAAAATATATTTTGATTTGTTTAACACTTTTTTTGTTACTACATGATTCCATCTGTGTTATTTCATAGTTTTGATGTCTTCACTATTATTCTACAATGTAGAAAATAGTAAAAATACATGAAAACCCTGGAATGAGTAGGTGTGTCAAAACTTTTGACTAGTACTGTATATACCACCCCTCTCCTAACTGGAGTAAACTAATGTAACAATTGTTAGGCTTCTATTCCAACTTATACATACTATATATATTTTACAGACACAGTATATTTTACATGAGTTATCTTTTTCGTTGTTTTTAGTCCCACCCTTCATCTATCCTCAACCACTCCCATCTATCTCCGAAGACCATCCAGTGTTGATTTCTAAAATAAATAAAAAAAAATAAAAAAAACATTAAAATTAATAAACCGGTACTGGTTACCTTACATTTTACATTTTAGTCATTTAGCAGAAGCTCTTATCCAGAGCGACTTACAGGAGAAATTAGGGTTAAGTGCCTTGCTCAAGGGCACATCGACAGATTTTTCACCTAGTCGGCTCGGGGATTAGAACCAGCGACCTTTCGGTTACTGGCACAACGCTCTTACCCACTAAGCTTCCTGCCGCCCCTTCAGATAGCACCAGTCGACCGGCCAGATGGGTCCGGTCGACTGGCCAGATGGGGCCGGCCGGCCGGCCAATTAAGTAGGTCCGGCCGGCCTAGGACGGCCTGTCAATAGAAAACCTTAAGAAAATACCATGATATATGCGACAACAATTGTGGGGTGGCGTAGCCAGGTAAAATACAAGCTGGCAGACAGGCAGAAGAGGACCTCAGACACAGCAAGAATGAGAAAGAAGCACTCTGAGGCCATCGTCCCGCCCGCTTCGCTCACTATTAGCCACAGAATATAGATATTGGTGGGGAGACCCTGGGTGAAGTCGATTGCATAGGAAGCAGTACTGATTGATTGGTCTTGGGACTAGTAAAAAGCTAATGGAAATTCAAGCAGGGAAGAGTTTGCAGTGGAGTTTGACGTATTCATCTTTTCACTTGGTGAAGGAGACATAGATAGAGAGAGATAGATTAATGCATAAAAAAAAAACACAGACAATCATATAATATAGATTTGAATGTGGAATGTTACAATTATAGTATTGTACTACAGCACTATCTAACCTACATCCAATAACTTTATTTTCAGAAATTCAGAATTCCAGAATTTGCATTGAAATCAAAGGAAATTCAAATACTTTTTTATATGGTATACTCCCTCCCCTGACCCCCCAAGAAAGTCAGAAGTGACTACAGCAATTATTCAGATTTTTAGGAGAAGAATAACGTTTTCAAACCTTGACTGATGGAGCTCTTCTCTCTCCTGGAAAGTCTGTGTCTGTCAAGAACTGAATGCTGGGTCATACAAGTCATAAACAATATAACAGGGGCAAAACATATGAACATGGAATTCCTTTTCCAATTAGAATACTCATCTTTGGCTTTAACCTCATACAAAAACGTTTTACATTTGGTGTGTCCTGAACTCGAGCCAGGTCCGCGACCGGGAGACTCATGGGCGGCGCACAATTGGCCCAGCGTCGTCCTGGGTAGGGGAGGGAATGGCCGGCAGGGATGTAGCTCAGTTGATAGAGCATGGCGTTTGCAACGCCAGGGTAGTGGGTTCGATTCCCACGGGGGGCCCAATTATTATTTATTATTTTAAATAAATAAATACAATAAAAAATAAATAAATAAAAAATAAATAAATAAATATGTATTCACTAACTGTAAGTCGCTCTGGATAAGAGCGTCTGCTAAATGACTAAAATGTAATGTAAATGTCTATTGGGCCCAGCTTGTACACCTGTGAGTCACAAACAGGTGCAGCAGGTCATTACAGCTATGCAAATTACCTAATGGCCAAACACAGTCTATGATTGATTGAGGAGTTTTTGCAAGTGACCTACTGTATACAGTAGCTAGGGACAGGAAACATCCTAACCATGTGACGTGGCCGTAAAAAATGGATTGAAATGAGTTTTTTAGGACTGTGTTGAAGGTAGGGGCTAGTAACAAATTACATCACTGTTGGACACCGACTGTAAGCAAGTAGCATTAGACATGTAAAACTATGTGCAGCATGTAAAAGAGCTGGGATGTGTCACGTCTCCTCTCGTTGCTCCCCTCCGGCGCTCTGATTCGCCGGTCTACTGAGCCACGGGTCTGAGCGCACCACCTCGGCAACACCGGAATGGAACCCCAACGCACCCTAATCACCTCCAGCTCACCTGCACCTCATCATCTCATCACATTTACATTTACATTTACATTTTAGTCATTTAGCAGACGCTCTTATCCAGAGCGACTTACAGGAGCAATTAGGGTTAAGTGCCTTGCTCAAGGGCACATTTACGTCATTTAGCAGACGCTCTTATCAAGAGCGACTCACAAATTGGTGCATTCACCCTATAGCCAGTGGGATAACCACTTTACAAATTTTTTTTTGGGGGGGGTAGAAGGATTACTTTATCCTATCCCAGGTATTCCTTAAAGAGGTGGGGTTTCAAATGTCTCCGGAAGGTGGTGAGTGACTCCGCTGTCCTGGCGTCGTGAGGGAGCTTGTTCCACCATTGGGGTGCCAGAGCAGCGAACAGTTTTGACTGGGCTGAGCGGGAACTATGCTTCCGCAGAGGAAGGGGAGCCAGCAGGCCAGAGGTGGATGAACGCAATGCCCTCGTTTGGGTGTAGGGACTGATCAGAGCCCGAAGGTACAGAGGTGCCGTTCCCCTCACTGCTCCATAGGCAAGCACCATGGTCTTGTAACGGATGCGAGCTTCAACTGGAAGCCAGTGGAGTGTGCAGAGGAGGGGGGTGACGTGAGAGAACTTGGGAAGGTTGAACACCAGACGGGCTGCGGCATTCTGGATGAGTTGTAGGGGTTTAATGGCACAGGCAGGGAGGCCAGCCAACAGCGAGTTGCAGTAGTCCAGACGGGAGATGACAAGTGCCTGGATTAGGACCTGTGCCGCTTCCTGTGTAAGGCAGGGTCGTACTCTCCGAATGTTGTAGAGCATGAACCTGCAGGAGCGGGTCACCGCCTTGATGTTAGCGGAGAACGACAGGGTGTTGCCAAGGGTCACGCCAAGGCTCTTCGCACTCTGGGAGGAGGACACAACGGAGTTGTCAACCGTGATGGCGAGATCATGGAACGGGCAGTCCTTCCCCGGGAGGAAGAGCAGCTCCGTCTTGCCAGGGTTCAGCTTGAGGTGGTGATCCGTCATCCATACTGATATGTCTGCCAGACATGCAGAGATGCGATTCGCCACCTGGTTATCAGAAGGGGGAAAGGAGAAGATTAGTTGTGTATCGTCAGCGTAGCAATGATAGGAGAGGCCATGTGAGGATATGACAGAGCCAAGTGACTTGGTGTATAGGGAGAAAAGGAGAGGGC
Source organism: Coregonus clupeaformis (assembly GCF_020615455.1). Lineage (NCBI taxonomy): Eukaryota > Metazoa > Chordata > Actinopteri > Salmoniformes > Salmonidae > Coregonus > Coregonus clupeaformis. Next base: position 247,696 of record NW_025534005.1, on the reverse strand, counting down.
CTAGAGCTGAGCCCTGGGGGACACCAGTGGTGAGAGCACGTGGTGCGGAGACAGCTTCTCGCCACGCCACTTGGTAGGAGCGACCGGTCAGGTAGGACGCAATCCAGGAGTGAGCCGCGCCGGAGATGCCCAGCTCGGAGAGGGTGGAGAGGAGGATCTGATGGTTCACAGTATCAAAGGCAGCAGACAGGTCTAGAAGGACAAGAGCAGAGGAGAGAGAGTTAGCTTTAGCAGTGCGGAGAGCCTCCGTGACACAGAGAAGAGCAGTCTCAGTTGAATGACCAGTCCTGAAACCTGACTGGTTTGGATCAAGAAGGTCATTCTGAGAGAGATAGCAAGAGAGTTGGCTAAAGACGGCACGCTCAATAGTTTTGGAAAGAAAAGAAAGAAGGGATACTGGTCTGTAGTTGTTGACATCAGTGGGATCGAGTGTTGGTTTTTTGAGAAGGGGAGCAACTCTCGCTCTCTTGAAGACGGAAGGGACATGGCCAGCGGTCAAGGATGAGTTGATCAGCGAGGTGAGGTAGGGGAGAAGGTCACCGGAGATGGTCTGGAGAAGAGAGGAGGGGATGGGGTCAAGCGGGCAAGTTGTTGGGCGGCCTGCAGTCACAAGTCGCAGGATTTTATCTGGAGAGAGAGGGGAGAAAGAAGTCAAAGCATAGGGTAGGGCAGTGTGAGTAGGACCAGCAGTGTCATTAGACTTAACAAACGAGGATCGGATGTCGTCAACATTCTTTTCAAAGTGGTTGACGAAGTCATCCACAGAGAGAGAGGAGGGGGGGGGGGGAGGATTCAGCAGGGAGTAAAATGTGGCAAAGAGCTTCCTAGGGTTAGAGGCAGATGCTTGGAATTTAGAGTGGTAGAATGTGGCCTTAGCAGCAGAAACAGATGAAGAAAATGTAGAGAGGAGGGAGTGAAAAGATGCCAGGTCGGCAGGGAGTTTAGTTTTCTTCCATTTCCGCTCCGCTGCCCGGAGCTCTGTTCTGTGAGCTCGCAGTGAGTCATCAAGCCACGGAGCTGGAGGGGAGGACCGAGCCGGCCGGGAGGATAGGGGACACAGAGAGTCAAAGGATGCAGAAAGGGAGGAGAGGAGGGTTGAGGAGGCAGAATGTTCAAGGGAGCTTCGTCGGGAGAGGTTGTGTTTTCTCTAGCAGGAGGTAAGCTTGGCTTCTCATATGGTGTTGAGTAAAGCTTAAACCATGTATTTAGATCGTAGGTAGGTAGTTGTAGTTTGGTATTGTAGGTAGTTTATTTAGGTCGTTATTTAGGTCGTTATTTAGGTAATTATTATTGTAGGTAAGTATTGTTTACGGCGGAGCCCGGCGAAGCACGAGGCTAGCTAGCTAGCGGGTAGCTACGGGTTTATTGGTAATTATCTGTTTAGTGCAACGGTGGAGAGTTGTTTCCAATGTTAATGTGCTAGCTAGCCAACGTTTAATTTTTGCTGCGTTATGAAAGGAACTAGACACGGACATGAATTATCTGCTTAGTGTGTTAACACACTCTTGGTATGCTAGCTAGCTAGCGGGTAGCTACTGGTAACGTTTATTGGTAATTATCTGTTTAGTGCAACGGTGGAGAGTTGTTTCCAATGTTAATGTGCTAGCTAGCTAACGTTTAATTTTTGCTGCGTTATGAAAGGAACTAGACACGGACATGAATTATCTGTTTAGTGTGTTAACTCACTCTTGGTAGTTTGTTGTAACCAAGGATTGGTGCTAAACTGTGTGTTATTGGATGCTAGCATGCTAGTTAGCTATGGCGTCATAGCTAGGCATCGTGGGCTGTTGTGGGTAGTTACTGTAGGTTGGCATTGTTTTTCGGCGGTGCCGGGGGTAGCACGAAGCTAGCTAGCTAGCCGTTCTTCAAACAAGGTCAACACAGTGGCCATTGCTAGCTAGCCAACACGACCAGCTAACTGTACTGTAGTAGCTAAATACAATATATTTGTGCTACATAGCCAACGTTTAATTATTGCTGCGTTATGAAAGGAACTAGACACGGACACGAATTATCTGCTTAGTGTGTTAACACACACTATTGGTGGTTTGTTGTGACCAAGTGTTGGTGCTAAACTGTGTGTTATTGGATGCTAGCATGCTAGTTAGCTATGGTGTCATAGTTAGCTAGCTGAATAAAGTGCACCCCTATTTAGCCCTGGACTGTTCTGGATGATGTTGTGTGATTGTTTAGCTTTGTGTCGTGTACTCTATCTTTGTTATTTGTCTTTGTCATTGTTTATGTAAACCTTGACCTTGTTAATTCCTGCGTCTGCGTCCTGCCTCTTTGTCTACTCGTCACAGGATGCTTGTAGAAATGTACATATGTGACCGACCGCCTTGATTCGGTCTTAAGTAGCAAAATCTGAAATTGTGTTTTTTACATTGGATAAAAGCAGACACACAGAGCTACAAATAGTATACATACACTGCATTTGAGGAACATTGGGAAAGTAATTCTGCTTTGAAAGTTGATAAACTTGTATACTTACTTTTGAGAAAATAGCCTTTGAATGTTTTGGTACCTACTGGAGAGCTCTTCTTTGTCTACACCCGTTCAGCATTGATCGCATCCTCTTAAGCTTTAGCCCCACCCATCTCGTTTCGTTCTCGCTCTGGCCGATGAGTAGGGTTGATCCGAGCGTTCTGACCTCACAACGGCAGTCAAGCACCGAAGCTAACTGGCTAACATTGGCTAGCTTGCTAGCTACTTACAGAAAAAAATTAGAGAACACCTCACTGACCATTTTACTCGCCCTAGCAGAGCTGGTTAGGCTGTTTTCATGTTATCCAGAGCGTTGGTGACTGTTAATGTGCTTCTGGCAACAATTTTATTTTGCTTTTATGCCGACGTTTACTGACACCGGCCATATTCAGCGGGTGTTGTGCTTTCGTAAAGTCATCAGTTATGCTGCTCTCTGGCATACACAGACTGAATTTATGAATGCACCCGAAATGGTTACTTGCATGGTGGAGTCTTTTGTTAAGACATGTAGCTAGCTAGGTAAACAATGAACCATAATCCCAACTGATGACGTTACTACCCTAAATGAATCTGCATGTAGCTAAACAACCAGGTTCAATGTTAGCTAGCTAACATTAGGCTATAACTAGCCAAGCAAAAGGCTCTGAGATACAAATAATAAGATCATACACGTAACGTTAGCTAGCGAGCCAGCCAGCTAACGTTAGCTAGACTATCTTACACAGTACATCATGCATGGAAGGACGCGTCTGCCTGTCACAGATGCCATGGTTGCCCTTAGTTTGAAGATGTAATCCGGAGACAGCTGTTTTCTCCATCTCTTTAGCTGTCATACTCTAATTCCACTGATTTCAAAACTCGGTCCTCCACAAATTGGAGAGCAACATTGATGCAGCTTTACTACACGATACATAAAAAAAAACAGCGTTAGACAGGATTACTTACACATACTGACCAGCTCAAATAGACAGAAGCGTACTATGTGGCAGACCAATCCGAACTCATCTCTTGGCATGACCAGCACACTCATTATCTCAGCCAATCATGGCTAGTGGGAAGGTTGCTGTCTTTTTCTTTGGCTAAACCAACTAGGCTCGTAATTTAACAATTATTTTCGTATTTACAGATGGCATACAAGCTTGTTATTAAGACACATGAAAGTTCACATGATCCAGAAGGCATTTCTGCCCAAAAAAACGCATTTTGATTTTAAAAAAAACGTTACGTTCAAATGGCTCTCCTGTGAGGTAGTGACCTGCGATATACGCCTAGTTTCCTGAAACAAGTCACATATTGTTCTTATTAAGCCACACTTTTCACAACAACCTTTGTCTGCAAGCCATATCAGTGATATGTTATAATTATAATATTGTAGCGAACTTAACCAAACACCTACAGCGACCTTGTCAATATAGTCAGATCTCTTGGCATACTGTAAAAGCTAAGGTGTTGGGTTGACAATCATGACACGGACCACAGCACCTTAGAGCAGGGCTGTCAAACTCGATTCCTGGGGGTCAATGTGTCGGCTGTTTTTTGTTATTTAACTTGAATGACTGGTGATTCATGTCTCCTCTCTTCCCGGCCATTTTACGAACGTGTCTCCTTAGAACTGAGAAACATACATCTATAGGCCACATCCATTCATCAAATACCTGCCTATATAACTGTGTGGCATCACATTGCAAACCTCTGTACATCCAAGGACCACATGACATATACAGTGCATTCAGAAAGTATTCAGACCTCTTGACTTTTTCTTCATTTTGTAACATCATAGCCTTAATCTAAAATGGATTAAATGGTTTGTTCCCCCTCATCAATCTACACACAATATCCTATAATGCAAAGCAAAAACTGATTTTTTGAAATTGAAGCACATTTATTAAACATAAAATACATAAATACCTTATTTACATAAATATTCAGACCCTTTGCTGTGAGACTCCAAATTGAGCTCAGGTGCATCTTGTATCCATTGATCATCCTTGAGATGTTTCTAGAATTTGATTGGAGTCCACCTGTGGTAAATTATATTGATTGGACATGATTTCTAAAGGCACACACCTGTTCATATAAGGTCCCACAGTTGACAGTGCATGTCAGAGCAAAACACCAAGCCATTAGGGCATAGGAATTGTCCATAGAGCTCTGAGACAGGATTGTGTCGAGGCACAGATCTGTGGAAGGGTACCAAAAAATGTCTGCAGCATTGAAGGTCCCCAAGAACACAGTGGCCTCCATCATTCCTAAATGGAAGAAGTTTGTAACCACCAAGACTCTTCCTAAAAAATATGGGAAAATTCAAGGGGTCTGAATACTTTCCGATTTCACTGTACATATCCTCCTCAGAGTGACAGGAACCACAACTATCAAAATGATTGATGAGGATGTTGGTGTTGCTACTTGTTAAACACAGAGTTGGGAAATGGTACATGCTAGAACCATTTTTCTTTCTTGATATGATATGCTAGAAGAAATATACGTTATTTATCAAGTTGTAAAGTGTTAAAGGCCTACTGGTAGACACAGAATTGTAAAGAGATTAAAATGTCTATGCAAAGGCTGATGACAGTGTCTTCTGAGATTTGGTCACTGTTGTTGTGTGAACCCACGAGTGGACAGAGTACCACATTCCAGGTCAAGATTTACAGTTCTGTATTTGACTGTGCCCCATTTCCACCCCTCACAAGCCCCCTTTCAACTTTCTCACTTTATGACCTGAGCGGGTCAAGAGACAGAAACCAGACCCTTTGCAAGTAAGCAGACCGCATGGTGATCTGCATATGTATCCAAGGAGAGTCAGGTATTTTAGTCTTTGTAATGAAGAGAAAATGGTGCCAAGAGCGCAAAGGGACATTTAAATGCGTTTTTTTCACTGTTTTAATCTGAAGGATTCTTGTTTATATAACTTGAATATCTTACTTCTGATTTTCCTGTCATTAAAAGGGGGTATAATGTGGATTTTGATGTAACATAAAATGTTACATCATTTTTGGCCATTCTTCAAGGCAAACTGCTCCAGCTCCTTCAAGTTGGATGGGTTCTGCTGGTGTACAGCAATCTTTAAATCATACCACAGATTCTCAATTTGAATGAGGTCTGGGCTTTGACTGGGCCATTCCAAGACATTTAAGTGTTTCCCCTTAAACCACCCAAGTGTTGCTTTAGCATTATGATTAGAGTCATTGTCCTGCTGGAAGGTGAACCTCCATCCCAGTCTCAAATCTCTGGAAGACTGAAACAGGTTTCCCTCAAGAATTTCCCTGTATTTAGCGCCATCCATTATTCCTTCAATTCTGACCAGTTTCCCTGTCCCTGTCGATGAAAAACATCCCCACAGCATGGTGATGCCACCACCATGCTTCACTGTGGGGATGGTGTTCTCGGGGTGATGAGAGGTGTTGTGTTTGCACCAGACATAGCGTTTTCCTTGATGGCCAAAAAGCTCAATTTTAGTCTCATCTGACCAGAGTACCTTTTTCCATATGTTTGGGGAGTCTCCCACATGCCTTTTGGCGAACACCAAACGTGTATGCTTATTTTTTTCTTTAAGCAATGGCTTTTTTCTGTCCACTCTTCCTTATATTCCAGTTCTGTGGAGTGTACTGCTTAAAGTGGTCCTATGGACAGATACTCCAATCTCCGCTGATGAGGTTTGCAGCTCCTTCAGGGTTATCTTTGGTGTCTTTGTTGCCTCTCTGATTAATGCCCTCCTTGCCTGGTCTTTGAGTTTTGGTGTGCGGCCCTCTCTTGGCAGGTTTGCTGTGGTGCCATATTCTTTCAATTTTTAAAAATTGATTTAATTGTGGTCCGTGGTATGTTCAAAGTTTGGGATATTTTTTTTATAACCCAACCCTGATCTGTACTTCTCTACAACTTTGTCCCTGACCTGTTTGGAGAGCTCCTTGGTCTTCATGGTGCCGCTTCCTTGGTGGTGCCCCTTGCTTAGTGGGGTTGCAGACTCTGGAGCCTTTCAGAACAGGTGTATATATATACTGAGATCATGTGACAGATCATGTGACACTTAAATTGCACACAGGTGGACTTCATTTACCTAATTATGTGACTTCTGAAGGTAATTGGTTGCACCAGATCTTATTTAGGGGCTTCATAGCAAAGTGGGTGAATACATATGCACACACCACTTTTCCGTTATTTTTTTTTTTTTAAGTTTTTATTTCATTTCACTTCACCAATTTGGACTATTTTGTGTATGTCCCTTACATGATATCCAAATAAAAATCCATATAAATTACAGGTTGTAATGCAACAAAATAGGAAAAACGGCAAGTGGGATGAATACTTTTGCAAGCCACTGTATACTGTAGCTATGGCTACATGGAACTCTATTCCACTTCAGGTAACTGATACAAGCTGTAGAATCAGTTTTTAAAAAAACATAAAAATACAGCTTATGGAACAGCGAGGACTGTGAAAAGACACACGTATAAGTGAAAAGTGTTATGAAATGTAATGTCAGATTGTTTTATTGTATAAAACTGCCTTAATGTTGCTGGACCCCATGAAGAGTGTCTGCTGCCTTGTCAGCAACTAATGGGGATTCATAATAAAAACAAATACAAACAGAAGAATATATATGTAGTTCAGAAAAACACAAAGTAAACATGTAATATACACACTTTAAAAACCTTGTACAATTTGGGTATTTTCTCCCCATTTCACTATTAAATACAGATATTAAAGTAATCTGTAGTTATATTTCTAGAAATAACATTTAAAAGGTATTATTCCACTTTAGTTCCACACGCATCATCACCGATATATAACTAATATGTAATCAAACATTGTATGTCAGCTACAAACAGGCTGTAATTAGTTGAAATTTAAATGTATATTTTATATACAATATGTAATTCATTTAACCTTTATTTAAGCAGGGAGTCATGCTGAGACCACAGTCTCTTTTGCAGAGGAGCCCTACATGAACACATCAACCAATACACCATGCATATCTACAGTATATAAACATCAATTAAACAATTCACCCTTGGAATCAGGTGGTAGACCTACTGGACTACATAAAGCCTATTATCTAGCCTGTATTATCTCTTAGAGAGCTCTGATACAGGGAAGTTTCCCAGCCTTGTGGAGGTAGAGGAGGGGCTGCACAAAACCAGTAATCACATTGATGTTTAAACAAATGTTAGAGGCTAACGAAAACTCTCCAACAGTCAAATAACCTATTAAAGGTATAAATACCTCATATGGAAGATAATTCACCACCATAGCCACCATGATAATCAAAATGATCCTGAAGGCCTTCATCTTCATGTTATTGGTCCCCTCCCTCTCCCCTTCCCCCGGCCCGGTACGTTTCAGAGCCCTGAGAACTGAGAGGCAGCAGAATAGCTTCAACAAAAACAACATCAGAAACTCACCCCAGTAAACATAAAATAGAACAGATCTTTCATTCACCAGCATAAAGAACAGACACGACCCAAGCACCATCAGCCAGACAACACCACAACACCCCACCCTGTATCTCAGGGGTTTGTACTTCAGGTAGACCACAGGGTGGACCACTGCCAGGTAGCGCTCTACACAGATACAGCTTTGAAACAGGGGACGACCGGTGAAGAGAAAACCATACAAAAATAACAGGATGTACGAGACAACGATTGAGGGGTTGTGTAACCGGATAAAATACAAGATAGTAGACAGGCAGAAGAAGACTTCAGACACGGTCAGGTTGAGAAAGAAGAACTCTGAGGCCATCGTCCCTCCCACTCCGGTCAGTATCAGCCACAGGATGTAGACATTAGTGGGGAGACCCAGGATGACGTTGATTGCATAGGAAGCAGTTCTGAGTGATTTGATTTCGGAAAAGAAGTCAGCCAACGGATCTTCATGAAAGGAAGAGTTGGCAGCTGGAGTTGAAGTATTCATGTCTTCACTTGGTGTAATTCTGATGTGTGATGGAAGCTGAGAGAGAGAGAGAGAGAGAGAGAGAGAGAGAGAGAGAGAGAGAGAGAGAGAGAGAGAGAGAGAGAGAGAGAGAGAGAGAGAGAGAGAGAGAGAGAGAGAGAGAGAGAGAGAGAGAGAGAGAGAGAAATGACCTGTGAACACCAGATCATACAATATACACATACATTTAAATAGCCTTTTAAGGTGTTTCCTCAATACAAACTGAAAATACAAATTCCTGTAAATATTCATATAAACCATGCATAAATTATACCCCCCCAAAATAAATTCTGCTATGAAATCATTCAGAATTCCAGAACAAAAGGGAACTGAATACTTATTCTACAGCAACAATTCTGATTTGGAAGTGGAAAAATAACAATTTCAAACCTTGACTGATGGAGCTCTTCTCTCTCCTGGAAGGTCTGTGTCCATCAAGAACTGAATGCTGGGTCAAACACAACAGACACAACATAACAGGGGCCAAACAGATATAAATGGAGGAGGTGCTTCCTACCCTTATCCAATGAGAATGATCATATTTGTTTTATACTCCTATTCAAAACATTGTACATTTGGTGTGTCCTGAACCCAAGTCAGGTCTATTAGGCCCAGCTTGAACACCTGTGAGTCAGAAACAGGTGCATCAGGTCATTACACCTATGCAAATGCCTGTGTTTAACAGGACCTAATGGCCATACAGAGTCCATGATTGATTAAGGAGGTTTTGTAAAGCTTTGTTCACGCTTGTCACTAATTCAGCCGAACAAGGAGGGGAGGCAGCCTTGGCGGAAGTCGTGACAAGTCATTTGTTGACGTATCTACTCTAGTTGTCATAGTGATGACGGGTGTCTGTGCCGTGGTGTAGGCTGATTGGTGCTCGTGCTTCCTATCACTCAGAAGTTATGTAGCAAGCTAAGGTGGAACAATACCTCCCATGGACGTTTTCCAGTTGCTTTGAATGTCAAAGGATAAGATGGTCCAACTTTCAAAACAAGTCCTTTTTGGCTAGCCACAGCAGTCAACTAGCTAGGTAGGTAGCTGTTTAGCTTTCCAGCACATTCATTCATTTGTTTGTAAACAATGAATAAGCCATGTAGCTACCACGTGTTCTTGTCAAAACTGTCAACATAGTAGCTAGCAATCAACAACATTTGCAAAATAAGTCAACAAAAAAAACTTGAGGGCAAATAAATCAGATTTGACTGTTCCGACAAAAGTTGCATAGCCAGGAATCAGATTTTTATCTGATTTCAAACCACGTACGAAGGCGGTTGGAAATGTGGCTTGAAATATCTGATTTCATGTGCTTTTTGTGTGTTGAGTCTGCAGGAGAAAGAACAGATTCGAATCAGATATGCAGAAAAAAACAGAATTTGAGTCACTTCAAACTGCCAATGTGAACAAGGCTTTAGTGACAGCACCTATACATGCTCTATGGACAGGAGACTTCCTAACCACGTGACACGCCTGTAAAAAACACAACACAAAACAGATAGTGTTGACATTTTAGCAGACGCTCTTATCCAGAGCAACTTAGTGGGCTGGGTTTAGCATTAATTTTAGGGAAATGGTTAGTTTAGAAAAGAGGAGTTCTATATCGTGGAGCTCCGCCCCATAGGGGAGCTCTGCTCCTAATGGTTTACCCTCTGCCCTAAGGCAGCAGCAGCCTGAGACAAAATTATGCACACACCTACAGCCAATAGGAGTACAGGTGTCCCTATAAGAGGGGGTGCCTCCCCTCAATCAGCCTCCCTTTTTCTTCAGCGACTGGATGACTAGACTGAAGAGCCAAGAAGAGACGAAGCATGAAGACTCAGGACGAAAACGCCGTTGATATTCCAGTCATCAACGTCGTCTAAATGAGCACACCGGGAGATTTTCCACCCCCAAAAGCTCTTTTCAGAGCTCAGTGCAGATGCACTTCCATGGCGGCCGTGACCACCACGACTTATGTTTCGTGTGTTTGGGATCCCAGCATGCCAAGGAAGGCGTCTGCAGTCCCCCGAATTGCGCCTCCTGCGCCCTCCTTTCTTTAAAGGAGAGGAAGCAGCGTTGGGCATTTTTCAGGGAGGACATCCCCCTTGAGGATGTGTTGTCGATACTAGCCTCTGCTTCAGAGGCGTCGTCCGATGGCGCAGACTCGGGTAAGATAGGGACTTTGAGGAAGGGTCTGGCATTCCAATGGAACAGTCGGACCCCGTCCCTCATACTTTCAAGCCCCCCTTTCCTTTGGAGAGCGAGAGGGCTTGTAGTCCCTATAGCGAAGGGGATACGAGCTCTGAGAGATCAGAAGCTCTCTCTTTCGCTGCAGCCTCTCTGAGAGCGGATTTTTCGGGTCTCATTGAGAGAGCTGCTCAACGGCTGGCAATAAAGCTGCCCCCTCTTCCCTCCGCACCGGAGGTTGATATGATGGAGGGCGGTCCTTATTCCAGACCAAGGAAGGCGGCAGAGCCAGTGGCTCCTGCCATGCCTTCTTTGGCTAGGTACGTTGGGGGCTCGTGGGAGGCACCTTTAGCGGCGCGTTCGCCTGTAAAAGCGTATCTCCCATTCACGAGAGTGGAAGGAAGGCTTCAGGGTCAGGGAATCCCCAGGTTAGAGAGCGCCATGGCGGCGTATCTCGTACCGGGTTCGAGCCCTTGGCCCTCTTCCAAGAAGGCCACGTTGTCATCCCAGAAGGACCGACTCACAGCGTCGCTGTTAGAGAAGTCTTTTGGGTTGGGAGCCCAAGCTGTAGCAGCAGCTAACAACATTGCCCTCTTGGCGGCCTCTCTGTCCCGTTTAACCACGGGTAAGACAGATATGGCACCGGAGGAGGTGGAGGAGGCGTCCAGAATTTCTGGCGCCATACTCCACCTTACACAGGCGTCCGCAGTCTGCGCGGGGAGATCCATGGCCACTTCGGTGGTCGGGGAACGACACCTTTGGTTGTCATTGACATCTATGAAAGAGGCAGACAGAACGTCTCTCTTGAACGCCCCCCTCTCTGACGACGGCCTCTTTGGGGTCGCAGTCAAAGAGGCGAAGGAGCGTTTTTCGAAGTTGGAGGAGGAAAAGAAGCAGTTGGCCAAGCACCTGCCATTGGCAGGACGACTCGGCCCCCCTCCTCCCCAAAGGCCATCTACCTCCGCCCCTCTAAGTAGACCTGGGTCTACGATGAGGCGGCGTAATCGGCGTCATCCGGCGGCCACGAGCAGCAAGGGAGCGGGCTCGGCCCTCCCAGCAGCTACGGTAGCCCCACTACAGCCGGCGAGGGAGGTGACGAGGACGCCGACCTGGCCCTCCAAGGGAGGCAAGAGGAGGCGTACGTGACGGGACGCGGGGGAGAGGATGGAGGACGCATCGATGGTGTCGAACGTGCCCACTGTTCCCCCCCACCCTTCGGTTGAAGGGACGGGTGCTGATGTAAATGCTTTTGTTGATGTGTTTAATAAAGAGTTGGCTCCACCTGACTTTGTCAAAAAATAGCCTCTTTTCCATAATACGTCCGAATCTCACCCTCTCTTCCTTACCACTCTAAGAGCCGTTCAGCCCACCCCACCGAGGGTGCGTTGCTGAACAGGCACTAAGAGTAGGTATCCAGAAGACGTCAATCAGGTCGTCACATCACACTTCACGTATAAGAAGTGCTTTACATAGAATGCACCAGTCCCGGTCAGATTCTGACATGAGGACGCAGCCGCTATTTGGGGATGGCGCACTAGTACAGATTAAAGGTCTCCACTAGTACGAGCCAGACCCATGCTGCGTTCACGGAGGGTCCGATTACCGCGGTCACCAAGGTGCCCAGAGTATCGGCGCCCCCAGGCATTGTAACACAGCAGCTATCTGGGGACTGCGCATTATCGCAGACCAAGGTCTCGGTTAATGCGATTCAGACCCATGCTACGTTCACGGAGGGCAGGATTACTAGCGTTATGGGTATAACCAAAGTATCAGCTCCCCTGACAGAACGAGCCAGTACTCACCACACTGAGCGTGAATCAACCCACCAGGGGTGCAGAGTTGAACACACACAGAAGGTGAAAGTTAAGAAGGTATCAAGGTGCCGCCTTGTTTTACCTCATAGAGACCTCATACTACAGACTTCTAGGAGTACTGTAGTGAAGGGCTCTGATAGCGAATTGCAGTCACCTAAGATGACGCAATCGCTTGCTGGGGATGGTGCCCTGCCGCAGGCTGTGGCCTCGGTCAGCGCAATTCAGACCCGAGATGCGTTCAAGCAGGGCAGGAATACGACGGTTACGGGTTTAACCGACGTCCCTACTCCTCTTTCTTTCTCAGAACGCATTTCCTCTCCCTTTCACGGGAGGCCCACCTTGGGCTGTTCCACCACTTCAATGTTGGGGAACAGTGGCGGTAAGGGCCATAGAGGAATACAGGTCCTTCCTAATGGATGCACCACAGCTTCGCGCCCAGCCACTTTCTCTGCATTGCTGGCAGTGGCGAAGAAGCTGCACCCTCTCACGCTGGCTAGAACAGACGTTGCAGAAGGGTTATGCTCTCCAATTCCACCGGACCCCACCCCCGTTCAGGGAGTGGTGGAGACAGTGATGAAAACGCCAGACAAAGTGGCTGCTCTGATGACAGAGATTACGGAACTTTTGGCGAAGGAGGCGGTGACAGTAGTTCCCCGGGAGCAAAGGAACAAAGGGCTATATTCGCCTTATTTCCTAGTGCCCAAAAAGACGGGGGGAGTGAGGCCGATTTTGGATTTACGCATTCTCAACGAGAGCATAACCAAACGGCCCTTCTGAATGCTAACGACAAAACGTCTGCTGGAATGTGTCCAGAGAGGGGACTTTTGTACGAGCATAGACCTAAAGGACGCGTACTTTCATGTGCCGGTTCAGCCGCGTCACAGGAAGTTTCTGCGGTTCGCCTTTCAAGGGGTGGCGTACGAATACACGAGGATGCCATTTGGGTACTCCCTGGCACCTCGCACATTTTCCAAGTGTGTGGAGGCGGCTTTGGAACCGTTGCGTCGTCAGGGAATACGGCTACTAGCCTACCTGGACGACCTACTGGTTCTCGCCCCGTCAGCAGAGCTGGCGATCACTCACACAACACAGACAGTGATGCATCTCACAAGTCTGGGGTTCGCTGTGAATTGGAAAAAGAGCGCGCCTGGCCCACTCATCAGATTGTCTACCTGGGGATACAGCTAGACACTGTGAGGATGAGGGCTCGAATTTCGGACCCCCGAAGGGTAGCCTTGTTGCTAGCCCTAAGGAAGTGTCGTCCGAATCACACTGTGACGGCGCTGTCGATCATGTCACTTTTGGGTCTCATGTCGTCAGCCCACTCTGTGGTTCCGCTGGGACTCCTGCACATGCGCAGGACGTAGCGATGGTTCGCCGAACTAAGACTAGACCCATTGCGTCAACGTCATCGGTTGGTGGTGGTTCCCCTCTCGCTCAGTGCAGACCTAAACTATTGGAGAAACTCGCGCGTTCTCACGCACGGAGTCCCGATAGGAAAGGTGTCCTCTCACATCCCAGTATTCACGGATGCGTCCCTGACGGGATGGGGAGGGACATGTCAGACACAAGCGATAGGAGGTGTGTGGCCTCAATCAGGTCGTCACATCAACCTCCTGGAGTTGGAAACGGTTCGACTGGTTCTGACCCACTTCGCGTCTACCCTTCGGGGTCGCGATGTGCTGGTCTGGTCAGACAACCGGACCACAGTAGCCCACATAAATCGCCAGGGTGGAGTCAGGTCTCCTGCTCTCCATCGGGCGGCAGAGGAATTGTGGCTGTGAGCTCACGAGCACCTTCGCTCATTGAGAGCAGCACACATTCCGGGCTACTTGAACGTAGGAGCAGACCTCATGTCAAGAGGGGGTCCTCGAGACGACGAGTGGTGTCTGCATCCAGACATTGTTCTCCAGATTTGGGAACAATTCGGGAGAGCCGAGGTGGACCTATTCGCGTCACGCGTGAACGCGCAATGTCCTCTGTGGTTCTCTCTGAGGGAACAGGACGAACCGCCACTGGGAAGGGACGCCTTTGCGCACCAACCGTGGCCGAGAGTTCTCCTGTATGCATTCCCTCCGCTGTCCTGCATTCTCCCACTGCTAGCCAGGGTGAGGTCAGGGGGCTGTCAGTGATACTGATAGCGCCCCGATCGCCCGGGGGCTCTGTGGTTTGCGGAGATGAGTCAGATGTTGATTGCGCCACCTTGGCCAATTCCACATCGACGGGACGCGTTGTCTCAGGCGGCTGGCACGATAGGGAAATTGCCCATAATCGGCCAACCACTGAAGGCCTGGCTGCTGAGAGGGACAGGCTAGAGCGCCGTGGGTTATCTGATGCAGTGATCAGGACCATAAAGGGTTCACGTGCCAGTTCCACTTCTAAGATGTATGCCAGTAGATGGAACGTGTTTTCACGATGGTGTGTCACACAAGGTGTGGACCCCATGAGCTGTCAGGTGGAGAGTATTCTCTCTTTTCTGCAGCTCATGTTTGATAAGCAAAAATCGCCTGCCACGATTAGAGTGTTTGCAGCAGCGATTTCAGCTTGTCATGAGGGTTTTGGCAGAGACAATGTCTTTAGTCACCCTCTAGTGAAACGCTTCCTATTAGGAACGCGGCGACTTAGGCCAACACCTAGAGTCACGCTTCCTCAGTGGGATTTGGCTTTGGTACTTGAAGCGCTATGTAAGTCGCGTTCGAGCCATTGAATCAAATACCCCTCAAGATGCTGTCTATCAAGACAGCACTGTTGCTCGCTTTGACTACAGCTAAGCGGGTCAGTGATTTGTGTGCTCTTTCGACGAGACCTGACTGCCTGGCCATCAATGGTGACCTGAGCAGAGCAGTGTTACGTCCTAACCCGGCATTTGTGCCGAAGGTTATTAAGAGTTCATATAGGTCACAGACCGTGGAGCTGTGGGCTTTTTCTCCTCCTCCTCATAGAGAGAGGAGTGAGGAGAAGCTCCATCGCCTGTGCCCGGTACGCGCTTTGGCGTGTTACGTCGAGCGCACAGCAGCGATTAGGTCATCGCCTCAGTTGTTTGTGTGTCACGGTGCGGCTGCACTAGGTAGACCACTTTCAAAACAGAGGCTGTCTCACTGGCTTTGTGAAGGCATTGAGACAGCTTATGAGGTAGCAGGGCGGCAATTGCCTCAGAGTATCAGAGCTCACTCCACTCGTGGAGTAGCGGCTTATACTGCCCTTTTTAGAGGAACAGGAGTAGAGGATATCTGTAGAGCAGCATCCTGGTCGACGCCGTCTCCATTTATCCGTTTCTATCTCTTAGATATGTCTTCTAATTCTCTGGCTCGATCTGTACTCAGCGTGGCTGAAGGGAGATCTTGAGCAAGAAAGAGAGGAGAAGCAGGACTGTGGACACAGGTTTCCATCAGGTCCGCTTTGGTTAGGAAGACGTGTTTTTGACAGATGTGTTTTCTAACTCTTTGGCTCGGTCTGTACTCAGCATAGCTGAAGGGAGATCTGGAGCTAGGAAGAGAGGGAAAAGCAGGACTATGGACTGGGTTTCCATCAGGTCCGCTTTGGATAAGAAAACATATTTTGTGACATGAATCCTGACTGACAGGATCAGTACAGTAGAGGCATGCGTTGATTAACAGAATATGAGGTCATCTATCTGCTTGTTCAGTTAGTATGACTCATGTTTTTGTTCCTGCCCACTAATCTCTGGGATTCCATTGAGTGAGTGAGGCGGTCTACCGCGTTCATAATGTAGAGTGACACTTGATGTCATTCCATTAGTGGTCGGTAGTGTTTTCACAGGATATTGAGGCACATCTATCTGCTAGTACAGATTAGTATGGCTTCTATTCTGGTGATCTGCCCACTAGTCATTGGCATTGCCATTAGACTAGGTGTTTTTTTTTTTTAACCGATGACGCGGTATATTGTGACGCCCGTAGGGTTTTTTAGTTGTAGTACTGCGGGACTCGGTTGCAGCCATTGCTAGGCTTGACTTTCTCGTTTCGATGGGAAGTGTTAGGCTTGGCAGGGAGTACATTTTGGAGCGCTACGCTCCGCCTTAAACCATTAGGAGCAGAGCTCCCCTATATGGCGGAGCTCCACGATATAGAACGATTAGTTACCGGAGTGTAACTCCAGTTCTATGAGTGGAGCGGAGCCCCATAGGACTTAAGGCCCTGCCGACCCTCTCTAGTCTCGCTGAAGAAAAATATCTCGGGAGGCTGATTGAGGGGAGGCACCCCCTCTTATAGGGACACCTGTACTCCTATTGGCTGTAGGTGTGTGCATAATTTTGTCTCAGGCTGCTGCTGCCTTAGGGCAGAGGGTAAACCATTAGGAGCAGAGCTCCCCTATGGGGCTCCGCTCCACTCATAGAACTGGAGTTACACTCCGGTAACTAATCGTTTACTTCTGACCTGCAGAAGAGAGTGAGATTATTTTTGTAATCATCAATGGTAGAACGAGACTAACAGCAAACAATGAAATTATCTTTGTTATCTTATCTCTTATAATATCTACATAATGCTTCAGTAATGTCTTATGAGAAGATATTGATGCACTACAACCATCCATATCATAGTGATTTTTTTTTAAACATGCTGTTGAACCTATCTTTGACAAGGTTGCTCTGAAGAGTTCTGAACAGTGATTTATATTAATGTGATTCTGTGTCTTAGGTTTAGTTGAGTTCTATTCAATATATAGTGCTCTACATTTAACCAGAGCATGTTTAAGGCCCGTTCAAAAGTAGTGCACTAAATAGAGAATACGGTGCCAGCCAAGGTCAGCCTTGCTCCAAATGTGTTCTCATTAGACAGTCAAAGTGGCTGAGCTACAGGGAGAAACAAACATGGCCAGCAGCTGAGGCTGTTGATGCAAATTCCTGGAGATGTGATGTAAAACTGTGTCACATTGGCCAAGGGATCATTTAGGCAAATTGAGTTGTTGAGATTCTTCTTGTAATGAAAAGCGCTATATAAATTAAACATATCATTAGTAAATGTTACTTATTTCATTCATGTATTATTTATTATGATTTTAATGTATTTATGTTGACTGAGAATTCCCTTTTGTAGAAATCAACTGTTGCAGTAGTGAGTCATTGGATTCCATTCCATTTAAATTCAAGAAGCAAATGGAATTTCCAATTCGGATTACTAACTGAATTGACTAAATTGAAAGGGAATCTGCCCCACCCATGATTGACAAAATGTTCTTGCTGATTGGTTGTTGATTTGTCAGTGTTGTGGCTGATTGGTTGTCAGGGGTTCTCACCTCCAGGTTCTGATGGTGTTTGAGGCTCCTGCAGTGGTTTTTATTGACTTGTCAGTTCCGCTGTAGAACTTAGAACACACCTTGCAGAAGAAGCCTGACTTTGGGAGCAGAAACTCCATGCCTGATAGTGATCAAACACACCAGAAACAAACCAGCTTCAAATGACAAATTACATGTGATTCTACTGTGTGACCTACAGTGAGGGAAAAAGTATTTGATCCCCTGCTGATTTTGTAAGTTTGCCCACTGACAAAGAAATGATCAGTCTATAATTTTAATGTTAGGTTTATTTGAACAGTGAGAGACAGAATAACAACAAAATCATCCAGAAAAACGCATGTCAAAAATGTTATAAATTGATTTGCATTTTAATGAGGGAAATAAGTATTTGACCCCCTCTCAATCAGAAAGATTTCTGGCTCCCAGGTGTCTTTTATACAGGTAACGAGCTGAGATTAGGAGCACACTCTTAAAGGGAGTGCTCCTAATCTCAGTTTGTTACCTGTAAAAACGACACCTGTCCACAGAAGCAATCAATCAATCAGATTCCAAACTCTCCACCATGGCCAAGACCAAAGAGCTCTCCAAGGATGTCAGGGACAAGAATGTAGACCTACACAAGGCTGGAATGGGCTACAAGACCATCGCCAAGCAGCTTGATGAGAAGGTGACAACAGTTGGTGCAATTATTTGCAAATGGAAGAAACACAAAATAACTCTCAATCTCCCTCGGCCTGGGGCTCCATGCAAGATCTCACCTCGTGGAGTTGCAATGATCATGAGAACGGTGAGGAATCAGCCCAGAACTACACGGGAGGATCTTGTCAATGATCTCAAGTTAGCTGGGACCATAGTCACCAAGAAAACAATTGGTAACACACTACGCCGTGAAGGACTGAAATCCTGTAGCGCCCGCAAGGTCCCCCTGCTCAAGAAAGCACATATACAGGGCCGTCTGAAGTTTGCCAATGAACATCTGAATGATTCAGAGGAGAACTGGGTTAAAGTGTTGTGGTCAGATGAGACCAAAATTGAGCTCTTTGGCACCAACTCAACTCGCCGTGTTTGGAGGAGGAGGAATGCTGCCTATGACCCCAAGAACACCATCCCCACCGTCAAACATGGAGGTGGAAACATTATGCTTTGGGGGTGTTTTTCTGCTAAGGGGACAGGACTACTTCACTGCATCAAAAGGACGATGGACGGGGCCATGTACCATCAAATCTTGGGTGAGAACCTCCTTCCCTCAGCCAGGGCATTGAAAATGGGTTATGGATGGGTATTCCAGCATGACAATGACCCAAAACACACGGCCAAGGCAACAAAGGAGTGGCTCAAGAAGAAGCATATTAAGGTTCTTGAGTGGCCTTGCCAGTCTCCAGACCTTAATCCCATAGAAAATCTGTGGAGGGAGCTGATGGTTTTAGTTGCCAAACATCAGCCTCGAAAACTTAATGACTTGGAGAAGATCTGCAAAGAGGAGTGGGACAAAATCCCTCCTGAGATGTGTGCAAACCTGGTGGCCAACTACAAAAACGTCTGACCTCTGTGATTGCCAACAAGGGTTTTGCCACCAAGTACTAAGTCATGTTTTGCAGAGGGGTCAAATACTTATTTCCCTCATTAAAATGCAAATCAATTTATAACATTTTTGACATGCGTTTTTCTGGATTTTTGTTATTCTTTCTCTCACTGTTCAAATAAACCTACCATTAAAATAATAGACTGATCATTTCTTTGTCAGTGGGCAAACTTACAAAATCAGCAGGGGATCAAATACTTTTTTCCCTCACTGTAAATTAAATCAGGGTCTTATGGAAATAGGTGTTTTTTCAGGTCAAACTGCTAGTAGTGAGGGTACAAGTTTTCAGTCTTTCGTTAACTTTTGAGCAGCAGAGGGAGCTGTTGCAAATGCAGTTGGAGATAGCGCGATTGAGAAATGCTAATAGACCAGAAGGACTACCACAGTTTGATGTTTCACGTAATCTTTGTTTGTTGCCTAAATTTGATGAGTCAGATCCAGACACATACTTTGCTTTATTTGAGCGTATTGCAGAAGCTAGAGCTTGGTCAGATTTGGACATGACTGTTGTTGCAATGTGTACTTACAGGTAAAGAACGTGAGGCTTTTGTAGCACTGAGTGTAGCTGACACTAAAGTGTATGATAAAGTTAAATCAGCAGTTCTGAAGGTCTACGAGCTTGTGCCAGAGGCATATCGTCAACGTTTTCGTTACAGGAAAAAGTTAGATTCACAAACCTATTCTGAGTTTGTTTGTGATTTGCCTTCTGCATTTAATCGTTGGTGTACAGCTTCTGAAGTTAGTACTTTTGAGGGTCTGTATAATTTGATTGTGTTAGAACAGTTAAAAAATTATATGTCTGACCAGGTTGCTACATACATGAATGAACGCAAAGTTAAGTCTCCAAGTGATGCAGCAGTCCTTGCAGATGAGTACATGCTAACACATAAAAGCCATTTTGAGTCAAACAGTGACATGTACCATAAAAATAACTTTACTTCTAGGAATAGTAGGTCACCTTTTATTTGAGTTTCTTTCCAAAGGCCTCAGCAGAAGTTTGGGTCTGGAGGACTTAAAGCACCGATTAATGCTAATACCTGTCGCTACTGTTTAGTTGAAGGACATTGGAAGAAAGATTGTCCTCTACTTAAATTAAAAATGTCAGGTCAAGTTAAACCTGCTGTGATGGCAGCTCCTGTTACAATCTCTGACCACCAGAGTGAGTTTTTTCAGCCACAAGTTGAGTTTGATTCTCAGTCTTCCCACGGTGATTTTTCAGCCTTTATTTCAGATGGTGTAGTGTCCCTGGTAGATGGCAACCAAAATGTTTCAATCAAGATCTTAAGAGACACTGGAGCTTTGGATTCCTTTATTTTGGAATCTGTGTTGCCATTCTCTAATGAGTCTGATGCTGGCAGATGTGTAATGGTACGTGGTATGGGTTTATTTCCATTCTCCTCTCCTTTACATGAAGTTACCCTAAAATGTGGTCTGGTAGAGGGTGCTGTAGATGTTGGGGTTAGACCCCAGTTGCCAGTAGAGGGAGTACACATGATTTTGGGGAATGACTTGGCGGGTAGTAAGGTGTGGGCAGATGGCAAATTAAACATCTTTATGAAGCAACCTTCAGTGTCCCCAGCAAGGGTATCTCCAGATCTCAACTGTGTGTCTCCTAAGGTATTTCCAGTTTATGCTGTTACCCGCGCTGCCTCTCGTAATAAGGTTGAGAGTAAGCCAGAAAGTCTTGAGTTGCCAGTTAAACTCCAGACAGAACAGTTGACTAGTTCTAGAGATTCATTGATAGCTGAGCTAAAGGCTGATACTACCTTGGCTGATCTGTTTGATAAAGTTGTTCCTGTTTCAGTGGTGAGGAACAGTGCTCAGTATTATTTTCTTCTTGATGGGCTGTTGGTCAGGAAATGGGTTCCACACTATGATTAGGTTCTAGGAGAACCAGTCTTTCAAATAGTTGTACCTACTACTCTGCGAAATAAAGTGTTGCAAACTTCACATGGTGATGTGGCAGGTCATATGGGTGTTCGTAAAACTTATGATGGCATACTCCGTTATTTTTTCTGGCAATGTTTAAAAAGGGATGTAGCTCAGTTTATTAAAACTTGTGATACGTGTCAGCGCACAAGCAAGCCAAACCAGGTTGTAAAGCCAGCACCTTTGTATCCAATACCAGCCGTAGGGCAACCTTTTGAGCGTCTTATTATCGATTGTGTTGGGCCTTTACCACGGTCCAAGTCAGGTCATAGCTACTTATTAACTGTTATGTGTCAGGCAACTAGATATCCGGCAGCTTTTTCCTTGCGTACCATAACTTCAAAATCAGTAGTTAAAGCGTTAACTCAATTTATTTCAACATTTGGGATTCCAAAAATCATCCAGTCAGATCAGGGGTCTAACTTTACCTCCCATTTATTTGCTCAGGTTCTCAAACAGCTTAACTCTTCCGAGTCGGCGAACGCTTCGGCGCGTTCAAATCGCGGGCCGGCTTTAGGACCGCGCAGCATCCAAACCAAGTGACGCAGAGGGCTGCCGTCGATTTCATGCAGAAATGGAGACCCGAAGCTACGTTTTGAGTGTTTGTTTCATGTAAATACACCAACTAAAACCAAAGTTATGATAATTTCAATTCCATGAAAAAAGTGCGTCAAAATATGCGCTCTTTTATGAGCGCTTTGCATTTATTATAATAACTTTGTCGTCTTTTGTGATAAAAAGGAACGGAAAAAAAACGTGTGCTTGTGCTAACCCGGTTCTTCAGGATGCACACGAGTATATAAACATTCATTCCCATGACAACTAGCCATTGCGAAAGAACGAACGAGAGGAATTAGTTCAGTTCATGAGTAGTTTTGGAGAGTTTTTCACGAGTTAGTATTTCAATTGTTAGTATTTCAAGAGTTTTATTGTCAGCAGTATCGTTTTTGTGAAGCAATATGAGGCGCACACTTCACGTTGAACAAGCCGTCGACTTGTTATTCCAAATGAGCGATGAAGAAACTTTGGAAAGTTCGTCGTCAGACAATGAGAGTGTCCAGGATGACTTCGAGGACCCTGATTTTGTTGCTGAAAACGTGAGGTAAGAAGACAAACATTTTTCTAAAATGAATTTGTTTTATTGCTTTCGTTTATCTTACTATAGTATTCTATTCTACTTCACTGTAGTGCAAATGCCAATGAACATCTTGAACTTTGAATAATCTTGAATCCGTTTACCTGTTTTGTATAGTGACGACGACGACGACGAGCAGCCTGGGCCATCAACAGCCCCCACCCCCACAACAAGCCGACGGAGGCCATCACAGAGGGGGCGTGGAAGGAAGGATCAGGCCAAGACCAGGTCAAGATCTCCAGCCCAGTCAGCAGCACAGCCAGAACAGAGCTCTGAGCCATGGAAAACAGAGACTGATCCTGACACTGCCCCACAAGCCAGTAGGTTCATGCCCCGCAGACCACCAGGAGCCCAGGTGGATTTGCATTCAGGGCACACACCAAAGGACCTCTTCCTGCTCTACTTCGCCGCAGATACAATGAGGACAATCTGCAGAAACACCAACAAACAGGCAGCAAGAAATCAGCAGAAGGGGAGCAAATATCAGTGGACTGACGTTGATGTGGAGGAACTGCACAGATTTCTGGGTCTCCTCATCTACACCTCATTGGTGACTCTGCCTAGTATCCAGGACTACTGGAAACAAAGCCACATATTGTCTGTTTCATTGCCAGCGAAGGTCATGCCAAGAGACAGATTCCGGTCCATCTCATGGAACATCCACCTAAGTGATCCAGAGGAGGATGTCATAAATGACCAGCGCAAAGGTACACCCCAGCATGACAAACTGTTCAGGGTCAAACCTCTGATGGACGACATTCGCACTGCCTGCCAGGCTCATTACCATCCTAAGAAGGAACTGTCAGTCGACGAGAGGATGGTGGCTACAAAAGCCAAAACTGGCATGACCCAGTACATGAAGGACAAGCCTAACAAATGGGGGATCAAGCTCTTTGTGTTGGCAGAGTCTAACAATGGCTACACTCTAAACTTCAACGTGTATGTTGGGAAAGCACACACACCCAGCGTGCATGGACTTTCATATGATGCTGTTATGGACCTCATTCAGCCATCACATCTTGGTACAGGATACCATATTTATATGGACAATTTCAACACCAGCCCAAAACTGTTCCTGAGTTTGGGAAGTATGAAGTTTGGAGCCTGTGGGACCTACAGAAGCAACAGAAAAGGGTGTCCTAGTGGCAGAGAAAATGCCCTCACCAGCAAATCGAAGAGGGGGTCTGTGAGATGGATCAGAGAGGATCGCCTGGTCTTTGTGAAGTGGATGGATACGCGGGAGGTGTCGGTGTGCTCCACAATCCACCCAGCGTTTTCGGGCGAGACAATCAAGAGGAAGGTGAAGGAAGGACCTGGACGCTGGGTAGCAAAGACATTCCCTGCCCTACCCCCATCATGGCCTACAATAAGTACATGGGAGGGGTTGACCTGTCAGACCAGCTTCTCCAGTATTACTCAACCCATCGCAGAACTGCTCGCTGGTACCGTACCCTCTTCCTGCATTTTTGGACATGGGAACAACAAATGCATACATCCTGCACTGTGACATCAGTGCGACCCAACAGGTCACACCCATGACGCACAAGAACTTTGTGGCAGAACTTGTGGCCCAGCTGTGCGGAGTGACCCAGACAGGGTTCCACTTCAAAAAAGCACCAGCCATGTTTCTGTGGCCATTGCCAATGTTGCAGAGGCCAAAGACAAAGCCACAGCAGGCCGCAGGGTTTGTCAACGCTGTAAACAAGTTGACAAGAAGAGGTTTGTCACACCATGGAAGTGCAAGGCCTGTGATGTGGCTCTCTGTGTCATTGTGGACAGGAACTGTTTTGAAGAGTGGCACAAATAGGGTAAAGGCCAGTGGCTATACCTACTTTTTTTTGTAAATAGTTGTGTATTGCTTGTATATATCTCAAGAATACTTTTATATGTTCATATTTGCACTTTGTGGTTCAATTTGAAGCTTTTTTTTTCATTTTGGACAGAAACTGTTTTGAGGAGTGGCACAAAAAGGTTTAGGGTTAGAATAGAAGAAAACGCCAGTGGTTATACCTACTTTTTATTGTAAATAGTTATTTATTGCTTGTATATATCACCAACATACTTTTATATGTTCATATTTGCACCTTGTGGTTCAATTTGAAGCTTTTTAAATGCTTGGTTCACCATGTTTGAGGGTTTTACAATAAAAAAACCATCTTTTTTCTAAACGGACTTTGTGTTTTCTGTGTGTGTTTGGGTCCAGTGTGTTGAAATAGTATGTCAAAGTGAAAAACTTACTAACAGATCATATAGGTGAGGTTGTGCTGAAAAAAAAGATACCCAACATTGGTCTGGTAAACATTTCTTTATGTAGTATATCAGGGCAAAATTGAAGGTACCCAAAAACGGCCAAAAAAGCTCCAGACTCCGAAGAGTTAAAGTTAAACACAACAAGTCTACTGCGTTCCATGCCCAGAGCCAGGGAGCTTTGGAATGTTTTCATCAAACTTTTAAATCCTTGCTTCGTGCATATTGTACAGAACTGTCTGCAGATTGGGAGGAGGGGTTACCTTGGCTGTACCTAGCTGCTCGTGAAGTAGTGCAGGAAAGCACAGGGTTTAGCCCAAATGACTTAGTGTTTGGTCATAAGGTTCGTGGGCCTTTAGCGGTGCTGCAGGATGGTTGTTTGCCTGAAGAACCACCTCGGAAACTTATTGACTATGTAAATGGTTTTAGGCTGAAGTTGAATAGGGCTGGTGAACTGGCGAAAGAAAAACGAATATGTTCTCAACAGAAAATGAAACTAAAATATGACAGACAGGCTGAGCTCCGTGAGTTTAGTCCCGGTGATCATGTACTTGCTCTTTTGCCTCTTGTAAGTTCACCTTTTCAGGCAAAATACTGTGGTCCTTTCACTGTGTTGCGCAAAGTGTCAGATTTGAACTATCTTATTGAAACCCCTGGTCATAGGGAGTCCTCTAAATGATGCCATGTGAACCTGTTAAAATTGTATCACTCCCGTGATCTAAGCAAAGTGGAAGGCACTCCAGCTGTGAGGTCAGCGTTGACTGCTGCTCCAGTCACTACATCTTGTGGCTTTAACTTTGTGGAGGGGGGAGAAGAGGAGGTAGTTAGGGTTTCGGATGAGGTCTTACAAGGTCGGTTGGAAAAAGTCCCAGACTTTGCAAAACCTTGGGGTTTTGGTAGATCATTTAGACTCTGAGAAACGTGATGAATTGGTAGCTCTTATTAGAAGCTACCCTGTTTTTGTTTTCAGACACTCTATCGAAAACTCAATTAATTGAGCATGACATAGACATAGGAGATGCTAAGCCTATTAAACAGATTTTATCGTGTATCTCAGGAGAAGAGACTGCAGTTGGAAACAGAGGTGCAGTATATGTTGGACAATGGTATTGCAGAGCCATGTTGTTCAAATTGGGCTTCACCCTGTCTTCTGGTCAAGAAGTCTGATTCTACTTTCAGACCTTGCACTGATTATAGAAAAGTTAACAATGATACTAAAGCAGACCTTTACCCTCTTCATAGGATGGAGGACTGTATTGATCAAGTTGGGTCGGCAAAGTATGTTAGCAAATTTGATCTCTTAAAGGGATATTGGCAAGTACCCCTTACCAAAAGAGCTTGTGAGATTTCCTCCTTTATAACTCCATCTGGTTTGTTCTCTTATACAGTGATGCCTTTCGGCTTGCGGAATGCTCCAGCCACCTTCCAGAGGCTGATGAATCGGGTGGTCTCAGGTCTGGAAGGGTGTGCCGTGTATTTGGATGACGTGGTCATATACTCAGACTCTTGGGAGGAGCATGTCTGTAGAGTGCAAGCCCTGTTCGAAAGACTGGTGTGGGCCAGGTTGACTATCAATTTGGCGAAGTATGAGTTTGCTAAAGGTACAGTCACATACCTAGGCAAGGTTGTGGGTCAGGGTGTTGTCTGTCCCGTGGAAGCCAAGGTTCAGGCTGTGAAGCAGTTCCCACAGCCCTCCACAAAGAAAGAACTGATGCGCTTCCTGGTAATGGCGGGGTACTACTGTGCTTTCTGTAAAAACTTTTCGGTAGTAGTGTCCCCGCTGACCAATCTGTTGAAGGCCAAGACTGAATTGATCTGGTCCACCCAGTGTCAAGAGGCATTTGATGCAGTTAAGGCTCTTTTGTATTTGGCACCCGTGTTGACAGCACCAAATTTTGGGAAACCTTTCAAATTGCAGGTAGATGTCAGTCAAATCGGTGCTGGGGCTGTCCTTCTCCAGGAAAATGATGACAATGTTGAGTGTCCAGTCCGTTTCTTTTCCCGGAAATGTAATAAGTATCAGCAAAGCTATTCTGTAATTGAAAAGGAGGCTTTAGGTCTCATTTGGGCTTTACAGCACTTCGAGGTCTATGTTGGTTCTGGTTTAACCCCTGTAACTGTGTTCACTGACCACAACCCACTTCTTTTTCTGAAGTCCCTGTAAAATCCAAACCAGCGCCTGATGCGTTGGGCTTTGTTTTTGCAACCATTCAACCTTGATATTAGACATATTAGTGGTAAGGATAATATCATTGCTGATGCTCCGTTAGCCTAGTTTGTATTTTCTCTCTGCTGACCCCTGCGGGCTGTCTGTGCCTCTTTTCTCTTAAATTGCTCCCCAGGTACCAGGGCTGCTGAGTTTGAGGACGGACAGTCAGCTAGGGGACACAGGGCTACTGCTAGAAGCCGGGACTGGTATCCGTTTTTTTCGTTTTTTGGGAGGAATTTTGGATTGTTTTAAATATGTTGGGTCGTAATTTGGGTTGAGGGTGGGACCCTCATTTTAAGGAGGGGGGTGTCACGGCCCCTCTGCAGTGCAGGGGCGGTTCCTCCTGCAGGCAGAGGAGGGTCGTTAGTGATTGGAGTTGGTGTGATTGGAGCCACCTGGGCTCAGGGTATATAAAACTGCTTCACTAACCTCTCTCTCTCTCTCTCCCTGCTCCTCCAGGTACGATCCTGTTTTGATTGTTCCTTTGTAGGTTTACTTAGTTTCCACTCAGTCATGTTCACACACACAGATTCATGCAACCATGCACCTTACCTACACCCTACATTATGACATTTCCACACCTCATTCCTTTTTATTTGTTTTATGTGTTTTAAATTTAATCGTTTGTGGTTTACAATAAATAACCTTTTGATTGGCACTGTTGTTCATGTCCCCTCATTTTTGCCACAGGCTATGAGCCGGCCTGTGACAATACATATAAAATAGTTTAAGTAAGAGTAGATCTCCTCGGTCCGGGCAGGTGGGTGGTTCGCTTGGGTCATTATGGTTCATTCAGGTTGCTCATCTGGACGATCGGATCGATCTGTTTGATTAGTTTACTCAATTCGTGCATTCAATCATCGAGGTTGTTCATCTGAGGCATTTGTTCAATTGGGTAGCTTCAGCGTGAGCGGCTGTCCATCGGTTTGGGCGATCAGAAAATAAATAAGAAGTCCTGCGAATACCGCTCTAGGTGTGTCGAGGAAGTGAATCGCTTAGAGGGCTGCATAGGTGGGCAAAAATCCTGTATAATACCTATTTTCTTGTGTTGAGGAAGTGAATCAGGAAAGGGGCTGAATTTGCAGGTCGCTTAGGAAATCGTATGGCATAGGTAGGCAGAAGTCCTGCGAATACCGCTCTAAATGTGTTGAGGAAGTGAGTCATTTAGAGGGCTGCATAGGTAGGCAAATATTCTGTATGATACCGCTTTCTTGTGTCGAGGAAGTGAATCAGGAAAGGGGCTGAATTGGCAGGTTGCTTAGGAAAGCGTATGGAAGTGTAGCACTAAGAGGGTTGCATAGGTAGACAAACATCATGTATAATACCGCTTTTCTTGTGTGGAGGAAGTGAATCAGGTAAGGGGCTGAATTTGCAGGTCGCTTAGGAAAGCGTATGGAAAAGTGTGAATGCATGTGTAATGGAAAAAAAAAGTGTGAAAGTTTCTGTCGTTGGTGGGGAAAGGTTTGTGCACCTCTTCTGGACCGCTGCTTAAGTGTAGCCTTGTAGAGAGGACGCACCCGGTCTCACACTAAGGGAGGAAGAGAGAACGGTGTGTGAATGCCCATTAAAGTACAAGGGGTAGAAACACACATACAGCTAAGTGGTTTGAAGTTAAGAAAAACATGAGCAAAGGAAAGATTCATGAGGTGTTCCACACAAGAGAAAAGTGGACATCAGGAAAGATAAGAGAAAAACCGAACATATATTTATGATAACTCGATATTCAGTGCTTGGGCAATAGGAGAAATACGCAAAGGAAAGATTCATGAGGTTTTCCACACAAGAGAAAAGTGGACATCAGGAGATATAAGAAATAACCAAACACACATTCATGATAAATAAGTTCTGGCTAAAATAATCAAAGGCACGAACAGATTAACAATAAGAGAAAAGCGAGTACCAATATAAAAAGCAATTAGGAAAAATAATTTACCAAAATAGGACAAATATTATCTTGGGACTGGCATTAGGGAGTATAAATATGAATAAAATGGTGGTAGAAATCCTGAGTGCTAGGTATCCCCTACACAGGGGAGAAATATTAGAAACATCTAGAAAATGCGAACAACAAACCAGGAAGATGGGCACCAAATGGCCAGAAGGAGGAACGTTTGACGTCTCGGTGTGTGAGGAAATGGAAACACTAATAAAAAAATTATGAAACAAAAGACACAGGAAAGAAGAGGAAGGCCAAAAGAGAAAGAGAAAAATAAGTACTCAACATGTTTAAAATAGAAGGAGAAGGACTGCTGAAAAACATACGAGAAGCCAGAAACGTGTTGAGAGAAGATGATGAGAAAACAAACAGAAAGAAAGTGGACTGGTCCATGGGACCTCTGACCTCTGCCATACACCGGTGGACAATATCCCCAGGTGTCCGGAGTAGTATCGATAAAAGGAGAAATAGAAATGGAAAAAGAAATAACTCCTTTTACACCTTCCCGAAGGAGAGAAAGGACCCGAAAAAAGCAGGAGAATCAAACAAAGGGCAGAAATAAATCCAAACAGATTGGACTGCTATGGAGGGTTAAGGGAGGCTTTAGAAAAAATTAAGATGACAACAGAAGACGATGGGGAATCTCCGGATGAAGATATGACAACTATCGAAGCAACAAACGAACTAATAGGAAGAGAAATAGACAAAATGACGAGGAAATTGATAAAAAAGGAAGAAAGGGAGAAAGAACAGAACTGGGTTAGACAACAGACTGACAGGGAACTAGAGGAGGAGGAAGAAAGAGTAGCGGCTGAAATATGGGAGTGAGCCTGCAACCAAGAAGTAAAGGAGGAAAGAGTGCTGAATAGGAAAACACTGAAAAAATATGAGGGGCAATATCCAATCTTAATAAAAGGTACCCAGGCACATTATGTTCCATGGGGATCACAGGACCTGGAGGGATTGGTTTCCTGCCTGCCAGATGTGCATGATGGGGCAGGAAAATGGATAAGAACCTTTGAGGAGCAAACCATGGGGAAACTGCTGGCTGTGGGGGATCTGAAGGCACTGTTGGCAAGGGTGGTAGGAAAGGCAAAAATGGAGGATGTACTGAGGAACAGTGACCTGGGGAGAGAAGTGAGTGACCCGCAAGGAGACGGGATGGACTTTGACTCACACCGCCCTGAAGTCTGGCGAGCACTGAGACAAGAATATCCGGCGAGAATTGATCCCAAGTCACTAAAAGGGGGAACACTGGGGGAAACGGAGAATCCAGTTGCCTACCTACACGAACAGATGAAACGATGGAGACTGGAAACAGAACGAGACCCAGAAGGGGTCCCACTGATGACAACTCTGTTCCGAAACTCAGTGATAGAGGCCATGCCCCAGCCAGTGAAAAGCAGGCTGGAGGATGTGGTAGGACTAACCTCAAAGTCACACAAAGAATTCTGTGACTATGTGATACATGCAGTAGAAAAACACAGAAAGGATGAACAGAGACTCACAGAACAGGCGAGAGACATTCAAAGAAAGCGGACTCAACTCCAACTGGAAGAACTGACAAGCAGAGGGAAGAAGAAAATCCAGGCTCCAGTAACCTATGGCTGAGACGGGAATGGTGGCTGCAGTCTCCTCCGGAGGGCCACAACTGCTTCCCACGCCACAGGCCCAAATGCAACCCACACCACCAGTAGTGAATGTGTATGCACAACAACCCCAGCAATGGAATAATAACAATAGACAACAAAAAACTCTGCAAAACAATCAAAAAGGAGAAAACCGGGGCCCACAAGGGCCACCTGGAACCTGCTGGGGATGCCAACAGCCAGGGCATAATAGATGAAACTGCCCCATAAACCCCTGGCAACAACAGGGGAACAGAAACCAAAGTAATTGGAAACAAACTGGCGGCTGGGAACAAAATCAGAAACAATTCCAAGGTCCTGTGAACCCATGGGCAGGGCCCAATCAGGGGTTCTAGGGGAGCCCAGAGAGTCCTACAGGGGAGGGTCAGTTTCCAGTGTTAACTACGCGAACTGATCAAGAACCTATGCTGCAGGTTCAAATAGAAAACAGAGGCGCACCCATGATGAGCCACTTACACTTGTGCAATTCCAAATTATGCCTCTCATCTCCCCATGTCTGGCAAATACGCCAAAACTGTAGGATTCTCGGGACAAACGCAGTTAATTAACGCAGAGTTCCAATGACAGCTCCAGTTCGCCTGACAGCGGATGACAAATCCGCAACCCTCCCTACACTCCTATCAGAACACACCCCCTGTCAACTTATTAGGAAGAGATGCCGTATGCATAATGGGTATACAAATTCGTTGTTCCTCTGAAGGTGTATTTATAGATAAAGCAGGGTTAAACTTACAAATGGTAATGACACAGGGCGCAGCAAATGTATATTGGTTAGGGGGCATTGAGACAGAAGTAGATAAGACAGTCAAGAAGTGGGGTAAATTTATTCAGGCTCAGATACAGATACAGAAGCAGATAGAGGAAAATCTGAATATCATTGCACCATGCAATACGATCCCTATCATGATGATCTTTTAGAACAGCTGTGGTTGTTAAACACAAATGGGAAATCAGTACCAATTATGTTTCAATACATGGTCCTCTGTAGCTCAGCTGGTAGAGCTTGGCGCTTGTAACGCCAAGGTAGTGGGTTCGATCCCCGGGACCACCCATACACAAAAAAATGTATGCACGCATGACTGTAAGTCGCTTTGGATAAAAGCGTCAGCTAAATGGCATATTATATTATTATTATTATAGTCATAGGAAAACAGGGAGCAGCAATGGAGGTAACAGACAGGGACGGCTCAGACTTTGTGGCTAATGTTTCTGGTGCTGCCCCACACATTACTTTACTAGTAAACAAGGGAATGGAGGCCAACGATTTGGGCCACATGATGAAGCGAGCAAAAACAAGTCTTGAATGTGATGTCCTAATTGCATTTGAAACAATGAAAAAAGAGATGCAGTCCGCTCCGGCTCTTGCAGCCCCAGATTATACAAAACCATTCCTGTTGTATGTGGCAAACAGATGTGATAGGTATGCGACGGCGGTACTTATGCAAGAAACATGCAGTGGAAGACGTAAACAGCCCATTGCGTATTGTAGTACTAAATTGGACTCTGTCACCCAGGGATATCTACCCTGCTATCAAGGCTTAGCTTCGTTATAATATGCATATGAGAAGGCATCCACCATTACCATGGGATATCCAGTAACAATACACACACACACCATAAAATAGTGGAGCTGATAGAGAAAGGAAAGTTTGTTCTTACCAATGCCAGAACTTTAGAAAACATGACTCTGCTGACCTATCCAGACGTTTCCATTAAACGGTGCAGTACAGTAAATCCAGCTGAAAGAATTCCTTTGGAATTTGAGGGACAGGCACATGACTGTGTAGCAGACTCCTTGACGTTTACCAGACTTAGACCAGACCTAGAGTCAACCCATTGCTTAATGTGGGGGAAGAGTACATAGAATACAATTTTGTAGATGGGTCCTGTTATAAAGATCATATCGAAAATCATGCAGGTTATGCAGTAGTACAAAAACAAGGAAAATAGTTTAAAGAAGTGATAGCAGAATACTGTCCACAGCTACGCTCAGCTCAGTTAGCCAAACTAAAAGCACTCACCATGGCCTGCATTCTAAGAAAAAGAAAGACAGTTAACATCTATGCTAATTCGGCATATGCACATGGGGTATGTCATTTATTTGGGGCAGTCTGGAAACAACGAGGGTTTAGGAAAAGTGATGGTACACCCATACAACACCACGAGCAGATTGTAAAGTTAATGACAGCGTTAATGTACCCCACCAAACTGGCGATAATAAAGTGTCAGGCGCATAAGAAAGGAAATTGACTTATAATCAAAGGAAACAATGTGACTGATGAAGCTGCCAAGAAGGCATCTAAATACACCGTCCCAGTGTTATCGGCACCAATGATCATTATTGAATCTATACCGCAACCAGATGATATAATTAGCATGCAGGAAAGAGCAGGACCTTATGAACAAATAATGTGGCACCAAAGAGGGGCCACCAAAGATGCGACAGGACTGTGGAGGTCTCATGAAGGAACCATGGTAGCACCCATTATGTTGCTCAATCTACTGATAACTGATGCATATGGTTTTGACCATTGCACAAGGGGGGAAATGATAAGGAAAATAAAAAAACAGGGAAACTGGTCACCATATCTACAGGCAACAGTAGATGAGGCATTAACAAAATGTGAGGCACAAAACAATATATGAAAAGGAAAACCATGCCAATACGTCACATACCAGTCCCAGAGGGACCATTCCAACTCCTAGTCATGGACTATGGAGATATGATCACAAAGAGAATACATGGAACCCTGTCACGGTTTCGGCCGAGGCTGCCTCTCTTCCTTGTTCGGGCAGGCTTCGGCGTTCGTTGTCTCCGGAATACTAGCTGCCACCGTTGTATGTTTCTATGTTCGTTTGCTTTTGTCTGTTTGTTGTGACACCTGTTCTCGTTTAGTGTAATTAGTGTCCTATAAGTTTCTCGTTGTGTTTGTCTAGTGTTGTGTGTGATTGATTTATTTCTGTCGCATGTTGTGCTTGTATATTGCTTGTTCGCTCGGTTGAGCTTTTCCTCCACTGTGTTGGAGCGTTTACGCACATGTTTAGTGCGCCTTTTGTTTTGTCGCCTTCGTGCGTAGTTTCGCCTTCGGGCAAGTGTGTTCGACTTTCCTTGTTGGAAATTGCACTAAAGTCTTTTTGACTATACTTCGGTGTCCTGCGCTTGATTCCACCACTACACCCACCTACAGCATTCTGACAGAATCACACACCATCAAGAATGGAATCAGCAGGAGCAGCAGCAGCCCAGGCGACGCTGGAGGACAAGGTCCGGGAACAGAGGGACCAGATCCTGCAGATGGGGTCCGCACTGCAGGAGGTGATCACCACCATCCGAGGCTGGGGGACTCCTCCACCGCCATCCTCTCTGCCAGCACCATCGGCCAGTCAGCCCATTCGCGCTCCGGAACCCAGGGGAGTTCGACTCTCGCTCCCGAGAGCCTACGATGGGACCGCGGCCGGGTGTCAGGGATTCCTTCTCCAGGTGGAGCTGTACCTGGCCACCGTGCACCCGGCGCCCTCGGGACATGAGAGCGTGTCCGCCCTGATCTCCTGCCTTTCCGGGAAGGCGTTGGAATGGGCCAACGCGGAGTGGAGGAGGATCGACGCGGACACCATCACCTACGACGAGTTCTCCCGCCGCTTCAGGGCGGTGTTTGACCATCCCCGGAGGGGAAAGCGGCGGGGAGCGTCTGGTCTTCCTCCGGCAGGGGAGGAGGAGTGCCCAGGAGTTCGCCCTTGAATTCCGTACTCTAGCGGCGGATGCAGGGTGGAATGAGCGGGCTCTCATCGATCACTACAGATGTAGTCTACGCGAGGACGTCCGTCGGGAGCTGGCCTGTAGGGACACCAGCCTCTCGTTCGACCAGTTGGTCGACATGTCCATCAGGCTGGATAACCTACTAGCTACCCGCGGACGTTCCGAGGGGGGTCCGTCCATTTCACCCTCCAGCGCCTCCGAGCCGTGCCCCATGGAGCTCGGGGCGCTGGCGCTAGAGAGAGGAGGGGTCGGCTTACGAGGGGGTCCATCTCCTGCACCAACTGTGGTCGGGGAGGACACACCGCGGCTAGGTGCTGGGGATGGCCTCCTAGGGGAGAGGGACGACAGGTCCCGCACTGGGGATTCCTTCCAGGTGAGTAGGCGCCCCACTCACCCAGAGCTCTCTGTTGCACATTTCTGTATACCTGTGCGTTTTCCACAGGTAGCACCTCATTCCCAGCATAAGGCGCTGGTAGATTCAGGCGCGGCTGGGAACTTTGTTGATAAGAAGTTTTGTTTAGCCTTAGGGATTCCCCTTCTCCCTGTTGATGTCCCTTTCCCCGTTCATGCCCTAGATAGCCGTCCGTTGGGTGCGGGCTTGATCAGGGAGGTCACTGCGCCACTTAGGATGTGTGCGCAGGGGGGTCATCAGGAGATGATTCAGCTATTTCTAATCGACTCGCCTGCGTATCCGGTGGTGCTGGGCATGCCCTGGTTGAGTACCCACAACCCATCTATTTCGTGGCAGGAGAGGGCTCTGATGGAAGTAAACAACGCAACCAAACATTGTTTGACGTCACTTCCTGTTGAATCTACAGACGTGTTGCTGTGCGTTTTTGTTGCTGTGCGTTTTTGCTGCCAACTTTACTTTATTTTGCTAGCTGACAACTTTATGTTTTTTTGTTTTGTTTTTAATTACCGTTTATATTTTTAGTTTTTCCATCGTAACTTTTTTCCCTCATTCAACTTTTTCACTCCGGACGCTTTATCTGGACATGGTTCGTCAACACCGTCAACAACCGAAGCTAAGTAGCAACATTAACATGATGTCTTCTAATTGCAGTCGCTGTACTCATAATATACAGGAGAACGATCGCCTTACGGCGAGAATAGCTGTGCTACAAGCCCAGCTTCAGACGCAATCGTTAGGCAAGGGTAATTTCAGTGTAGGAAAGGAAGAAACAGCGTCTGTGCCACCAGTAAGTACAGATAGTAACGTTAGTATAAATCCCCCCGCACAGTCCCCGCAGCCGGACAACTTTCTCATGGCTTCTGGAGGGAAATGCTGTTGGAATGCTCAACCGGTGTCGCTCATTCAACCGACAGAAACCTTCAACCGGTTTTCCCCATTATGTAGCGAGTCGGAGTCTGAGTCTGAGTCTTCTCTTGTCTCTACTCCTCCCGTTACGGGGTCTGAGACGCCGAAGGCTCCCACCATTAGCTCTGACAAATTGAAAACCCTAGTCATTGGCGACTCCATTACCCGCAGTATTAGACTTAAAACGAATCACCCAGCGATCATACACTGTTTACCAGGGGGCAGGGCTACCGACGTTAAGGCTAATCTAAAGTTGGTGCTGGCTAAAACTAAATCTGGCGAGTGTAGAGAGTATAGAGATATTGTTATCCACGTCGGCACCAACGATGTTAGGATGAAACAGTCAGAGGTCACCAAGTGCAACATCGCTTCAGCGTGTAAATTAGCTAGAAAGATGTGTCGGCATCGAGTAATTGTCTCTGGCCCCCTCCCAGTTAGGGGGAGTGACGAGCTCTACAGCAGAGTCTCAGCACTCAATCGCTGGTTGAAAACTGTTTTCTGCCCCTCCCAAAAGATAGAATTTGTAGATAATTGGCCCTCTTTCTGGGACTCACCCACAAACAGGACCAAGCCTGACCTGCTGAGGAGTGACGGACTCCATCCTAGCTGGAGGGGTGCTCTCATCTTATCTACCAACATAGATGGGGCTCTAACCCCTCTAGCCCCACAGTGAAATAGGGTGCAGGCCAGGCAGCAGGCTGTTAGCCAACCTGCCAGCTTAGTGGAGTCTGCCAATAGCACAGTCAGTGTAGTCAGCTCAGCCATACCCATTGAGACTGTGTCTGTGCCTCGACCTAGGTTGGGCAGAACTAAACATGGCGGTGTTCACCTTAGCAATCTTATTAGGATAAAGACTTCCTCCATTCCTGCCATTATTGAAAGAGATCGTGATACCTCACATCTCAAAATAGGGTTACTTAATGTTAGATCCCTCACTTCAAAGGCAGTCATAGTCAATGAACTAATCACTGATCATAATCTTGATGTGATTGGCCTGACTGAAACATGGCTTAAGCCTGATGAATTTACTGTGTTAAATGAGGCCTCACCTCCTGGTTACACTAGTGACCATATCCCCCGTGCATCCCGCAAAGGTGGAGGTGTTGCTAATATTTACGATAGCAAATTTCAATTTACAAAAAAAAAATGGCTTTTCGTCTTTTGAACTTCTAGTCATGAAATCTATGCAGCCTACTCAATCACTTTTTATAGCTACTGTTTACAGGCCTCCTGGGCCATATACAGCGTTCCTCTCTGAGTTTCCTGAATTCCTATCAGACCTTGTAGTTATAGCAGATCATATTCTAATTTTTGGTGATTTTAATATTCACATGGAGAAGTCCACAGACCCACTCCAAAAGTATTTCGGAGCCATCATCGACTCAGTGGGTTTTGTCCAACATGTCTCTGGACCTACTCATTGCCACAGTCATACTCTGGACCTAGTTTTGTCCCATGGAATAAATGTTGTAGATCTTAATGTTTTTCCACATAATCCTGGACTATCGGACCACCATTTTATTACGTTTGCAATCGCAACAAATAATCTGCTCAGACCCCAACCAAGGAGCATCAAAAGTCGTGCTATAAATTCTCAGACAACACAAAAATTCCTTGATGCCCTTCCAGACTCCTTCTGCCTACCCAAGGACGTCAGAGGACAAAAATCAGTTAACCACTTAACTGAGGAACTCAATTTAACCTTGCACAATACCCTAGATGCAGTTGCACCCCTAAAAACGAAAAACATTTGTCATAAGAAACTAGCTCCCTGGTATACAGGAAATACCCGAGCTTTGAAGCAAGCTACCAGGAAATTGGAACGGAAATGGCACCACACCAAACTGGAAGTCTTCCGACTAGCTTGGAAATACAGTACCGTGCAGTACCGAAGAACCCTCACTGCTGCTCGATCATCCTACTTTTCCAACTTAATCGAGGAAAATAAGAACAATCCAAAATTTCTTTTTGATACTGTTGCAAAGCTAACTAAAAAGCAGCATTCCCCAAGAGAGGATGGCTTTCACTTCAGCAGTAATAAATTCATGAACTTCTTTGAGGAAAAGATCATGACCATTAGAAAGCAAATTACGGACTCCTCTTTGAATCTGCGTATTCCTCCAGGGCTTAGCTGTCCTGGATCTGCACAACTCTGCGAGGGCCTGGGATCGGGAGAGACACTTAAGTGTTTTAGTACTATATCTCTTGACACAATGATGAAAATAATCATGGCCTCAAAACCTTCAAGCTGCATACTGGATCCCATTCCTACTAAACTGCTGAAGGAGCTGCTTCCTGTGCTTGGCCCTCCTATGTTGAACATAATAAACAGCTCTCTATCCACCGGATGTGTACCAAACTCACTAAAAGTGGCAGTGATAAAGCCTCTCTTGAAAAAGCCTAACCTTGACCCGGAAAATATAAAAAACTATCGGCCTATATCGAATCTTCCATTCCTCTCAAAAATTTTAGAAAAAGCTGTTGCGCAGCAACTCACTGCCTTTCTGAAGACAAACAATGTATACGAAATGCTTCAGTCTGGTTTTAGACCCCATCATAGCACTGAGACTGCACTTGTGAAGGTGGTAAATGACCTTTTAATGGCGTCAGACCGAGGCTCTGCATCTGTCCTCGTGCTACTAGACCTTAGTGCTGCCTTTGACACCATCGATCACCACATTCTTTTGGAGAGACTGGAAACCCAAATTGGTCTACACGGACAAGTTCTGGCCTGGTTTAGATCTTACCTGTCGGAAAGATATCAGTTTGTCTCTGTGAATGGTCTGTCCTCTGACAAATCAACTGTACATTTCGGTGTTCCTCAAGGTTCCGTTTTAGGACCACTATTGTTTTCACTATATATTTTACCTCTTGGGGATGTTATTCGAAAACATAATGTTAACTTTCACTGCTATGCGGATGACACACAGCTGTACATTTCAATGAAACATGGTGAAGCCCCAAAATTGCCCTCGCTAGAAGCCTGTGTTTCAGACATAAGGAAGTGGATGGCTGAAAACTTTCTACTCTTAAACTCGGACAAAACAGAGATGCTTGTTCTAGGTCCCAAGAAACAAAGAGATCTTCTGTTAAATCTGACAATTCATCTTGATGGTTGTAAAGTCGTCTCAAATAAAACTGTGAAGGACCTCGGCGTTACTCTTGACCCTGATCTCTCTTTTTGATGAACATATCAAGACTGTTTCAAGGACAGCTTTTTTCCATCTACGTAACATTGCAAAAATCAGAAATTTTCTGTCCAAAAATGATGCAGAAAAATTAATCCATGCATTTGTTACTTCTAGGTTAGACTACTGCAATGCTCTACTTTCCGGCTACCCGGATAAAGCACTAAATAAACTTCAGTTAGTGCTAAATACGGCTGCTAGAATCCTGACTAGAACCAAGAAATTTGATCATATTACTCCAGTGCTAGCTTCCCTACACTGGCTTCCTGTTAAGGCAAGGGCTGATTTCAAGGTTTTACTGTTAACCTATAAAGCGTTACATGGGCTTGCTCCTACCTATCTTTCCGAGTTGGTCCTGCCATACATACCAATACGTACGCTACGGTCACAAGACGCAGGCCTCCTAATTGTCCCTAGAATTTCTAAGCAAACAGCGGGAGGCAGGGCTTTCTCCTATAGATCTCCATTTTTATGGAACAGTCTGCCTACCCATGTGAGAGACGCAGACTCGGTCTCAACCTTTAAGTCTTTACTGAAGACTTATCTCTTCAGTAGGTCATATGATTGAGTGTAGTCTGGCCCAGGAGTGTGAAGGTGAACGGAAAGGCTCTGGAGCAACGAACCGCCCTTGCTGTCTCTGCCAGGCCGGTTCCCCTCTCTCCACTGGGATTCTCTGCCTCTAACCCTGTTACAGGGGCTGAGTCACTGGCTTGCTGGTGCTCTTTCATGCCGTCCCTGGGAGGGGTGCGTCACTTGAGTGGGTTGAGTTACTGACGTGATCTTCCTGTCTGGGTTGGCGCCCCCCTTGGTTTGTGCTGTGGTGGAGACCTTTGTGGGCTATACTCGGCCTTGTCTCAGGATTGTAAGTTGGTGGTTGAGGATATCCCTCTAGTGGTGCGGGGGGCTGTGCTTTGGCAGAGTGGGTGGGGTTATATCCTTCCTGTTTGGCCCTGTCCGGGGGTTTCTTCGGATGGGGCCACAGTGTCTCCGGACCGCTCCTGTCTCAGCCTCCAGTATTTATGCTGCAGTAGTTTATGTGTCGGGGGGCTGGGGTCAGTTGGTTATACCTAGAGTACTTCTCCTGTCTTATCCAGTGTCCTGTGTGAATTTAAGTATGCTCTCTCTAATTCTCTCGTTCTCTCTTTCTCTCTGAGAACCTGAGCCCTGGGACCATACGTCGGGACTATCGGGCATGCTGACACCTTGCTGTCCCCAGTCCGCCTGGCCTTGCTGCTGTTCCAGTTTCAACTGTTCTGCCTGCGGTTACGAAACCCCTACCTGTCCCAGACCTGCTGTTTTCGACTCTTAATGATCGGATATGAATTGCCAACTGAGAGACCTGAGCCCTAGGACCATACGTCGGGACTGCCGGCCGTGGTGACTCCTTGCTGTCCCCAGTCCGCCTGGCCTTGCTGCTATTCCAGTTTCAACTGTTCTGCCTGCGGTTATGGAACCCCTACCTGTCCCAGACCTGCTGTTTTTAAACTCTTAATGATCGGCTATGAAAAGCCAACTGAGATTTATTCCTGATTATTATTTGACCATGCTTGTCACTTATGAACATTTTTGAACATCTTGGCATGGTTCTGTTATAATCTCCACCCGGCACAGCCAGAAGAGGACTGGCCACCCCTCATAGCCTGGTTCCTCTCTAGGTTTCTTCCTAGGTTTTGGCCTTTCTAGGGAGTTTTTCCTAGCCACCGTGCTTCTACACCTGCATCACTAGCTGTTTGGGGTTTTAGGCTGGGTTTCTGTACAGCACTTCGAGATATCAGCTGATGTATGAACGGCTATATAAAATAAAATTGATTGATTGATTGATGGAGTGGTCTGCCCAGTGTGTGGGTCGATGTTTGGGCGTTTCCGTAGGGGCTACCTCGGTGGAGAGTCCAAACCAGGTGCCCGCATTGCACGTTCCTCCTGAGTATGGGGATTTGGCTATTGCGTTTAGTAAGTCGAGGGCGACGCGGTTGCCGCCCCATAGGCAGGGAGATTGTGCGATAGACCTCCAGGCAGGAGCTGCGCTCCCACGGAGCCATGTGTATCCTCTGTCTCAGGAGGAGAAGAAAGCTATGGAGACTTACATAGACGAATCTCTGAGACAAGGATACATACGGCCTTCCACTTCCCCTGCGTCCTCGAGTTTCTTTTTCGTGAAGAAAAAGGATGGTGGTTTACGCCCGTGCATCGATTATCGTGGTCTCAATCAGATCACGGTGAAGTACAGTTATCCACTCCCGCTGATTGCGACCATGACTGAGTCATTGCATGGGGCGCGTTTCTTCACTAAATTAGATCTCAGGAGCGCTGCACAACTTGGTGCGCATCAGGGAGGGCGATGAATGGAAGACAGCCTTTAGTACCACCTCGGGCCATTACGAGTATCTTGTCATGCCATACAGGTTGATGAACGCTCCGTCAGTTTTCCAATCATTCGTGGATGAGATCTTCAGGGACATGCAGGGGCAGGGGGTGGTTGTGTACATAGATGACATTCTCGTGTACTCGCCTACCCGTGTCGAGCATGTGGCCCTGGTGCGCAGAGTGTTGCGGAGGCTGGTGGAGCACGACCTGTATGTTAAGGCAGAGAAGTGTCTGTTTTTCCAGGAGTCGGTCTCCTTTTTGGGGTATCAGTTGTCTGCGTCAGGGGTGAAGATGGAGGTAGACCGGGTGTCAGCCGTGCGTAATTGGCAAACACCAACCACTGTGAAGGAGGTGCAGCAGTTTTTGGGGTTTGCGAATTACTACCGGAGGTTTATCCGGGGTTTTGGACAGGTGGCAGCTCCCATCACATCTCTTTTGAAGGGGGGTCCGGTGCGTCTGCAGTGGTCTGCCGAGGCGGACAGGGCGTATGGGAGGCTGAAGGACCTGTTTACCTCGGCCCCGGTGCTGGCGCATCCGGATCCCTCTTTGCCATTTCAGGTAGAGGTGGACGCGTCTGAGGCCGGTATAGGAGCCGTGCTTTCACAACGGTCAGGCGCGCCACCTAAACTCCGCCCCTGTGCTTTTTATTCCAAGAAGCTCAGTCCGGCGGAGCGAAACTATGACGTAGGGGACAGGGAGCTGTTAGCCGTGGTACAGGCCCTAAAGGTGTGGAGGCACTGGCTTGAGGGGGCTCAACACCCTTTCCTCATTTTGACGGACCACCGTAACCTGGAGTACATCCGGGCAGCGAGGAGGCTGAACCCTCGCCAGGCAAGATGGAATATGTTTTTGACCCGGTTTACATTTAAGATCACGTACATCCCTGGGTCACAGAACGGTAAGGCAGATGCACTGTCTCGGCGGTATGACACGGAGGAGAGGTCCGTGGAGCCCACTCCCATACTGCCGGAGTCGTGTCTGGTGGCACCGGTAGTGTGGGAGGTCGATGCTGAGCTCGAGCGGGCGTTACGCACCGACCCTAGTCCACCTCAATGCCCGGAGGGTCGGAGGTACGTTCCGCTCGAGGTTCGGGATCGATTGATCTATTGGGCTCACACGTCACCCTCCTCTGGACACCCTGGTATCGGCCGGACAATGCACTGTCTTAGTGCCAAGTACTGGTGGCCCACGTTGGCAAGGGATGTGAGGGTTTATGTTTCCTCCTGCTCGGTGTGCGCCCAGTGTAAGGCGCCTAGACATCTGCCTAGGGGTAAGTTACTACCCCTGCCCGTTCCACAACGACCATGGTCTCACCTCTCGGTGGATTTCCTTACTGACCTTCCTCCTTCAAAGGGGAATACCACTATACTGGTCGTTGTGGACCGGTTTTCTAAGGCCTGTCATTTGCTCCCCATGCCGGGCCTTCCTACCGCCCTGCAAACTGCCGAAGCACTATTCACCCATGTGTTCCGGCACTACGGGGTACCCGAGGATATTGTGTCTGATCGGGGTCCCCAATTTACCTCCAGGGTCTGGAGAGCCTTTATGGAGCGGTTGGGGGTCTCGGTGAGCCTCACCTCGGGTTACCACCCGGAGAGTAATGGGCAGGTGGAACGCGTAAACCAGGATGTGGGTAGGTTTCTTAGAACATACTGCCAGGACCGGCCGGAAGAGTGGGCAAGGTACGTTCCCTGGGCCGAGATGGCCCAGAATTCCCTACGCCATTCCTCTACTAACCTAACCCCTTTCCAATGTGTGTTAGGTTACCAGCCGGTTCTGGCACCTTGGCAGCAGAGCCAGATCGAGGCTCCTGCGGTGGATGAGTGGGCACGGCGCTCGGAGGAGACATGGAACGCTGCACACGTCCACCTGCAGCGGGCCCTCCGACGTCATAAGGCGAGCGCCGATCTCCACCGCAGTGAGGGACCGGTGTACGCACCTGGTGATCGAGTCTGGGTCTCTACCAGAAACCTGCCCCTCCGCCTGCCCTGTCGGAAACTGGGTCGGCGGTTTGTAGGGCCATTTAAAGTCCTGAGAAGGTTGAACGAGGTGTGTTACAAATTACAACTACCTGTTGAATATAAAAGTATTAACCCCTCGTTCCATGTGTCTCTTCTCAGGCCGGTGGTAGCTGGCCCACTCCAAGAAAGTGAGATCAGGGAAACTCCTCCGCCCCCATTGGACATCGAGGGGGCACCGGCGTACTCCGTGAGGTCCATCTTGGATTCGAGACGTCGGATGGGGGGTCTCCAATATCTAGTGGAGTTAGAGGGGTACGGTCCGGAGGAACGGTGCTGGGTGCCGAGGAGAGACATTTTGGACCCGTCTCTCCTGACGGAATTCCATCGTGGGCACCCGACGCACCCTGCTCCGCGTCCTCCTGGTCGTCCCCGAGGCCGGAGTCGGCGCACGTCTGGAGCCGCGCGTCAAGGGGGGGGTACTGTCACGGTTTCGGCCGAGGCTGCCTCTCTTCCTTATTCGGGCAGGCTTCGGCGTTCGTTGTCTCCGGAATACTAGCTGCCACCGTTGTATGTTTCTATGTTCGTTTGCTTTTGTCTGTTTGTTGTGACACCTGTTCTCGTTTAGTGTAATTAGTGTCCTATAAGTTTCTCGTTGTGTTTGTCTAGTGTTGTGTGTGATTGATTTATTTCTGTCGCATGTTGTGCTTGTATATTGCTTGTTCGCTCGGTTGAGCTTTTCCTCCACTGTGTTGGAGCGTTTACGCACATGTTTAGTGCGCCTTTTGTTTTGTCGCCTTCGTGCGTAGTTTCGCCTTCGGGCAAGTGTGTTCGACTTTCCTTGTTGGAAATTGCACTAAAGTCTTTTTGACTATACTTCGGTGTCCTGCGCTTGATTCCACCACTACACCCACCTACAGCATTCTGACAAACCCTCAAGGCTAAATGGAAACAAATCTGTACCAGCTCAATTGGGTGGATGCAAACTAACAGAAATACCCATCTAACCCCGCGTGAAATGCTTACAGGTCGACCCATGCCAGTGCCAGTTCTGAGAGGGCCATAAAAAGGACACTCATTGGAACAATTAGAGATGGAACTTAAAGCATACGTAAGACAGCTAACTGCTATACATAAAGTGATCTATCTCCAGGAAAAAAGGCGAGAACAGGAACCTAGACCAGAAGAGCCAGGAACGGTGATCCCAGGAGACCAAGTCTACATCCGAGTGTTCTGCAGAAAGTGGAATGAGCTCAAGAGAGAAACCCCATACACGGTGATCCGAGCAACGCCCACGTCGATACAGGTGGAAGGAAGTACAACGTGGTACCATCTGAATCACTGTACCAGGGTCTCGAAGGGAACCGGCCTGCCACCGGCGAGCAATGAGGAAGCTGAGGATGTCGAGGCACCAGGCGGAGTCCAAGAAGAAGAAGAAGCAAGCACGAGCCTCAGCACCAACATCGAAGGTCAGCAGGCACTCCCTCCTGAAAATCTGGAGAGTCAGGAGATGGGGCCTGATGATGTGGGGAATAATGCTAATCAGATACCTGCTATGGCAGATGCCTGAAGCTCAGGCAATAACCCATGCAATGGAGGGACAACAGGAGATGGAGGGGAGAATTACTTTCCTGCCATTGAAGAAAGTGACTCCCCTGCCATTGAGGAAGGTGACTTCCCAAAGATTTGACTTCTCTGCCCTCTTATTGTCCCCCTCAACTGAAGAGCTGTGGAATGGCTCTAATACTAATAGCAGTTAACCTAGGAAAGATGGTAGTGAGTCTGCCCATAACTATACCGTTTTCTAGACATAGCCATACTGAACCAGGAAGAGTATCTGCTGTGAACAGAGAACAAATATTATACACAGGCTGGCCTAGACTAG
The DNA here is from genome assembly GCF_020615455.1 of Coregonus clupeaformis. Classification (NCBI taxonomy): domain Eukaryota; kingdom Metazoa; phylum Chordata; class Actinopteri; order Salmoniformes; family Salmonidae; genus Coregonus; species Coregonus clupeaformis. Next base: position 202,891 of record NW_025534005.1, on the reverse strand, counting down.
GCAGATGTCAGATAGAAGGATATGCACTAGTTTAAAATAAAATGTCTAAAAAATCATTGTGTAAAAGTTAAGCCAAAAATAAATACAAATGGAAAACTTGTAGGGAATAGATATGCAGAAATAATGGATATAACACAAGCCAAACATCTTATGATCTCACCAGTACTTAAGGAATTGGCCCCTGAAGCTAGAATAAAAAATTGAATAAAAAAGCAGGTACCATTGGAAACAGCTCAAACTAGTATTTTTATTCCAGCCCAAGAAATGACAGCTACAGAAACTAAAAAAGATCATTTCCAATACGGAGGATCAAACCTCTGCCAGAATTATCACTCTGTGGCTGGGCTATTCATCAAACAATAGGAGAAGCAATCTGGGATGAATATGGCTGTAAAATAGAAATTGACAAGGGAAACATTACTTGGGAAATTACCTTAGAGGAATTGACACAAGAGAATGGTGCAAAATATGTTTTGGAAATAGTCACTAAATGATCAGAAGGGAACAATATAACAGCAATTGATATTACTCCTATTCCCACGCATCAACCTAGACAGGAAGGAGAGATAGGGACAGCTAATGCAACTATGGCAATCACCCAAGGACCGTCAATTGTTGTAACAACTAAACCAATAATGACAGAACTAGAAACAACAAAATCAACTGGGTTCTTTCAAAATGTATGGGAGTCTTTGACTAAATTGGAGGAATCAGGAAAAAACTATCTAGCTCAGCCCCAGTAGCAATACCGGAAACAATAAAAGCACCAACAAAACTAAATAGAATATTGGAAGGAGCATTACAAAATGATTGGTACAGATGGGCACAGTATTCAGCTAAAGTAAATAATAAGAAAACAAATTGTGTAGTATGCGCCCCCTCCCCATTAAAGGAACTGATAGTAATACCAAGTCCACATAGCCACAGGGACAGTGCTGACTTTAAACGAAAATTCTGTCACCTCAAAAGATGCCCTGCAGAATGTGTATCTTTCTTAGGAAGTCCTGACCACCACAAATACTATAATCAAGCAGGATGGGGGGAGTGGTGTAAAAAATTAGATGTCAGAATAGAACCAAGAAAAATGGAAACACCAGAGAAATATCGAATAGATTATGAGCAGAAGTATGAATGCTACAACAAAACAAATGGGGAACATGATTTGGGAAAATGTATGGGAAAGTGTGAGACCACATGGCATTTAGATAACGATGTCTCTTGGAACGCAGACACCCCTCGAAGAGCAACCTATCAGGTGGCAGGGTCAAGCACTGGAGTTACAGCTACCGATGGGGGCCCTGGTGATCCCGGGGAATGCGAGAAGCAGGCACTATCACTCCCACTAATCTCTCCTTATGAGGAGCAATCGGTGGCAGTGGCAGACTTTTCTGGATATGTGGAGAACAAAGAATTAGAGCCACTTTGCCTAAGAAATGGATGGGAATATGTGCTTCAGGAAGTAGTTATATCAGAGTGGGAATCAGGACACACACAATAATAATAAAAGGGTAAAAAGAGCATATGAACATGACCCCAATGTATATTTAGATGCAATAGGTCAGCCTAGAGGAATTCCAAATGAATATAAGGCAAGGGATGAAATTAAAGAAGGATTTTAATCAATATTTGTCTGGATTTCACCCAACAAAAACCTAGAATGGATCAATTATATTTACTATAATCAACAGAGGTTTATTATTTACACAGACTCTGCGTTAACAGCTCTGGGAGAGCAAGTAAAGGCTACAAGTAGAATGACATGGCAGAATAGGCAGGCTTTAAACTGTCTGTTGGCAGAAAAAGGTGGAGTTTGTGTTATGTTTGGGGATGAATGTTGTACCTTCATTCCCAATAATACTGCCCCGGATGGTTCATTCACTGAAGCAATGAATAAGCTCAAAGGACTACGAAAAGAAGTTAAGGACAATGCTGGGCATGATGCTCACACTTGGGATTGGAAAGACGTAACTTTGGGAAAGTGGGGAGAAATGTCTACAAAAATGGCGATCATGATAGGCATAGCACTTGTAGTAATGGGAATGGTCTTTTGTTGTGTACTGCCTTTGTTGAAATCACTTTTGATCCAAACCACAGTAAAGCAAAGGACTGTACAGACAATTGTTAACAAGTCAACCAAAGAAATACACCCTGTTCAGGGAGCTCCAGGACAGTATGTTAATGAATATGGAAAGCCCTGTAATATTAAAGGAGGACCAATGGACTGCCCATTTGGGAATCCTGGATGTCTTTATGGTGTTGTCCCTCTGGGTGGATGGGCCTGTCATGGTTACAAAGCTCAACAGCAACAATTGAAGGTTAGCTTAGAGGGAAACCTTCCGGACTTGTACCCAGTACCTGACTGGGCTCCTCGTCCTCATCATGATGGGTAAGACAATGAGGAAGATACATTGGTCTGAATATATATTCTTATAAAATGTAACCACAGATGGCAAGGCTAAGAATAAGTATATGCAGATGCTTACACTCATTTTATGTTAACTTTGTTTTATTCGTTGGGACATAGAACGTCCCAAAGGGGGGAATACATGGATGATTTTCTAGTACATATGTTATGAAATTATAAGGGAAAAACAGAATAAACAAGATTGATACTTGGTGTGTCCTGAGTGGCGCAGTGGTCTAAGGCACTGCATCGCAGTGCTAAATGTGCCACTAGAGATCCTGGTTCGAATCCAGTCTCTGTCGCACGCGACCGGGAGACTCATGGGCGGCGCACAATTTGCCCAGCGTCATCCAGGGTAGGGGAGGGAATGGCCGGCAGGGATGTAGGTCAGTTGATAGAGCATGGCGTTTGCAACGCCAGGGTTGTGGGTTCGATTCCCACGGGGGGCCAGTATAAAAAAAATGTATTCACTAACTGTAAGTCGCTCTGGATAAGAGTGTCTGCTAAAATGTAAATGTACTCCAGATGCATGCCTGGATAGTGAATATAGTCAATACAGAGTGTGATTGTTCTTTATTTTTGAGAGAATGTCCGGGTCACGCCACCAATATAATGAGATAAGAGACAGAGGCCCTACCTAGAGAAACAAACGTAGCCCTCGTAAGTAAACAACGTGTGATACTGAAAGATGATAATCATTCACATAGAGAGGAGTAACTATGTATGTTGTATAAGCATGACTATGCATTTGTGTCTGTATAAAAGGAGAGCTTCGAGTCAGGGCAATGAGATGCTCCATGGAGCAGCTCGGCTTTGTTGCGTTATAATAAAGTATATTCTGAATTCACAAGCTCCGGTTTTTCGAAAGCTACTTTTATTTTTATTAATTTTTTATTTCACCTTTATTTAACCAGGTAAGCCAGTTGAGTACAAGTTCTCATTTACAACTGCGACCTGGCCAAGATAAAGCAAAGCAGTGCGATAAAAAAAAAAAACAACAACACAGATGGCAAGGTACTGGGTACATATGGGATAAACAAAATGTACAGTTAAAAACACAATAGAAAAATCCATATACACTGTGTGCAAGTGTAGTAAGTTATGGAGGTAAGGCAATACATAGGTGCAAAATAATAGTGCAAAATAATTACAATTTAGTATTAACACTGGCATGATAGATGTGCAGAAGATGATGTGCAATTAGAGATACTGGGGTACAAAGGAGCAAAATAAATAACAATATGGGGATGAGGTAGTTGGGTGGGCTAATTGCAGATGGGCTGTGTACAGGTGCAGTAATCGGTAAGCTGCTCTGACAACTGATGCTTAAAGTTAGTGAGGTAGATAAGAGTCTCCAGCTTCAGAGATTTTTGCAGTTCGTTCCAGTCATTAGCAGCAGAGAACTGGAAGAAATGGCGGCAAAAGGAGTTGTTGGCTTTGGGGATGACCAGTGACATATACCTGCTGGAGCGCATACTACGGGTGGGTGTTGCTATGGTGACCAATGAGCTAAGATAAGGCAGGGATTTACCTAGCAGTGATTTATAGATGACCTGAAGCCAGTAGGAATGGCGACGAATATGTAGTGAGGGTCAGCCAACGAGAGCGTACAGGTCACAATGGTGGGTAGTATATGGGGCTTTGGTGACAAAACGGATGGCACTGTGACAGACTACATCCAATTTGCTGAGTAGAGTGTTGGAGGCTATTTTGTAAATGACATCGCCGAAGTCAAGGATCGGTAGGATAGTCAGTTTTACAAGGGCATGTTTGGCAGCATGAGTGAAGGAGGCTTTTTTTGCGAAATAGGAAGCCGATTCTAGATTTAACTTTGGATTGAAGATGCTTAATGTGAGTCTGGAAGGAGAGTTCACGGTCTAACCAGACACCTAGGTATTTGTAGTTGTCCACATATTCTAAGTCAGACCCGCCGACAGTAGTGATTCTAGTCGGGCAGGCAGGTGCAAGCAGCGTTCGATTGAAGAGCATGCATTTAGTTTTACTAGCGTTTTAAAAGCAGTTGGAGGCTATGGAATGAGTGTTGTATGCCATTGAAGCTCGTTTGGAGGTTTGTTAATACAGTGTCCAATGAAGGGCAAAATGTATACAAACTGGTGTCGTCTGCGTAGAGGAGGATCTGAGAGTCACCAGCAGCAAGAGCGACATCATTGATATACACAGAGAATAGAGTCGGCCCGAGAATTGAACCCTCTGGCACCCCCATAGAGACTGCCAGAGGTCCAGACAACAGATCCTCCGATTTGACACATTGAACTCTATCTGAGAAGTAGTTGGTGAACCAGGCGAGGCAGTCATTTGAGATACCAAGGCTATTTAGTCTGCCAATAAGAATGCGGTGATTGACAAAGTCGAAAGCCTTGGCCAGGTCGATGAAGACGGCTGCACAGTACTGTCTTTTTTTGATCGCGGTTATATCATCGTTTAGACCTTTAGCGTGGCTGAGGTGCACCCATGACCAGCTCAGAAACAGGATTGCATAGTGGAGAAGGTACAGTGGGATTCGAAATGGACAGTGATCGGTTTGTTAACTTGGCTTTCAAATACTTTCGAAAGGAAGGACAGGATGGATATAGGTCTGTAACAGTTTGGATCTAGAGTGTCACCCCCTTTGAAGAGGGGGATGACCGCGGCAGCTTTCCAATCTCTGGGATCTCAGATGATACGAAAGAGAGGTTGAACAGGCTAGTAATAGGGGTTGCTACAATTTTGGCGGCTAACTTTAGAAAGAAAGGGTCCAGATTGTCTAGCCAAGCTGAGTTGTAGGGGTCCAGATTTTGCAGCTCTTTCAGAACATCAGCTATCTGAATTTGGTTGAAGGAGAAGCACGGGGCGCATGGGCAAGTTGCAGCGGAGGGGACAGAGCTGGTGGCTGGGGTAGCGGAAGCCAGGTGGAAAGCATGGCCAGCCGTAGCAAAATGCTTTTTGAATTTCTCGATTATCGTAGATTTATCGGTGGTGACAGTGTTTCCTAGCCTCAGTGCAGTGGGCAGCTGGGAGGAGGTGCTCTTATTCTTCATGGACTTTACAGTGTCCCAAAACTTTTTAGAGTTAGTGATACAGGATGCAAATTTCTGTTTGAAAAAGCTAGCCTTTGCTTTCCTAACTGATTGTGTATATTGGTTCCTGACTTCCCTGGAAAGTTGCATATCGCGGGGGCTGTTCGATGCTAATGCAGTACGCCACAGGATGTTTTTGTGCTGGTCAAGGGCAGTCAAGTCTGGGGGGAACCAGGGGCTATATCTGTTCTTTGTTCTGAATTTTTTGAACGGGGCATGCTTATCTAAGATGGAGAGGAAAGTACTTTTAAAGAACAACCAGGCATCCTCTACTGACGGAATGAGGTCAATATCCATCCAGGATACCCGGGCCTGGTCAATTAGAAAGGCCTGCTCGCTGAAGTGTTTTAGGGAGCGTTTGACAGTTATGAGTGGTGGTTGTTTGACCGCGGACCCATTACGGACGCATACAATGAGGCAGTGATCGCTGAGATCCTGATTGAATACAGCGGAGGTGTATTTAGAGGGTACATTAGTCAGGATGATATCTATGAGGGTGCCCATGTTTACGGATTTAGGGTTGTACCTGGTAGGTTCCTTGATAATTTGTGTGAGATTGAGGGCATCTAGTTTAGATTGAAGGACGGTCGGGGTGTAAAGCATATCCCAGTTTAGGTCACCAAGCAATACGAACTCTGAGGATAGATGGGGGGCAATCAATTCACATATGATGTCCAGACTGATTTCTGGAAAGGTGGATTTTTAGAAGTAGAAGCTCAAACTGCTTGGGCACAGACCTAGATAGTATGATAGAGCTCTGCAGCCTATCTCTTCAGTAGATTGCAAATGCTGTAGTTGGGGATGGACATTTCAGAGTTTTTGGTGGTCTTCCTAAGCCAGGATTCAGACACTGCTAGAACATCAGGGTTGGCGGAGTGTGCTAACGCAGTGAATAACTAAAACTTAGGGAGGCTTCTGATGTTAACATGCAAAAAACCAAGGCTTTTACGGTTACATGATTCAACAAATGATAGCGCCTGGGGAGTAGGAGTGATACTGGGGGCTACAGGTCCTGGGTTAACCTCTACATCACCAGAGGAACAGAGGAGGACTAGAATAAGGATACGGCTAAAGGCTATAAGAACTGGTCTCCTAGTGTGTTGGGTACAGAGAATAAAAGGGGCAGATTTCCAGGCGATGTGGAATAGATTCAGGGCATTATGTACAGACAAGTATATGGAAGGATATGAGTACAGTGGAGGTAAACTTAAGCGTTTCGTAACAATGAAAGAGAGCGCATCACTGGAGGCACCGATTGAGCCGGTCTCCGCTTGTATGGGGGTGGGACAAAGGAGCTATCTGAGGCAGTTTGAGCAGGACTGGGGGCTCTACAATGAAATTGTACAATAAGAACTAACTGGAACAGCAATAGGCAAGGCATATTGACATGGGAGAGAGGCATAAAGCAATCACAGGTGTTATTCTAGAAAGCTAAGACAATAACTGGTAATGGCGATAAAAGTTTGGGTTGAGGCTAAACAGATAAACAGGACAGATACACAGGATGGGGGTAGCGTGTAAAGGAACAGTCTGTGCAGTTGAGTGATCATAAGGTCCAGTGAACAGCAATATGTGAGTCCGACAGCAGTTCGAATTGGTGCTACAGCACAGGCGAGTATATTTACTGAGATCAATTGACAGATCATGTGACACTTAGGTTGCACACAGGTGGACTTTATTTAACTAATTATGTGACTTCTGAAGGAAATTGGTTGCACCAGATCTTATTTAGGGGCTTCATAGCAAAGGGGGTGAATAGATATGCACACACTCTTTTCCGTTATTCATTTTTTAGATTTATTTTAGTTTTTTTTTCATTTCACTTCACCAATTTGGACTATTTTGTGTATGTCCCTTACATGAAATCCAAATAAAAATCCATTTAAATTAAAGGTTGTAATGCAACAAAATAGGAAAAAGGGCAAGTGGGATGAACACTTTCGCAAGGCACTGTATACTGTAGCTATGCCTACATGGAACTCTATTCCACTTCAGGTATCTGATACTAGCAGTAAAATCAGTTTTAAAAAAACAGATAAAAATATACCTTATGGAACAGCGAGGACTGTGAAAAGACACACGTATAAGTGAAAAGTGTTATGAAATGTAATGTCAGATTTTTTATTGTATAAAACTGCCTTAATGTTGCTGGATCCCATGAAGAGTATCTGCTGCCTTGTCAGCAGCTAATGGGGATTCATAATAAATACAAATACAAACAGAAGAATACATATGAAGATCAGAAAAACACAAAGTAAACATGTAATATACACACTTTAAAAACCTTGTACAATGTGGGTATTATTGCCCCATTTAACTATTAAATACAGATATTAAAGTTATCTATAGTTATATTTCTAGAAATAACTTTTAAAAGGTATTCTTCCACTTTAGTGGGAAGGGATTGAAATATCCATATTTTTCCACACACATCATCACAGATATAAAACGAATATGTTATCAAACATTGTATGTCAGCTACAAACGGGTTGTAATTAGTAGAAATGTAAATGTTTATATTTTATATACAATATGTCATTCATTTAACCTTTATTTAAGCAGGGAGCCATGCTGAGACCACTGTCTCTTTTGCAGAGGAGCCCTGCATGAACACATCAACAAATACACCATGCATATCTACAGTATATACACATCAATTAAACGATTCACCCCTAGAATCAGGTGGTAGACCTACTGGACTACATAAAGCCTATTATCTAGCCTGTATTATCTCTTAGAGAGCTCTGATACAGGTAAGTTTCCCAGCCCTGTGGAGGTAGAGGAGGGGCTGCACCAAACCAGTAATCACACTGATGGTCATACAAATGTTATAGGCTATCCAAAACTCTCTTCCAGTCAAATAACCATTTAATGGTGTAAATACCTCATAAGGAAGATAATTCACCAACATAGCCACCGTGATAATCAAAATGATCTTAAACGCCCTCATCTTCATGTTATTTGTCCCCTCCCTCTCCCCTTCCCCTGGCCCTGGACGTTTCAGATCCCTGAGAACTGAGAGGCAGCAGAATAGCTTCAACAAAAACAACATCAGAAACTCACCCCAGTAAACATACAGTACAACAGATCTTTCATTCATCAGCATAAAGAACAGACAGGACCCAAGCACCATCAGCCAGACAACACTACAACACAACACCCTGTATCTCAGGGGTTTGTACTTCAGGAAGACCACAGGGTGGACCACCGCCAGGTATCGCTCTATACAGATACAGCACTGGAACAGGGGACGACCGGTGAAGAGAAAACCATACGAAAATAACAGGATATGATAGATTTCGAATGAGGGGTCGTGGAGCCGGACAAAATACAAAATATTCGACAGGCAGAAGAAGACTTCAGACACGGCCAGGTTGAGAAAGAAGATCTCTGAGGCCATCGTCCCTCCAACTCCGGTCAGTATCAGCCACAGGATGTAGACGTTGGTGGGGAGACCCAGGATGATGTTGATTGCAAGGGAAGCAGTGCTGATTGATTTGATTTCGGAAAAAAATACATTCAATGGATGTTCATGAAGAGAAGAGTTGGTAGCTGGAGTTGAAGTATTCATCTCTTCACTTGGTGTAGTTATGATGTGTGATGGAAGCTGAGAGAGAGAGAGAGAGAGAGACTTTTTGTCTTTCTTTAATGATAAATCCTTATTTCATTAAAACCTCACCCCCCCACCCCCTAAAATAAAAAATTAAAATTACCAATATCACCTGTACTGCATACTGACCTTTCCCTATACCCCACGATACAAAAACAACACCACACATCACAATAACCCAAACCTCACCACTTCTACAACCGTATATCCAGACCATCTTCCCCAGCTATACAGACAGCCCCCCCAACACACCATATCTCTTGTAACATCTCCACACTTTTTATCATTTTATAGAACTGAAATTCCACCCTAAGGCGCGCAGAGACCATCCCATTAAATAATAGTAAAGGGTCTGTTATCCCTCAACCTTTGACCCTGTTCCTCCTTGTTATCCAAATAGCCAACTTTGACTGAGCATACAGAAAATTCAACAACACACATTAAGCCTTTTCCTTATTTGAATACCTGTACACCATTATAAACATCCCGACAGTAAACTCCACTCCCAACCTCTCACACAGACATTCCAACAGAGACATTAATAGCATTAACCTGGCGCACACAGAAAACACATGAATCACAGTTTCACTCATGACACAGCCCGTGCCAACCAGCTGTTATTGGCCAGGGCTCCATGTAAATCCCTCCACTGGAGGTCCCCTGACCTCTTTGGTACTGGGAGTTTGTAGATCCCCCTCCAGCCCCATCCATCACATACTCCCTGGCACTGATGTGCCTTCACTCCTGTTAGGCTTCTGATGTTCTTTACCTTAATACAGAGGTTGCAGAGGGCTTTGCCTCCTACCCCTTCAAACTCCCCCAGGCTTGGAGTGTTAAAATCGAAAAAGTCCTCCAGACCCCCTTGCCAGTCCCCAGTCTCTGCCGTCACGTGCAGTGGTGGAAACATTGGTGGCCCCTGCCCCTTTGGCCGCTCAAACACCCCCTTTACAGGCTCAGACAGTGCCTCCTGGACTTCCCCCAGGAATCTCTCAAGCAGCCTAAGAGATGCTAGTCCTGTTTGTTGTGCTAGGACTTCTGGGATTTTCCACCCCTCCTCTCCCAGCAGTCGCAGGTAACCCAGCCATATTAATCCTGCTGCCATCAGTCGCCTTTTCAGGGTGGCCGACGGAACAGATCTCAAAAGAATGGGTGGTTGTGGAAGATAGGCTCCTCCCACACCCACAGCCCAGGCTCCACACCCCCTTCTCGTGTCGGCCTTAGTAGCTGCCAGGCTCTCAGCACCGCAGAGTAAAAATCAGAGAGACCTGCTGTACTCAGCCCCTCCAGCCTCATGAGGAATAGCTGCCGGTCCAACCCTAATCCGCCAGCTCTCCTCAGCAGTGCGCATGCTGGCTCCCTCCCTCCGACATCAGTATGGTACAGCAGTCTCTATGCCGCCTTTAGTCGGAATGCAGCCACCCTGCTTTCCATTCCACCAGGCGCTGTCCTCCTTCATTTACGGACATATACAACACTGCCGCCCTCAGCCAGTGATGGCCCGACCAGAAAAAGTCCACCAGCTTGCGTTGCAGGTCTGCGAGCAGACCGGCGGGGGGGTTGAGGACAGCCAGTTTATTCCACAAGGAAGATGCCACCAGGTTGTTGGTTATCAGCACCCTCCCTCTATATGACACTTGGGACAGGAGCCACCTCCACCTGGCCAGTCTTCATACCACTGCCTGTGACAGCCCCTCCCAGTTCCTCCTGACCCACCTCTCAGAGCCCAGGTACACCCCCAACATTTTAAGCCCTTCAAAGCCCCACTGCAAACACCCTGGAAGCAGAGGAGGGGCCCTATCCCCCCATGCCCCATATAACAGAGCTTTGCTCTTGCCCCAGTTTACCTTAACTGACGAAGCTCCTTCGTACACCTTCAGACTATTATCTAGTGCCTGCATATCCTGACCATCCCTGACCATCACAGAAACGTAATCTGCATATGCTGACACTGCCATGCCTGTCCAGCACACTCCCTGCAGTCTCCTGCATAGCAGGCCCAAAAAAGGCTAAATGGCTAGTGTATATAACTGCCCTGATAGAGGGCATCCTTGTCTAATGCCCCACCTTACACAGACTGGCCTCTTGAGCCCCCCTCCCACCTTAACCATACATGATGCCCGAGCATACAACATCTTCACATAGGCCAAAAACCATTCCCCAAACCCAAACATCACATTAAACAGATACTCATGGTCCACTCTATCAAAAGCCTTCTCTTGATCTAAAGAGACCAGACCAAAGTTCACATTAGAACCTCTTGATAAGTCCAACATGTCCCTGATTAAGAACAAGTTGTCGGTGATTGAGCGTCCTGTTATACAATATGTCTGGTCCTTGTGTACTATAGAGGTCAGATGGGACTTCATTCTGTTAGCCAGGACATTGGCAAATATCTTGTAGTTCGCACAGACCAATGCCACAGGCCTCCAGTTCTTAAGTTCACACAAGTCCCCTTTTTTGGGCAGGAGAGTCAGAGCCACCCTCCGGCAGCACATCGGCAACTGTCCTACCCCGACGCACTCACACACCATGCAAAAGAAGTCCAGTCCAGGGGAATGTCATTTTCATCCATTTGTATCAGAGAGAGCTTAGGGAGTTTGGCGAAAACAAAACCTGAGCACACATAGGATCACACAGATCTGCCCTATACAACTCTGTATAAAACTCCACAGTCCGCTCCCGCATCTCCCCCACCACAGAGGTCACCCGCCCATCCGAAAGCTGAAGACAATGCATACCCTTGGCTTCACCGCTCTGTCTTTCCAAACCAAAGAAGGAGGAGCTGGGAGCATCCATCTCCTTGAGCATGGAGAACCTAGCTCTTACAAGTGCTCCCTTTGCTTTGACCTGGAAAAAACTGACCAGGTCCCTACGTAGTTCAGCTAAATTAGCCTGGAGGCCTACATTGCCTTGCCCCACCAGCTCTACCTCCATCTCACTACTACTAAACTCAAGTTCCCCCAATACTCTCCTAGCCACTGAGGATGAGAGAGCTATATACTGTTGGCAGAAAAGCCGAATTTGGACTTCTCCCACATCCCACCATTGACTCAGAGACTCATACTCCTCTCTTCGCTGTCCCCACCTTTCCTAAAAAATCTGGAAACCTGAGCAAAAAGTGACATTTTGTAAGAGCTTTACATTTAACTTCCAATAGGATGCCTGCCGAGGCCCTGGTGAAATAGACAGCCGAGCCATGGTTATGTGATGATCTGAAAAACCTACCGGGAGAAGAGTAGCGCCCAGCAGCCTATTGCTCTGATTCCTAGACATGTACAATCGATCAAGCCGGGCTGCACTCACCCTATCCCCAAAGACCTTCACCCATGTACACTGTCTTGTGTTGGGATGTCTAGTTCTCCAAACATCCACTAGGTCAAACTGATTAATAATGTCCCTTAACACCCCCACTGAACCAGAATGAGGCTTCTCCCCATTTCTGTCCTTCGTAAAATCCATCGTACAGTTCCAGTCCCCGCCGACCACCAGCATCTCCTCAGGCGATATCTGTGAGAGTTCCTGTCTAAGACACCCAAATAGAAGCCCCCTCTCTCTCCTTGTGTTAGGCGTATACATATTTATAAAGACAAATCCCCTGTTGTTAATTTCAGCTTTTACTACAAGCAGTCTACCCCTACACACCTCTTTTGAGGAGCCCATTTTTACAGACAGACCCGGTACAAAAAGGTCTGCCACCCCTGCACTAACATTTGTCCCATGGCTCAGCACACTTGCCCCTTTCCACCAGAGCCCCCAATCAACTTCATTCACCACGTCGCTATGCATCTCCTGCAGAAACAACACCTGTACTTTTTTTGTTTTACATATTCACCCAACACACTCCTCTTTCCTGCATCTCTGGCGCCATTAATATTAAGCGAGCCTACCCAAAGAGTCTCCATAAGAAGTGGGAGAAAAGCCAGCAGAGAAAGAGACCAACAGTAAAGCTCAAAAACCCCCAGTGCCAGAAAGAAAACTTACATTTAAACAGTGTCTGAAGGTAGACTTTTATGCCCCCCCGAGTCGCTTACCCGTCCCCACTATACTCTCCTCATCCACTAGCATAACCTGACTAACCCCAGCCTCATTTACACCACCATCCATAACACGACTAGACCCAGCCTCATCTACCCCACAATCTGTAGCATGACTAGACCCAGCCTTATCTGCACCACCAACTATAGCATGACGAGACCCAGCCTTAGCTACACTACCATCTGTCGCATGACTAGGCCCAGCCTCTGCTGCCTGTGTCTCATGGCCCCCTGCACGTTGACCTCAATTTCCCCCACTGGTGCTTGAACCCTCACCTTGTCTACGGCCTTTATGTGGGCACGCAAAGCTCTTATGCCCCAAATCCCCACACTCAAAGCACCGTAGACTATCTGTGCTGGCAAAACCTGCGTAGAGCCCCTCCCCATGCCTCACTTTAAAATGCACATTTAATTGTTGCTCATTGTTATTAAGAAACATGAACACTTGCCTCCGGAACGAAACAACACGCTTGACGGCATCTGACTGAAAACCTGCAGACAGTACACGAAAACCACTAGCAAACTTACCAAAACGACTCAACTCCTTCCTGATTTGAACATCCGTAAATAACAGAGGCAAATTTGCAACTACCACCCTAGTCGAAGAAAAAGGAGAAATTGGCACCAACACATCCTTAACAAATATATCACTAGAAATGAGCCAACCCACCAAATTTGCTATTTTCATAAACACAACCACAGCTTTGTTCATTCTGGATGCGGAATGTATAAATTCAGCTCCTACTTGTTCGCCGACTGCGAGCAGAACCTCCTCCACCTTACTTCCATTCTCAGGAACACACCTGAATCCATGCCGTAACAACAGCGTCTCCTCCGCGCTAGGCTGCGAAGCCATCGCTCACACCTCACCGTTCAAAACCCCAGGAAACTAAACCTCTGTCCTCTTCCTCTCTAACTTTGAAAAGAAAAACAGTGGGTACCACTAAAACAAACAGTGCATTAACTCTCCACTATAGAAAATAGAAATTGAAAGGAAAAACCAAGGAAAGAAACAAGTTAGGACAAGCCCTCCACACCAAGCACTCAAACTCCAAAAAACTCCCAGCATGCACAGAGAGAGAGAGAGAGAGAGAGAGAGAGAGAGAGAGAGAGAGAGAGAGAGAGACAGAGAGAGAGAGAGAGAGAGAGAGAGAGAGAGAGAGAGAGAGAGAGAGAGAAATGACCTGTGAAGACCAGATCATACAATATACACATACATTTAAATAGCCTTTTAAGGTGTTTCCTCAATACAAACTGAAGATACAAATTCCTGTAAATATTAATATAAAACATGCATAAATTATACCCCCCCAAAAGAAATTCTGCTATGAAATCATTCAGAATTCCAGAACAAAAGGGAACTGAATACTTCTTCTAGAGCAACAATTCTGATTTGGAAGTGGAAAAATAACAATTTCAAACCTTGACTTATGGAGCTCTTCTCTCTCCTGGAAATGCTGTGTCCATCAAGAACTGAATGCTGGGTCAAACACAACAGACACAACATAACAGGGGCCAAACAGATGGAAATGGAGGAGGTGCTTCCTAATCTTATCCAATGAGAATGCTAGTCTTTGTTTATTAATCCCATTCAAAACATTTTCCATTTGGTGTGTCCTGAACACAAGTCAGGTCTATTAGGCCAACCAGGTGCAGCATGTCATTACACCTATGCAAATGCCTGTGTTTAACAGGACCTAATGGCCATACACAGTCCATGATTGATTAAGGAGGTTTTGTAAAGCTTTGTTCACACTGCAGGCCTTAATGCTCAAATCAGTTTTGTTTTCAAATCCGTATGGCATCCGTATGACTGTCCAAACAGCAACTTACAAGTGACCAAATTGGATTTGTGTGCGGTCGAATCAGATATGCAGAAAAAACCTGAATTTGAGTCACTTCAAACTGTCAATGTGAACAAGGCTTTAGTGACAGCACCTATAGACTTCCTAACCACGTGACACGCCTGTAGAAAACACAACACAAAACAGATATAGTTGACATTTTAACAGACGCTCTCATCCAGAGCAATTTACAGTAGTGAGTAAATGCTGTAAATTTTTCCTACTTTGCACGTGCCATGCTCTACCAACTGAGCCACACAGGACCCATGTTTAGTTTAGCAACTATATATTCCACCAGGCAGATCCAGGCAGCTGATCCATAGGGATCAAAAACTGGTTTACGGCTAAATTGAGGGGTTAAGGTTAGGCTTAGTGGGATGGGTTTAACTTTAACTTTAGGGATATGGTTAGTTTAGAAAAGAGGGGTTTACTTCTGACCTGCAGAAGAGAGTGAGAATATTTTTTTTATCATCAATGGTAGAACAATACTAAAGACTAATAGCAAAAAAAATTGTTGTCTTTGATATCTTATTTCTTATGATATCTAAACAATGGCCATCTTCCGTGCCACCATACCGCTCAAAGCCCTTCACACTTACTCAAGGCTGCTGCGGTTCGACGACCGTGAGTCCAGACCTCTACAACCCGGGGTCCGAGGTGATGGTGGACGAGCAGCTGGTTCCGTTCAGAGGTAGTAGTTGTGTTGGCGTGCGGTGTTATAATAATAATTATAGTAATAATAATAATAATTACCACCTGGTCTAATTTCTTCTTCTTCTTCTTCCCCCAACAAAATAAAAAAACTACAACAGGTCAGTGTCCTTTCCACCAGTATATACCAAGCAAGCTGGCCAAATACGACATCAAGACGTGGGTTGCCTGCGACGCCAAATCTAGCTACGCCTGGAAGATGCAAGTATACACCGGGAAGCCCGCGGGCAGAGGACTGGAGAAGAAAAAGGGCATGACGGTCGTGCTCAACCTGACCAAGGGGCTGAAGGGCCACAACGTGACGTGGGACAATTTCTTCACCTCTTACGAACTCGGACAGCGGCTCCTCCACAGGAACCTCACCGTGGTCAGCACGGTGCGCAAGAACAAGTCAGAGTTCCCGCCCTCGCTGCTCGCGATCCACCCAAGGATCCTGCCCCGGTCCCTGCCCCGGCGAATAAGAGGAAGAGGTGTCAGATCTGCCTGCCCAAGAAGGACTGTAAAACGCACACTGTGTGCTTCTGGTGGAACAAATACATCTGCAAAGGCTGTTCACGTGCCTGCTGTCCCACCTGTGCCGATTGGGGCTTCAGTGAAAGCAGGACAGTTAGACCTGGAGGACACCGGGTGTGCACAGAATACCAGGACAACGGGAGGGTTAAATTAATGGTATTCTGTGGCTTAGGCTTAGTTTAGTTCTTTGTTTAAAGGTAAAAGCAGTGAAGTCCCAAATGGTACACTATTACTTTACTGTTACTTATTTCATTAATGTATTGTTTATTATGATTTTAATGTATTTATGTTGACTGAGAATTCCCTTTGGTAGAAATCAACTGTTGCAGTAGTGAGTCATTGGATTCCATTCCATTTAAATTCAAGAAGCAAACAGAATTTCCAATTCGGATTACTAACTGAATTGACTAAATTTAATGGGAAACTGCCCCACCCCTGATTGACTAAATGTTCTCACTGATTGGTTGTTGATTTGTCAGTGTTGTAGCTGATTGGTTGTCTGTGGTTCTCACCCCCAGGTTCTGATGGTGTTTGAGGCTCCTGCAGTGGTTTTTCTTCACTCGTCAGTTCCGCTGTAGACTTTAGAACACACCTTGCAGAATAAGCCAGTTTTTCACAATTTCTGACATTTAATCGTAGTAAAAATTCCATTCCCTGTCTTAGGTCAGTTATATCCACATAATTTTCCTTCCTCATGATGCCAGCTATTTTGTAAAGTGCACCAGTACCTCCTGCAGCAAAGCACCCCCACAGCATGATGCTGCCACCCCCATGCTTCACGGTTTGGGATGGTGTTCTTTAGCTTGCAACCCCTTTTTTCCTCCAAACATAATGATGGTCATTATGGCCAAACAGTTCTGTTTTTGTTCTATCAGACCAGAGGACATTTCTCCAAAAAGTAAGATCTTTGTCCCCATGTGCATTGCAAACCATAGTCTGGCTTTTTTTGTGGTGGTTTTGGAGTAGTGGCTTCTTCCTTGCTGAGTGGCCTTTCAGGTTATGTCGATATAGAACACGTTCTACTGTGGATAAAGATACTTTTGCACCTGTTTCTTCCAGCATCCTCACAAGGTCCTTTGCTGTTCTGGAATTGATTTGCACTTTTCGCACCAAAGTACGTAAATCTCTAGGAGACAGAACGCGTCTCCTTCCTGAGTGGTATGACATCTGCGTGGTCCCATGGTGTTTATATTTGCTTACTATTGTTTGTACAGATGAACGTGGTACCTTCAGGCGTTTCGAAATTGCTCCTTAAGGCTGAACCAGACTTGTAGAGGTCTACAATATTTTTCAGAGGTTTTGGCTGATTTCTTTTGATTTTCCATTGACGTCAAGCAAACAGGCACTGAGTTTGAAGGTAGGCCTTGAAATACATCCACAGGGACACCTCCAATTGACTCAAATGATGTAAATTAGCCTATCTGAAGCTTCTAAAGCCATGACATCATTTTCTGGAATTTACCAAGCTGTTTAAAGGCACAGTCAACTTAGTGTTTGTAAACTTCTGACCCACTGGAATTGTGATACAGTGAATTATAAGTGAAATTATCTGTCTGTAAACAATTGTTGGAAAAATTACTTTTATCATGCACAAAGAAGATGTCCGGACTGACTTGCCAAAACTATAGTTTGTTAACAGAAAATGTGTGGAGTATTTGAAAAACGAGTTTTAATTATTCCAACCTAAGTGTTTGTAAACTTCAGACTTCAACTGTATATACAGTTGGTTTTCTGACCACAACTACTAATCTACAATGACCACAACCACTAATCTATGTAAACCAAGTTACCATTCATTGAGCACTTGTGCTCTGATCTGAAGAAACCAAGATGTATCTCTTCGGCCTGACTGCCAAGCATCACATCTGGAGGAAACCTGGCACCATACCAACGGTGAGGCAAGGTGGTGGAAGCATCACGAAAATAGCTGTGCAGCGACACTCCCCATCCAACCTGACATCGCTTGAGAGGATTTGCAGAGAAGAATTGGAGAAACTCCCCAAATGCAGTTGTGCCAAGCTTGTAGCGTCATACCCGAAAAGACTTGAGGCTGTAATCTCTGTCAAAGGTGCTTCAACAAAGTACTGAGTAAAGGTTCTGAATGCTCATGAAAATATGATACTTCCATTGATTTTATAAATGTGAAAAAACATCTAAAAACCTGTTTTTGCGTTGTTATTATGGGGTATTGTGTGTAGATTGATGAGGGACAAAAACAATTATGGATTTTACCATGGTCATGTGCGTACTCTATAGACTAAGTACTTCATCCAAGAGATTGTTTTAGTTATTCAAAACACATTCTAACATTCTATGAAGACAAATGAGGAAATGTCATGTTTATCTCATATGATCCCTGAATCAGCAGGGCGCTCCCAATGACACTGTCTGGCCATTAGAGAACTTCTGTGAGTGTCCATATAAATAAGAGGACTTACTAACCAGAAATAAGATCTGCAGAGTGAGGCCAGTGAGGACTGTGAAAAGACACACACATGGGCACACACACACTCAAAGCTACATATAAGTGAAAAGTGTTATGAAATGTAATGTCAGATTTTTTATTGTATAAAACTGCCTGAATGTTGCTGGACCCCATGAAGAGTATCTGTTACCTTGTCAGCAGCTAATGGGGATTCATAATAAATACAAATACAAACAGAATAATACACATGTAGTTCAGAAAAACACAAAGTAAACATGTAATATACACACTTTAAAAACCTTGTACAATGTGGGTATTATCTCCCCAATTCACTATTAAATACAGATATTAAAGTAATCTATAGTTATATTTCTAGAAGTAACATTTTAAAGGTATTTTTCCACTTAGTGGGAAGGGATTGAAATATCCATATTTTTCCACACACATCATCACCGATATATAACTAATATGTAATCAAAACATTGTATGTCAGCTGCAAACATGTTGTAATTAGTCGACATTTACATTTATATATTTTACATACCATATGTCATTCATTTAACCTTTATTTACACAGGGAGTCATGCTCAGACAACAGACTCTTCTTGGCTCCCGAGTGGTGCAGCGGTCTAAGGCACTGCATCTCAGTGCTTGAGGCGTCACTACAGACCCCCTGGTTCGATTCCAGGCTGTATCACAACCGGCCGTGATTGGGAGTCCCGTAGGGCTGCGCATAATTGGCCCAGGTTTGGCCGGTGTAGGCCGTCATTGTAAATAAGAACTTGTTCTTAACTGACTAGCCTAGTTAAATTATGTATTTTTAAAGATGAGCACTGCATGAACACATCAACAAACAACAAATACACCATGCATATCTACAGTATATAAACATCAATTAAACAATTCACCCCTAGAATCAGGTGGTAGACCTACTGGACTACATAAAGCCTATTATCTAGCCTGTATTATCTCCTAGAGACCTCTGATACAGGGAAGTTTCCCAGCCCTGTGGAGGTAGAGGAGGGGCTGCACCAAACCAGTAATCACATTGATGGTAAAACAAATGTTAGAGGCTAATGAAAACTCTCCATCAGGCAAATAACCTTTTAAAGGTATAAAAACCTCATAAGGAAGATAATTAACCAACATAGCCACCGTGATAATCAAAATGATCCTGAAGGCCTTCATCTTCATGTTATTTGTTCCGTCCCTCTCCCCTTCCCCCGGCCCGGGACGTTTCAGATCCCTGAGAACTGAGAGGCAGCAGAATAGCTTCAACAAAAACAACATCAGAACCTCACCCCAGTAAAAATAATACACAACAGATCTTTGATTCACCAGCATAAATAACAGACAGGACCCAAGCACCATCAGCCAGACAACACCACAACACCCCACCCTGTATCTCAGGGGTTTGTACTTCAGGTAGACCACAGGGTGGACCACTGCCAGGTAGCGCTCTATACAGATACAGCTTTGAAACAGGGGACGACCGGTGAAGAGAATTCCACTAGAAAATAACATGATGTGCACGACAACGATTGAGGGGTAGTGGAGCCGGACAAAATGAATGATAGAAGACAGGCAGAAGAGAATTTCAGACACAGTCAGGTTGATAAAGAAGAACTCTGAGGCCATCGTCCCTCCCACTCCGGTCAGTATCAACCACAGGATGTAGACATTGGTGGGGAGACCCAGGATGATGTTGATTACATAGGAAGCAGTTTTGATTGAGTTGATTTGGGAAAAGTAGCCAGCCAATGGATCTTCATGAAGGGAAGAGTTTGTAGCTGGAGTTGAAGTATTCATGTCTTCTGATGTGTGATGGAGAGAGAGAGAGAGAGAGAGAGAGAGAGAGAGAGAGAGAGAGAGAGAGAGAGAGAGAGAGAGAGAGAGAGAGACTTAAATAGCTTTTTAAGGTGTTTCCTCAATAGAAACTGAAAATACAAATTCCTGTAAATATTCATATAAAACATGCATAAATTATACCCCCCCAAAAGAAATTCTGCTATGAAATCATTCAGAATTCCAGAACAAAAGGGAACTGAATACTTATTCTACAGCAACAATTCTGATTTGGAATAGGGAAAATAACAATTTCAAACCTTGACTAATGGAGCTCTTCTCTCTCCTGGAAAGTCTGTGTCCATCAAGAACTGAATGCTGGGTCAAACACAACAGACACAACATAACAGGGGCCAAACAGATGGAAATGGAGGAGGTGCTTCCTAATCTTATCCAATGAGAATGCTAGTCTTTGTTTATTAACCCCATTCAAAACATTGTGCATTTGGTGTGCCCTGAACACAAGTCAGGTCTATTAGTCCCAGCTTGAACACCTGTGAGTCAGAAACAGGTGCAGCAGGTCATTACACCTATGCAAATGCCTGTGTTTAACAGGACCTAATGGCCATACAGAGTCCATGATTGATTAAGGAGGTTTTGTAAAGCTTTGTTCACGCTTGTCACTAATTCAGCCGAGGCTGCCCCTCCTCCTTGCTCGGGCGGGCTTCTGCGTTCGTCGTCACCGGAGTACTAGCTGTCACCGATCTATGTTTCAATGTTCTACTTGTTTTTCTTTATGTTCATGATTTGTTCCCTATTTAACCCTCTGGCTCCCACTGTGTTGTGTGCGTGTTTGTTCTATGTTAGGTGTCATAGACTGGTGAGCGGGACTTGTCCTCCCTGCGTGGAGATTATTGTTCATTTATTTTCACGAGTAAAGTACGTTGTCTACTAGCTCTGTGTCCCTCCTGCGCCTGACTCCGTCCTAGCGCCTCACACTGACGCTTGACATTGCTGCAGTCCTTAATGCTCAAATCTGTTCTGTTTTTCAAACCTGTTTTGGAATACTGACTGTCCAAACAGCAAGTTACAAGTGACGAAATTTGATTTGTTGTTCGGTCAGACAGCAGTAATTTGTTGACATATCTACTGTAGTTGTCATAGTGATGACGGGTGTCTGTGCCGTGGTGTAGGCTGATTGGTGCTCGTGCTTCCTATCACTCAGAAGTTATGTAGCAAGCTAAGGTGGAACAATACCTCCCATGGACGTTTTCCAGTTGCTTTGAATGTTCAAAATCATACTGTAAGAACACTTTTACTGTGTCAAAGGATAAGATAATCCAACTTTCAAAACAAGTCCTTTTTGGTTAGCCACAGCAGTGAACTAGCTAGCTAGGTAGCTGTTTAGCTTTCAAGCATATTCACTCATTTGTTTGTAAACAATTAACAAGCCATGTAGCTTTCACATGTGCTTGTCAAAACTGTCAACATAGTAGCTAGCAATCAACAACATATGCAAAATAAGTCCCATAAAAAACTTGAGGGAAAATAAATCAGATTTGACTGTTCAGACTAAAGTCGCATGGCCAGGAATCCGATTTTTATCTGATTTCAAACCATGTACAAAGGAGGTTGGAAATGTGGCTTGAAAATTCTTATTTCATGTGCTTTTTGGCTGTTCAGTCTACAGGAAAATGAACAGATTCTAATCAGATATGCAGAGAAAAATAGAATTTGAGTCACTTCAAACTGCCAATGTGAACAAGCCTTAAGTGACAAATCAAATCAAATTGTATTTGTCACATACACGTGTTTAGCAGATGTTATAGCAGGTGTAGCGAAATGCTTGTGCTTCTAGCTCCGACAGTGCAGTAATATCTAACAAGTAATATACACTGCTCAAAAAAATAAAGGGAACACTTAAACAACACAATGTAACTCCAAGTCAATCACACTTCTGTGAAATCAAACTGTCCACTTAGGAAGCAACACTGATTGACAGTAAATTTCACATGCTGTTGTGCAAATGGAATAGACAACAGGTGGAAATTATAGGCAATTAGCAAGACACCCCCAATAAAGGACTGGTTTGCAGGTGGTGACCATTTTACATTACATTTTAGTCATTTAGCAGACGCTCTTATCCAGAGCGACTTACAGGAGCAATTAGGGTTAAGTGCCTTGCTCAAGGGGACATTAACGTCATTTAGCAGACGCTCTTAGCCAGAGCGACTCCCAAATTGGTGCGTTCACCCTATAGCCAGTGGGATAACCACTTTACAATTTGGGGGGTTAGAAGGATTACTTTATCCTATCCCAGGTCCTATCCCAGACCACAGACCACGTCTCAGTTCCTATGCTTCCTGGCTGATGTTTTGGTCACTTTTGAATGCTGGCGGTGCTTTCACTCTAGTGGTAGCATGAGACGGAGTCTACAACCCACACAAGTGGCTCAGGTAGTGCATCTCATCCAGGATGGCACATCAATGCGAGCTGTGGCAAGAAGGTTTGCTGTGTCTGTCAGCGTAGTGTCCAGAGCATGGAGGCGCTACCAGGAGACAGGCCAGTACATCAGGAGACGTGGAGGAGGCCGTAGGAGGGCAACAACCCAGCAGCAGGACTGCTACCTCTGCCTTTGTGCAAGGAGGAGCAGGAGGAGCACTGCCAGAGCCCTGCAAAATGACCTACAGCAAACGGTCAGAATCAGACTCCATGAGGGTGGTATGAGGGCCCGACGTCCACAGGTGGGGGTTGTGCTTACAGCCCAACACCGTGCAGGACATTTGGCATTTGCCAGAGAACACCAAGATTGGTAAATTCGCCACTGCTTCACAGATGAAAGCAGGTTCACACTGAGCAAGTGACAGACGTGACAGAGTCTGGAGACGCCATGGAAAACGTTCTGCTGACTGCAACATCCTCCAGCATGACCGGTTTGGTGGAGGGTCAGTCATGGTGTGGGGTGGCATTTCTTTGGGGGGCCGCACAGCCCTCCATGTGCTCGCCAGAGGTAGCCTCACTGCCATTTGGTACCGAGATTGTCACGCTCGTCGGGAACAGAGGAGGACCAAGGCGCAGCGTTGAATGCGAACATATTTATTTATATAATGATCACACGATCAAAAACAACAAAACGATGACGTGACAGTCAATGGTCAAACACAAACCAACACGAACAATAAACCACAATGAATGAATGCCTAACGGCTACCTAAGTATGACTCCCAATCAGAGACAACGAGCTACAGCCGTCTCTGATTGGGAGCCATCCTGGCCAACATAGATATACAACAACTAGAACCAACACACATGAAAACTCACACCCTGGCTCAACATACTAGAGTCCCCAGAGCCAGGGCCTGACAGAGATGAGATCCTCAGACCCCTTGTGAGACCATATGCTGGTGCGGTTTGGCCCTGGGTTCCTCCTAATACAAGACAATGCTAGACCTCATGTGGCTGGAGTGTGTCAGTAGTTCCTGCAAGAGGAAGGCATTGATGCTATGGACTGGCCCGCCCGTTCCCCAGACCTGAATCCAATTTAGCACATCTGGGACATCATGTCTCGCTCCATCCACCAACGCCACGTTGCACCACATACTGTCCAGGAGTTGGCGGATGCTTTAGTCCAGGTCTGGGAGGAGATCCCTCAGGAGACCATCTGCCACCTCATCAGGAGCATGCCCTGGCATGCTCCTGGCATTGTAGGGAGGTCATACAGGCACGTAGAGGCCACACACACTACTGAGCCTCATTTTGACGTGTTTTAAGGACATTACATCAAAGTTGGATCAGCCTGTAGTGTGGTTTTCCACTTTAATTTTGAGGGTGACTCCAAATCTAGGCCTCCATGGGTTGATAAATTTGATTTCCATTGATAATTTTTGTGTGATTTTGTTGTCAGCACATTCAACTATGTGAAGATTATTTCATTCATTTAGATCTAGGATGTGTTATTTTAGTGTTCACTTTATTTTTTTTCTGCAGTATATATATATATAAACAATTTCACAACATATACCTAATACACACAAAACTAGTAAGGAATGGAATTTAAGAAAATATACATATGGACAAGCAATGACAGAGCGGCATGGCCTAAGATACAGTAGAATATTATAGAATAGAATGCAGTATATACATATGAGATGAGTAGAGCAAGATATCTAAGTATTATTAAAGTGACTGTAAACATTATTTAAGAGGCTAGTGTTCCATTTCTTAAAGTGGCCATGATTTCAACAGGCAGCAGCAGCCTCTAAAGTGCTAGTGATGGCTATTTAACAGTCTGATGGCCTTGAGATAGAAGCTGTTTTTCATTCTCGGTCCAAGCTTTGATGCACCTGTACTGACCTTGCCTTCTAGTTGATAACGGATTGAACAGACAGTGGCTTGGGTGGTTGATGTCCTTGATGATCTTTTTGGCCTTCCTGTGACATCGATTGCTGTATGTGTCTTGGAAGGCGGATTGTTTGCCCCCGATAATGCGTTCGGCAGACCGTACCACTCTCAGGAGAGCCCAGCAGTTGCGGAAGGTGCAGTTGCCGTACAGGTGGAGATACAGCCCTACAGGATGCTCTCAATTGTGCATCTGTTAAAGTTTGTGAGGGTTTTAGGTGCCAAGACGAATTTCTTCAGCCTCCTGAGGTTGAAGAGGCTCTGTTGTGCCTTCTTCACCACACTGTCTGCCTGGGTGGACCATTTCAGTTTGTCGGTGATGTGTACGCCAAGGAACTTGAAGCTTTCCACCTTTTCAATTGCAGTCCCGTCAATGTGGATAGGGGGGTGCACCCTCTGCTATTTCCTGAAGTCCACGATCATCTCCTTTGTTTTGTTGACGTTGAGTGAGAGGTTATTTTCCTGGCACCACACTCTCAGAGCCCTCACCTCCTCCCTGTAGGCGGTCTCGTCATTGTTGGTAATCAAGCATACTACTGTTGTGTCGTCTGCAAACTTGATGATTGACTTGGAGGCGTGCTTGGCTACGTAGTCATGGGTGAACAGGGAGTACAGGAGGGGGCTGAGCACGCACCCTTGTGGGGCCACAGTGTTGAGGATCAGCGAAGTGGAGATGTTGTTTCCTACCTTCACCACCTGGGGGAGGCCCGTCAGGAAGTCTAGGACCCAGTTGCACAGGGCGGAAATCAGACCCAGGGCCTCGAGCTTGATGATGAGCTTGGACGGTACTATGGTGTTGAATGCTGAGCTATAGTCAATGAACAGCATTCTTATATAGGTATTCCTCTTGTCCAGATGGGATAGGGCAGTGTACGGTGTGATGGCGATTGCATCGTCTGTGGATCTATTGGGGCGGTATTTAAATTGAAGTGGGTCTAGGGTGACAGGTAAGGTAGAGATGATATGATCCTTGACTAGTCTCTCAAAGCACTTCCTGATGACAGAGTTGAGTTTTACAGGGCGATAATCATTTATTCAGTTACCTTTGCTTTCTTGGGTACAGGATCAATGATTGTTATCTTGAAGCATGTGGGAACAGCAGACTGGGAAAGGGAGAGATTGAATATGTCCATAAACACGCCAGCCAGCTGGTCAGCGCATGCTCTGAGGACGCGGCTAGGGAGGCCGTCTGGGCCGGCAGCCTTGTGGGGGTTAACATGCTTAAATGTCTTAATCAAGTCAGCCACGGAGAAGGAGAGGCCACAGTCCTTGGTAGTGGGCCTCGTCAGTGGCACTGTGTTGAAAAGCGGGCGAAGAAGGTGTTTAGCTTATCTGGAAGCGAGACGTCGGTGTTGGCGAGGTGGCTGGTTTTCCTTTTGTAGTCCGTCATTGTCTGTAGACCCTGCCACATACGTCTAGTGTCTGAGCGTGGTACCTTCAGGCGTTTGGAAATTGCTCCTTAAGGCTGAACCAGACTTGTAGAGGTCTACAATATTTTTCAGAGGTTTTGGCTGATTTCTTTTGATTTTCCATTGACGTCAAGCAAACAGGCACTGAGTTTGAAGGTAGGCCTTGAAATACATCCACAGGGACACCTCCAATTGACTCAAATGATGTAAATTAGCCTATCTGAAGCTTCTAAAGCCATGACATCATTTTCTGGAATTTACCAAGCTGTTTAAAGGCACAGTCAACTTAGTGTTTGTAAACTTCTGACCCACTGGAATTGTGATACAGTGAATTATAAGTGAAATTATCTGTCTGTAAACAATTGTTGGAAAAATTACTTTTATCATGCACAAAGTAGATGTCCGGACTGACTTGCCAAAACTATAGTTTGTTAACAGAAAATGTGTGGAGTATTTGAAAAACAAGTTTTAATTATTCCAACCTAAGTGTTTGTAAACTTCAGACTTCAACTGTATATACAGTTGGTTTTCTGACCACAACTACTAATCTACAATGACCACAACCACTAATCTATGTAAACCAAGTTACCATTCATTGAGCACTTGTGCTCTGATCTGAAGAAACCAAGATGTATCTCTTCGGCCTGACTGCCAAGCATCACATCTGGAGGAAACCTGGCACCATACCAACGGTGAGGCAAGGTGGTGGAAGCATCACGAAAACAGCTGTGTAGCGACACTCCCCATCCAACCTGACATCGCTTGAGAGGATTTGCAGAGAAGAATTGGAGAAACTCCCCAAATGCAGTTGTGCCAAGCTTGTAGCGTCATACCCAAGAAGACTTGAGGCTGTAATCTCTGTCAAAGGTGCTTCAACAAAGTACTGAGTAAAGGTTCTGAATGCTCATGAAAATATGATACTTCCATTGATTTTATAAATGTGAAAAAACATCTAAAAACCTGTTTTTGTGTTGTTATTATGGGGTATTGTGTGTAGATTGATGAGGGACAAAAACAATTATGGATTTTACCATGGTCATGTGCGTACTCTACAGACTAAGTACTTCATCCAAGAGATTGTTTTAGTTATTCAAAACACATTCTAACATTCTATGAACACAAATGAGGAAATGTCATGTTTATCTCATATGATCCCTGAATCAGCAGGGCGCTCCCAATGACACTGTCTGGCCATTAGAGAACTTCTATGAGTGTCCATATAAATAAGAGGACTTACTAACCAGAAATAAGATCTGCAGAGTGAGGCCAGTGAGGACTGTGAAAAGACACACACATGGGCACACACACACTCAAAGCTACATATACAGTGGGGAGAACAAGTATTTGATACACTGCCAATTTTGCAGGCTTTCCTACTTACAAAGCATGTAGAGGTCTGTAATTTTTATCATAGGTACACTTCAACTGTGAGAGACGAAATCTAAAACAAAAATCCAGAAAATCACATTGTATGATTTTTAAGTAATTAATTTGCATTTTATTGCATGACATAAGTATTTGATCACCTACCAACCAGTAAGAATTCCGGCTCTCACAGACCTGTTAGTTTTTCTTTAAGAAGCCCTCCTGTTCTCCACTCATTACCTGTATTAACTGCACCTGTTTGAACTTGTTACATGTATAAAAGACACCTGTCCACACACTCAATCAAACAGACTCCAACCTCTCCACAATGGCCAAGACCAGAGAGCTGTGTAAGGACATCAGGGATACAATTGTAGACCTGCACAAGGCTGGGATGGGCTACAGGACAATAGGCAAGCAGTTTGGTGAGAAGGCAACAACTGTTGGTGCAATTATTAGAAAATGGAAGAAACACAAAATAACTGTCAATCTCCCTCGGCCTGGGGCTCCATGCAAGATCTCACCTCGTGGGGCATCAATGATCATGAGGAAGGTGAGGGATCAGCCCAGAACTACACGGCAGGACCTGGTCAATGACCTGAAGAGAGCTGGGACCACAGTCTCAAAGAAAACCATTAGTAACACACTACGCCGTCATGGATTAAAATCCTGCAGCGCACGCAAGGTCCCCCTGCTCAAGCCAGCGCATGTCCAGGCCCGTCTGAAGTTTGCCAATGACCATCTGGATGATCCAGAGGAGGAATGGGAGAAGGTAATGTGGTCTGATGAGACAAAAATATAGCTTTTTGGTCTAAACTCCACTCACTGTGTTTGGAGGAAGAAGAAGGATGAGTACAACCCCAAGAACACCATCCCAACCGTGAAACATGGAGGTGGAAACATCATTCTTTGGGGATGCTATTCTGCAAAGGGGACAGGACGACTGCACCGTATTGAGGGGAGGATGGATGGGGCCATGTATCGCGAGATCTTGGCCAACAACCTCCTTCCCTCAGTAAGAGCATTGATGATGGGTCGTGGCTGGGTCTTCCAGCATGACAACGACCCGAAACACACAGCCAGGGCAGCTAAGGAGTGGCTCCGTAAGAAGCATCTCAAGGTCCTGGAGTGGCCTAGCCAGTCTCCAGACCTGAACCCAATATAAAATCTTTGGAGGGAGCTGAAAGTCCGTATTGCCCAGCGAGAGCCCTGAAACCTGAAGGATCTGGAGAAGGTCTGTATAGAGGAGTGGGCCAAAATCCCTGCTGCAGTGTGTGCAAACCTGGTCAAGATCTACAGGAAATGTATGATCTCTGTAATTGCAAACAGAGGTTTCTGTACCAAATATTAAGTTCTGCTTTTCTGATGTATCAAATACTTATGTCATGCAATAAAATGCAAATTAATTACTTACAAATCATACAATGTGATTTTCTGGATTTTTGTTTTAGATTCCGTCTCTCACAGTTGAAGTGTACCTATGATAAAAATTACAGACCTCAACATGCTTTGTAAGTAGGAAAACCTGCAAAATCGGCAGTGTATCAAATACTTGTTCTCCCCACTGTAAGTGAAAAGTGTTATGAAATGTAATGTCAGATTTTTTATTGTATAAAACTGCCTGAATGTTGCTGGACCCCATGAAGAGTATCTGCTGCCTTGTCAGCAGCTAATGGGGATTCATAATAAATACAAATACAAACAGAAGAATACATATGTAGTTCAGAAAAACACTAAGTAAACATGTAATATACACACTTTAAAAACCTTGTACAATGTGGGTATTATCTCCCCATTTCACTATTAAATACAGATATTAAAGTAATCTATAGTTATATTTCTAGAAGTAACATTTTAAAGGTATTTTTCCACTTAGTGGGAAGGGATAGAAATATCCATATTTTTCCACACACATCATCACCGATATATAACTAATATGTAATCAAAACATTGTATGTCAGCTGCAAACATGTTGTAATTAGTCGACATTTACATTTATATATTTTACATACCATATGTCATTCATTTAACCTTTATTTACACAGGGAGTCATGCTCAGACAACAGACTCTTCTTGGCTCCCGAGTGGTGCAGCGGTCTAAGGCACTGCATCTCAGTGCTTGAGGCGTCACTACAGACCCCCTGGTTCGATTCCAGGCTGTATCACAACCGGCCGTGATTGGGAGTCCCGTAGGGCTGCCCATAATTGGCCCAGGTTTGGCCGGTGTAGGCCGTCATTGTAAATAAGAACTTGTTCTTAACTGACTAGCCTAGTTAAATTATGTATTTTTAAAGATGAGCACTGCATGAACACATCAACAAACAACAAATACACCATGCATATCTACAGTATATAAACATCAATTAAACAATTCACCCCTAGAATCAGGTGGTAGACCTACTGGACTACATAAAGCCTATTATCTAGCCTGTATTATATCTTAGAGACCTCTGATACAGGGAAGTTTCCCAGCCCTGTGGAGGTAGAGGAGGGGCTGCACCAAACCAGTAATCACATTGATGGTAAAACAAATGTTAGAGGCTAATGAAAACTCTCCATCAGTCAAATAACCTTTTAAAGGTATATAAACCTCATAAGGAAGATAATTCACCAACATAGCCACCGTGATAATCAAAATGATCCTGAAGGCCTTAATCTTCATGTTATTTGTTC
Organism: Coregonus clupeaformis; assembly: GCF_020615455.1. NCBI lineage: Eukaryota > Metazoa > Chordata > Actinopteri > Salmoniformes > Salmonidae > Coregonus > Coregonus clupeaformis. Next base: position 172,643 of record NW_025534005.1, on the reverse strand, counting down.
CGTCCCTCTCCCCTTCCCCCGGCCCGGGACGTTTCAGATCCCTGAGAACTGAGAGGCAGCAGAATAGCTTCAACAAAAACAACATCAGAACCTCACCCCAGTAAAAATAATACACAACAGATCTTTGATTCATCAGCATAAATAACAGACAGGACCCAAGCACCATCAGCCAGACAACACCACAACACCCCACCCTGTATCTCAGGGGTTTGTACTTCAGGTAGACCACAGGGTGGACCACTGCCAGGTAGCGCTCTACACAGATACAGCTTTGAAACAGGGGACGACCGGTGAAGATAATTCCACTAGAAAATAACATCATGCGCACGACAACGATTGAGGGGTCGTGGAGCCGGACAAAATGAATGATAACAGACAGGCAGAAGAGAATTTCAGACACAGTCAGGTTGAGAAAGAAGAACTCTGAGGCCATCGTCCCTCCCTCTCCGGTCAGCATCAACCACAGGATGTAGACATTGGTGGGGAGACCCAGGATGATGTTGATTACATAGGAAGCAGTTTTGATTGAGTTGATTTTGGAAAAGTAGCCAGCCAATGGATCTTCATGAAGGGAAGAGTTTGTAGCTGGAGTTGAAGTATTCATGTCTTCACTTGGTGTAGTTCTGATGTGTGATGGAGAGAGAGAGAGAGAGAGAGAGAGAGAGAGAGATAGAGAGAGAGAGAGAGAGAGAGAGAGAGAGAGAGAGAGAGAGAGAGAGAGAGAGAGAGAGAGAGAGAGAGAGAGAGAGAGAGAGAGAGAGAGAGAGACTTAAATAGCTTTTTAAGGTGTTTCCTCAATACAAACTGAAAAAAAAAATTCCTGTAAATATTCATATAAAACATGCATAAATTATACCCCCCCAAAAGAAATTCTGCTATGAAATCATTCAGAATTCCAGAACAAAAGGGAACTGAATACTTCTTCTACAGCAACAATTCTGATTTGGAATAGGGAAAATGACAATTTCAAACCTTGACTAATGGAGCTCTTCTCTCTCCTGGAAAGTCGGTGTCCATCAAGAACTGAATGCTGGGTCAAACACAACAGACACAACATAACAGGGGTAAAACGGATGGAAATGGAGGAGGTGCTTCCTACCCTTATCCAATGAGAATGATAGTCTTTGTTTTTTAACCCCATTCAAAATATTGTGCATTTGGTGTGTCCTGAACTCAAGTCAGGTCTATTAGTCCCAGCTTGAACACCTGTGAGTCAGAAACAGGTGCAGCAGGTCATTACACCTATGCAAATGCCTGTGTTTAACAGGACCTAATGGCCATACAGAGTCCATGATTGATTAAGGAGGTTTTGTAAAGCTTTGTTCAAGCTTGTCACTTATTCAGCCGAGGCTGCACCTCCTCCTTGCTCGGGCGGGCTTCGGCGTTCGTCGTCACCGGAGTACTAGCTGTCACCGATCTATGTTTCAATGTTCTACTTGTTTTTCTTTATGTTCATGATTTGTTCCCTATTTAACCCTCTGGCTCCCACTGTGTTGTGTGCGTGTTTGTTCTATGTTAGGTGTCATAGACTGGTGAGCGGGACTTGTCCTCCCTGCGTGGAGATTATTGTTCATTTATTTTCACGAGTAAAGTACGTTGTCTACTAGCTCTGTGTCCTTCCTGCGCCTGACTCAAAACAGCAAGTTACAAGTGACGAAATTTGATTTGTTGTTCGGTCAGACAGCAGTAATCTGTTGACATATCTACTCTAGTTGTCATAGTGATGACGGGTGTCTGTGCCGTGGTGTAGGCTGATTGGTGCTCGTGCTTCCTATCACTCAGAAGTTATGTAGCAACCTAAGGTGAAACAATACCTCCCATGGACGTTTTCCAGTTGCTTTGAATGTTCAAAATCATACTGTAAGAACACTTTTACAGTGTCAAAGGATAAGATGATCCAACTTTAAAAACAAGTCCTTTTTGGTTAGCTACAGCAGTGAACTAGCTAGCTTGGTAGCTGTTTAGCTTTCCAGCACATTCACTCATTTGTTTGTAAACAATTAACAAGCCATGTAGCTGCCACATGTGCTTGTCAAAACTGTCAACATAGTAGCTAGCAATCAACAACATATAAAAATAAGTCCCATAAAAAACTTGAGGGAAAATAAATCAGATTTGACTGTTCAGACTAAAGTCGCATGGCCAGGAATCCGATTTTTATCTGATTTCAAACCATGTACAAAGGAGGTTGGAAATGTGGCTTGAAAATTCTTATTTCATGTGCTTTTTGGCTGTTCAGTCTACAGGAAAATGAACAGATTCTAATCAGATATGCAGAGAAAAAATAGAATTTGAGTCACTTCAAACTGCCAATGTGAACAAGCCTTAAGTGACAAATCAAATCAAATTGTATTTGTCACATACACGTGTTTAGCAGATGTTATAGCAGGTGTAGCGAAATGCTTGTGCTTCTAGCTCCGACAGTGCAGTAATATCTAACAAGTAATATACACTGCTCAAAAAAATAAAGGGAACACTTAAACAACACAATGTAACTCCAAGTCAATCACACTTCTGTGAAATCAAACTGTCCACTTAGGAAGCAACACTGATTGACAATAAATTTCACATGCTGTTGTGCAAATGGAATAGACAACAGGTGGAAATTATAGGCAATTAGCAAGACACCCCCAATAAAGGACTGGTTTGCAGGTGGTGACCACAGACCACGTCTCAGTTCCTATGCTTCCTGGCTGATGTTTTGGTCACTTTTGAATGCTGGCGGTGCTTTCACTCTAGTGGTAGCATGAGACGGAGTCTACAACCAACACAAGTGGCTCAGGTAGTGCATCTCATCCAGGATGGCACATCAATGCGAGCTGTGGCAAGAAGGTTTGCTGTGTCGGTCAGCGTAGTGTCCAGAGCATGGAGGCGCTACCAGGAGACAGGCCAGTACATCAGGAGACGTGGAGGAGGCCGTAGGAAGGCAACAACCCAGCAGCAGGACTGCTACCTCTGCCTTTGTGCAAGGAGGAGCAGGAGGAGCACTGCCAGAGCCCTGCAAAATGACCTACAGCAAACGGTCAGAATCAGACTCCATGAGGGTGGTATGAGGGGCCGACGTCCACAGGTGGGGGTTGTGCTTACAGCCCAACACCGTGCAGGACATTTGGCATTTGCCAGAGAACACCAAGATTGGCAAATTCGCCACTGCTTCACAGATGAAAGCAGGTTCACACTGAGCACGTGACAGACGTGACAGAGTCTGGAGACGCCATGGAAAACGTTCTGCTGACTGCAACATCCTCCAGCATGACCGGTTTGGCGGAGGGTCAGTCATGGTGTGGGGTGGCATTTCTTTGGGGGGCCGCACAGCCCTCCATGTGCTCGCCAGAGGTAGCCTGACTGCCATTTGGTACCGAGATTGTCACGCTCGTCGGGAACAGAGGAGGACCAAGGCGCAGCGTTGAATGCGAACATATTTATTTATATAATGATCACACGATCAAAAACAACAAAACGATGACGTGACAGTCAATGGTCAAACACAAACCAACACGAACAAGAAACCACAATGAATGAATGCCTAACGGCTACCTAAGTATGACTCCCAATCAGAGACAACGAGCTACAGCCGTCTCTGATTGGGAGCCATCCTGGCCAACATAGATATACAACAACTAGAACCAACACACATGAAAACTCACACCCTGGCTCAACATACTAGAGTCCCCAGAGCCGGGGCGTGACAGAGATGAGATCCTCAGACCCCTTGTGAGAACATATGCTGGTGCGGTTTGGCCCTGGGTTCCTCCTAATGCAAGACAATGCTAGACATCATGTGGCTGGAGTGTGTCAGCAGTTCCTGCAAGAGGAAGGCATTGATGCTATGGACTGGCCCGCCCGTTCCCCAGACCTGAATCCAATTTAGCACATCTGGGACATCATGTCTCGCTCCATCCACCAACGCCACGTTGCACCACATACTGTCCAGGAGTTGGCGGATGCTTTAGTCCAGGTCTGGGAGGAGATCCCTCAGGAGACCATCTGCCACCTCATCAGGAGCATGCCCTGGCATGCTCATGGCATTGTAGGGAGGTCATACAGGCACGTAGAGGCCACACACACTACTGAGCCTCATTTTGACTTGTTTTAAGGACATTACATCAAAGTTGGATCAGCCTGTAGTGTGGTTTTCCACTTTAATTTTGTGGGTGACTCCAAATCTAGGCCTCCACGGGTTGATAAATTTGATTTCCATTGATAATTTTTGTGTGATTTTGTTGTCAGCACATTCAACTATGTAAAGAAAAAAGTATTTAATAAGATTATTTCATTCATTTAGATCTAGGATGTGTTATTTTAGTGTTCCCTTTATTTATTTTTTTGCAGTATATATATATATATATATATATATATATATATATATATATATATATATATATATATAAACAATTTCACAACATATACCTAATACACACAAAACTAGTAAGGAATGGAATTTAAGAAAATATACATATGGACAAGCAATGACAGAGCGGCATGGACTAAGATACAGTAGAATATTATAGAATAGAATGCAGTATATACATATGAGATGAGTAGAGCAAGATATCTAAGTATTATTAAAGTGACTGTAAACATTATTTAAGAGGCTAGTGTTCCATTTCTTAAAGTGGCCAGTGATTTCAACAGGCAGCAGCAGCCTCTAAAGTGCTAGTGAAGGCTATTTAACAGTCTGATGGCCTTGAGATAGAAGCTGTTTTTCATTCTCGGTCCAAGCTTTGATGCACCTGTACTGACCTTGCCTTCTAGTTGATAACGGATTGAACAGACAGTGGCTTGGGTGGTTGATGTCCTTGATGATCTTTTTGGCCTTCCTGTGACATCGAGTGCTGTATGTGTCTTGGAAGGCGGATTGTTTGCCCCCGATAATGCGTTCGGCAGACCGCACCACTCTCAGGAGAGCCCAGCGGTTGCGGAAGTTGCAGTTGCCGTACCAGGTGGAGATACAGGTGGATGCTCTCAATTGTGCATCTGTTAAAGTTTGTGAGGGTTTTAGGTGCCAAGACGAATTTCTTCAGCCTACTGAGGTTGAAGAGGCTCTGTTGTGCCTTCTTCACCACACTGTCTGCCTGGGTGGACCATTTCAGTTTGTCGGTGATGTGTACGCCAAGGAACTTGAAGCTTTCCACCTTCTCAATTGCAGTCCCGTCATTGTGGATAGGGGGGTGCACCCTCTGCTATTTCCTGAAGTCCACGATCATCTCCTTTGTTTTGTTGACGTTGAGTGAGAGGTTATTTTCCTGGCACCACACTCTCAGAGCCCTCACCTCCTCCCTGTAGGCGGTCTCGTCATTGTTGGTAATCAAGCATACTACTGTTGTGTCGTCTGCAAACTTGATGATTGACTTGGAGGCGTGCTTGGCTACGTAGTCATGGGTGAACAGGGAGTACAGGAGGGGGCTGAGCACGCACCCTTTTGGGGCCACAGTGTTGAGGATCAGCGAAGTGGAGATGTTGTTTCCTACCTTCACCACCTGGGGGAGGCCCGTCAGGAAGTCTAGGACCCAGTTGCACAGGGCGGAAATCAGACCCAGGGCCTCAAGCTTGATGATGAGCTTGGATGGTACTATGGTGTTTAATGCTGAGCTATAGTCAATGAACAGCATTCTTACATAGGTATTCCTCTTGTCCAGATGGTATAGGGCAGTGTACGGTGCGATGGCGATTGCATCGTCTGTGGATCTATTGGGGCGGTATTTAAATTGAAGTGGGTCTAGGGTGACAGGTAAGGTAGAGATGATATGATCCTTGACTAGTCTCTCAAAGCACTTCCTGATGACAGAGTTGAGTTTTACAGGGCAATAATCATTTATTCAGTTACCTTTGCTTTCTTGGGTACAGGAACAATGATGGTTATCTTGAAGCATGTGGGAACAGCAGACTGGGATAGGGAGAGATTGAGAGATGTCCATAAACACGTCTGGGCCGGCAGCCTTGTGGGGGTTAACATGCTTAAATGTCTTAATCAAGTCAGCCACGGAGAAGGAGAGGCCACAGTCCTTGGTAGTGGGCCTCGTCAGTGGCACTGTGTTATCCTGAAAGTGGGTGAAAAGGTGTTTCGCTTGTCTGGATTCGAGACGTCGGTGTTGGCGAGGTGGCTGGTTTTCCTTTTGTAGTCCGTCATTGTCTGTAGACCCTGCCACATACGTCTAGTGTCTGAGCCGTTGAATTGCCACTTTGTCTCTATTCTGATGTTTTATTGCCTTGCGGATTGAGTAGCTACACTGTTTGTATTCTGCCATATTCCCTGTCACCTTGCCATGGTTGAATGCTGTGGTTCGCGCTTTCAGATTGGGGCGAATGCTGCCATCTATCCAAGTTTCTGATTAAGGTAGGTTTTAATAGTCACAGTGGGCACAACATCACCTATACACTTCCTGATAAACTCAGTCACCATTTCAGTGTATTCTTCTAAATTATTTTCGGATGTTACCCGGAACATATCCCAGTCCGCGTGATCAAAACTATCTTGAAGCGAGGATTCCGATTGGTCCTATACAGGCGCCAGGGACAGGAGACTTCCTAACCATGTGATGCCCCTGTAAATAACACAACAAAAACAGATATAGTTGGCATTTTAATCCAGAGCAATTTACAGTAGTGAATAAATGCTGTTCATTTTTTCATACTTCTCCCACATGTTTAGTTTAGCAACTATATATTCGACTAGGCAGATCCAGACAACTGATCCATAGGGATCAAAAATTGGTTGACGGCTAAATTGAGGGGTTAAGGTTAGGCTTAGTGGGCTGGGTTTAGAGTTAACTTTAGGGATATGGTTAGTTTAGAAAAGAGGGGTTTACTTTTTTTTTTTTTTTCAATCATCAGTAGTAGAACGAGTCAAATAGCAAACAATGTTGTTATATTTGATTTCTAATCTCTGATAATATCTACATAATGCTTCAGTAATGTCTTATGAGAATATATTGATGCACTACACCCATTCATATCATAGGTTCAACAGCATGTTTAAATGTTTTTCACTATTGTTCCTAATGACAAGGCTGCTGTGAAGAGTTCTGAACAGTGATTTAAATGGATTGATTCTGTGGCTTAGGTTTAGTTGAGTTCTTGGTTTGAAGGTAAAAGCAGTGAAGTCCCAAATGGTACCTTATTCAATATATAGTGCTCTACATTTAACCAGAGCACTTTTAAGCACCGTTCAAAAGTAGTGCACTAAATAGGGAATATGGTGCCAGCCAAGGTCATCCCTGCTCTAGATGTGTTCTCATTAGACAGTCAAAGTGGCTGAGCTACAGAGAGAAACAAACATGGCCAGCAGCTGAGGCTGCTGATGCAAATTCCTGGAGCTGTGATGTAAAACTGTGTGTCACATTGGCCAAGGGATCATTTAGGCAAATTGAGTTGTTGAGAATCTTCTTGTAATGAAAAGTCCTATATAGATTAAACATATCATTATTAAATGTTACTTATTTCATTCATGTATTGTTTATTATGATTTTAATGTATTTATGTTGACTGAGAATTCCCTTTTACAGAAATCAACTGCTGCAGTATTGAGTCATAGGATTCCATTCCATTTAATTTAATTTCCAATTCGGATTACTAACTGAATTGACTAAATTTAAAGGGAATCTGCCCCACCCCTGATTGACAAAATGTTCTTGCTGATTGGTTGTTGAATGTCAGTGTTGTGGCTGATTGGTTGTTTGTGGTTCTCACCTCTAGGTTCTGATGTTGTTTGAGGCTCCTGCAGTGGTTCTTCTTGGCCTCGTCAGTTCCGCTATAGAACATAGAACACAACTTGCAGAAGAAGCCTGACATGGGGACCAGAAACTCCATGCCTGATAGTGATCAAACACACCAGAAACAAACCAGCTTCAAATGACAAATTACATGTGATTCTACTATGGGACCTACAGTGCATTCAGAAAGTATTCAGACCCCTTGACTGAAATTTATTAAAAATAAAAAAATACGAAATATTATATTTACATAAGTATTCAGACCCTTTGTTGTAAGACTCGAAATTGAAAGCTGAAACAGGTGATGGCAGCGGATGAATGGCACGACAATTGGTCTCAGGATTTTATCACGGTATATCTGTGCATTCAAATTGCCATCGGTAAAATGCAATTGTATTCATTGTCCGTAGATTATGCCTGCCCATACAATAAACCCACTGCCACCATGGGACACTCTGGTCACATGACACCATTGATGTGGTCTGCGGTTCTGAGACCGGTTGGATGTACTGCCAAATTCTCTAAAACGACATTGCTTATGGTAAATCATTTAACATTAAAATCTCTGGCAACAGCTCTGGTGGACATTCCTGCTGTCAGCATGCCAACTGTATGCTCTCTCAAAACTTCAGGCATCTGTGGCATTGTGTTGTGTGACAAAACTGCACATTTCAGAGTGTTCCTTAATTGCCCCCAGCACAATGTGCACCTGTGTAATGATCATGCTGTTTAATCAGCTTCTTGATATCCCACACCGGACAGGTGAATGAATTATCTTGGCAATGGAAAAATGCTCACTAACAGGGATGTAAAAAAAGGTAAATAAGCTTTTTGTGCATATGGAACATATCTGGAATCTTTCATTTTCAGCTGTTGAAACATGTGACCAACACTTTGCATGTTGCTTTTATATTTTTTTGTGTGTAGTTAAAACGCCTAAAGGACCCATCAGATGCTAGTTACCTCAGAATGAAGGGCACATCAGGGTTGTGATCATTAGGCACCATATGTAATTGAATGGACTGAATGTGGGAGGACCTACTTGGACTTGTCCTATAAGAAACACTCTAATTAGTTTTCCATTACAAAACGTTTCTCAACACAATCGCTCCACCCTGACCTCCAGGTTGGTCTGTGTTGGGTTCTGTGACCTCCTCTCCACCCTGAGCTCCAGGTTGGTCTGTGTTGGGTTCTGTGATCTCCTCTCCACCCTGACCTCCAGGTTGGTCTGTGTTGGGTCCTGTTACCTCCTCTCCACCCTGACCTCCAGGTTGGTCTGTGTTGGGTTCTGTGACCTCCTCTCCACCCTGACCTCCAAGTTGGTCTGTGTTGGGTTCTGTGACCTCCTCTCCACCCTGACCTATGGGTTGGTCTGTGTTGGGTTCTGTGACCTCCTCTCCACCCTGACCTCCAGGTTGGTCTGTGTTGGGTTCTGTGACCTCCTCTCCACCCTGACCTCCAGGTTGGTCTGTGTTAGGTTCTGTGACCTCCTCTCCACCCTGACCTCCAGGTTGGTCTGTGTTGGGTTCTGTGACCTCCTCTCCACCCTGACCTCCAGGTTAGTCTGTGTTGGGTTCTGTATCCTCTCTCTGATTCATTCCTGCTGGCTGTAATGAAGATGCATCAGGCTGATCCTCTTGCTCCTTTCCTCCTAATGCTGGAGACTCCTTCTCTGTGGCTTCAACCTCTCCTTCAACCTTCATCCCTTCATCACCTGGCTGAGCCTCCTCTCCTTCAGCATTAGTATCGACCCCTCTCCCTGTCGCCATCTTTAATCCTGACTTAGACAGTGAGTGCTCCTGTCAACCAGAGGACGTAGTTCCCACAGTCTGTCCTTGCCACCAGTTGGAGCCGTAGAACCGGCAGAGGAGATGTCGACTTTAGGTCGTTAGATCAAGCTTAGGATCAGGCTTACACCCCCACCAAGACACCTGTGTTTCTCCTGTCTGTAAACTGATGCTGCCCATCACCTCACTTAATGGACCACACCTGACATGCAAATGTTTTCCAGTGGTTATGACAACACTAAGTGATGTTTAGTATGGTTGAAGAGAATATGATGTGCTGTGGAGAATATGTTGTGGATCGATAGGGCCCCTGAGTTTTTCCAGACCAGGTCAGGTTAAAAGGTCAGGAAAACCTCCATGCCCTAGTTACACAATATGGCAGTCAGTGCAGAAGTATTCAATGTTATTTTATGCAATTATATGACACCATAATAGTGGGACCTGATCAATGACTTTAACCTCTATGGGATCGGTGTCCCGTATACGGGATTGTTGAGCTAACGTGCGCTAATGTGATTAGCAGTATGGCCTATTTATTGCCTTACCTCCATAACTACATTTGCACATACTGTATATAGATGTTCTATTGTGTTTTTGACTGTACGTGTTGTTGTTGTTGTTTTTATCGCACTGCTTTGCTTTATCTTGGCCAGGTTGCAGTTGTAAATGAGAACTTGTTCTCAGCTGGCTTACCTGGTTAAATATAGGTGAAATAAAAATAAAAATAAATAAATAATGTGATTAGCATGACTGTTGTAGCAACAGCAAACTTTCCTGTACATAGACATGTCTTATATGGGCAGAAAGCTCAAATTCTTGTTAATCTAACTGCACTGACTAATTTAAAGTAGCTAGTACAGTGAAAAAATACCATGCTATTGTTTGAGGAGAATGCACAACAACAACAAAATGATCAAGGCAACTGGTTTGATACGTTCTCCTCTGAAGGTAAATAATGTACTTACATTCAGTAATCTTGTCATCCTATGGGTCGCAGAGATAATATGTAGCATTGTTTTGTTAGATATAATCCATTTTATATTCAAAGGCTGTCTCTGGCTCCACACCCACCACGCCAGGCCAAAGTGCTAAAGTTAGTGTATAAGCTTATGATCATTCATGTATGACATTCTTGGGAGTTTGTAAACTTACTTTTTGTATTACCATATAATTTCTGTATGTTCTCTATAGTTCCCCCTAAACGATATTATAACCACGATTGATAATAGACAGTACTGTGCAGCCGTCTTCATCGACCTGGCCAAGGCTTTCGACTCTGTCAACCACTGCATTCTTATTGGCAGACTAAATAGCCTTGGTTTCTCAAATGACTGCCTCGCCTGGTTCACCAACTACTTCTCAGATAGAGTTCAGTGTGTCAAATCGGAAGGCCTGTTGTCAGGACCTATGGCAGTCTCTATGGGGGTGCCACAGGGTTCAATTCTTGGGCCGACACTTTTCTCCGTGTATATCAATGATGTCGCTCTTGCTGCTGGTGACTCTCAGATCCACCTCTACGCAGACGACACCATTTTGTATACATCTGGCCCTTCATTGGACACTGTGTTAACAAACCTCCAAACGAGCTTCAATGCCATACAACAATCCTTCAGTAGCCTTCAACTGCTCTTAAACACTAGTAAAACTAAATGCATGCTTTTCAATCGAACGCTGCTAGCACCCGCCCACCCGACTAGAATCACCACTCTGACGGGTCTGACCTAGAGTATGTGGACAACTACAAATATCTAGGTGTCTGGTTAGACAGTAAACTCAACTTTCAGACTCACATAAAGAATCTCCAATCCAAAGTCAAATCTAGAATCGGCTTCCTATTTCGCAACAAAGCCTCCTTCACTCATGCTGCCAAACATGCCCTCGTAAAACTGACTATCCTACCGATCCTTGACTTCGGCGATGTCATTTACAAAATAGCCTCCAACACTCTACTCAGCAAATTGGATGTAGTCTATCACAGTGCCATCCGTTTTGTCTCCAAAGCCCCATACACTACCCACCACTGTGACCTGTACGCTCTTGTTGGCTGGTCCTCACTACATGTTCGTCGTCAAACCCACTGGCTCCAGGCCATCTATAAATCACTGCTAGGCAAATCCCCGCCTTATCTTAGCTCATTGGTCACCATAGCAGCACCCACCCGTAGTCTGCGCTCCAGCAGGTATATCTCACTGGTCATTCCCAAAGCCAACACCTCCTTTGGCCGCCATTCCTTCCAGTTCTCTGCTGCCAATGACTGGAACGAATTGCAAAAATCTCTGAAGCTGGAGACTCTTATCTCCCTCAATAACTTTAAGCATCAGTTGTCAGAGCACCTTACCGATCACTGCACCTGTACACAGCCCATCTGAAATTAGCCCACCCAACTACCTCATCCCTATATTGTTATTTATTTTGCTCTTTTGCACCCCAGTATCTCTATTTGCACATCATCTCTTGCACATCTAGCATTCCAGTGTTAATACTATTGTAATTATTCTGCACTATAGCCTATTTATTGCCTTACCTCCATAACTTGCTACATTTGCACACACTGTATATATATTTTCTGTTGTATTTCTGACTTTATGTTTTTTTTACCCATATGTAACTCTGTGTTGTTTTTATTGCACTACTTGCTTTATCTTGGCCAGGTCGCAGTTGTAAATGAGAACCTGTTCTCAACTGGCTTACCTGGTTAAATAAAGGTTAAATAAAAAAAATTAAAAAAAAATAAAAAAAAATAAATAAAAAAATAGTTATGTACTTGAAAATTTATCAATTGACCAATTTGGCACATTTGGGCAGACTTGATACAAAATAGTCCAGTATTGCAATGCTTCACTGGATCAATCTGAAACTTTGCACACACACTGCTGCCATGTTGTGGCCAACATCTAAATTGCATTTCAAAGATGATGGAACAAACATAATAATAGAAAACTCATGTTTTTTTGTTTGTATTATCTGTTACCAGATCTAATGTGTTATATTATCCTACCTTAATTTCATATTTACACAAATCTCAGTGTTTCCTTTCAAATGTTATCAAGAATATGCATATCCTTACTTCAGGTCCTGAGCTAAAGGCAATTAGATTTGGGTATGACATTTTAGGCGAAAATTAAAAAAAGGTTCCAATCCTTAAGGGGTAATAAGTATATTGAAATATTATTATTTTATTTGTTATTTTTATTTATTGTTATTATTTACTATAAAAATACAAACATATCCTTTTTCATCCTCTTTATAGAAGACAGAGAGACAAGGAGCTCCTTAATAAGTATGTATTTAATCTCATCAACCCAACAGTAAATACATTGTAACTTTCAAGAGAAAACATATAAATGATTGGTGCCAGTCTATTTTTTGCATTAGCCAGCTGAATGGTCTGTCTCTGCCAATAGAATATCGAGCTAATGTTAAAACAGAATGACACCGGGTTTATTTACAGACAAGTATATAATTGGCAGGATTCAATATGAAACCGTGATATATAGTGCATACGGAAAGTATTCAAACCCCTTGACTTTTTCCACATTTTATTACATTGCAGCCTTACTCTAAAATGGATTAAAATATTTAAACATCCCTTATCAATCTACACACAATACCCTATAATGACAAAGCAAAACAGGATTTTAGAAATTCTTGCTAATTTATTAAAAATTAAAAAACGGAAATATCATATTTTCTTAAATATTCAGACCCTTTAACCAGTACTTTGTTGGAACACCTTTGGCAGCGATTACAGAGTATTTTTGGGGATGACGCTACCTGCTTGGCACATCTGTATTTGGGAAGGTTCTCCCATTCTTCTCTGCAGATCCTCTCAAGCTCTGTCAGGTTGGATGGGGAGCATTGCTGCACATCTATTTTCAGAGATGTTCTATTGGGTTCAAGTCTGGGCTCTGGCTGGGCCACTCAAGGACATTCAGAGACTTGTACCGAAGCCACTCCTGCATTGTCTTACCAGAGTGCTTAGGGTCGATGTTCTGTTGGAAGGTGAACCTTTGCCCCAGTCCGAGGTCCTGAGCGCTCTGGAGCAGGTTTTCATCAAGGATCTCTCTGCACTTTGTTTGCTCAGTTCATCTTTCCCTCGATCCTGACTAGTCTCCCAGTCCCTGCCGCTGAAAAACATCCCAACAGCATGATGCAGCCATCACCATGCTTCACCATAGGGAGAGTGCCAGGTTTCCTCCAGACGTGACGCTTGGTATTCAAGCCAAAGAGATCAATCTTGGTTTCATCAGACCAGAGAATCTTGTTTCTCATTGTCTGAGTGTCCTTTAGATGCCTTTTGGCAAACTCCAAGTGGGCTTTCATGTGCCTTTTACTGAGAAGTAGCTTCCGTCTGGCCACAGTACCATAAAGGCCTGATTGGTGGAGTGCTGCAAAGTTGGTTGTCCTTCTGGAAGGTTCTCCCATCTCCAAAGAGGAACTCTGGAGCTCTATCAGAGTGACCATCGGGTTCTTAGTCACCTCCCTGACCAAGGCCCTTCTCCCCCGATTGCTCAATTTGGCCGGATGGCCAGCTCTAGGAAGAGTCTTGGTGGTTCCAAACTTCTTCCATTTAAGAATGATGGAGGCCACCGTGTTCTTGGGGATCTTTAATACAGCAGAATTGTTTTGGTACCTTTCCCCAGATTTGTACCTTGACACAATCCTGTCTCGGAGCTCTACAGACAATTCCTTCAACCACATGGCTTGGTTTTTGCTCTGACATGCACTGTCAACTGTGGGACCTTATTTAGACAGGTGTGTGTCTTTTCAAATCATGTCCAATCAATTGAATTTACAACAGGTGTACTCCAACAAAGTTGTAGAAACATCTCAAGGATGATCAATGAAAACACGATGCACCTGAGCTTATTTTCGAGTCTCATAGCAAAGGGTCTGAAAACTTCTGTAAAAAAAATATTTCTGTTCTTTATTCTTAATACATTCACAAAAATTCTAAAAACCTGTTATCACTTTGTCATTATGGAGTTTTGTGTGTAGATTGATGTGGAAAATATAAATGTAATACATTTCAGGATGAGGCTGTAACGTAACAAAATGTGGAAAAAGTCAAGGGGTCTGAATACTTTCCGAATGCACTGTATAACGCATTTAAAGGTAATTTCCAATTGAGCCAACATTGGAAGTGTTTATCTTGAACGCTATCTCTGTGAATGTGGTTCCGTTGCCTTTAAAAGCCGAATTGACTACAAGTGCATGAATACTGGCCAATATATCACAATTATTTTACTACATGTGGGCGATTTGAGGTGTTCTTAGGCTGGTGTACAGTCAATGTGGGTACATAAACTGCAGACCCAATGTCATCAAAACATAATCTACAGGGGGGGAATCAAACCATCACTTTCTAGGCTAATGATTACATTGGAAATACATTAAAACATTGTGAATTGGAAAGCAATAAAATCCATATCAAAGAAAATCATACATTTAAATTCACAAATGACAGGAAAATATAAAGTAATACACTATATTTTTAGGGTATGAATTAGTTGAAGAGATTTTGATTTTTTGTCTTAGAGACCGCTGATACAGGTCAGCTTCCCAACCCTGTGGAGGTAGAAGAGGGGCTACAAACTCCCAGGGAGTTGAGACACAGTAGCATACACCAGGATAATCCAAATTATCTTAAAGGCCTTCATCTTAATGCTGTTTGTCCCCTCCCTGTCCCCATCGCCTGGCCCTGGATGTTTTAGAGCCCAGAGAACTGAGAGGCAGCAGAATGACATGAGAGAAAAATAGATAATTGACTGGGCAAAGAAAGAGTAGAAGAACACTGGTGAATATTTAGCAAACAAACATAGACAGCAGGACCCAAGAACCATCAGCAGGACAACACTACAACACCCCACCCTGTATCTCAGGGGTTTGTACTTCAGGAAGACCACAGGGTGGACCACCGCCAGGTATCGCTCTACACAGATACAGCACTGGAACAGTGGATGACCTGAATTAAAGAAACCAAAATAAAATAATCCAAGATATGCAAGTGCAGTTGTAGGGATGTGCATGTTGACAAGGACGAAGACAGAAAACAGGCAGTAGAGGACCTCAGACACGGCCAGGTTGAGAGAGAAGAACTCTGAGGCCATCGTCCTTCCCGCTCCGGTCAGTATCAGCAACAGGACGTAGACGTTGGTGGGGAGACCCAGGATGATGTTGACTGTATAGGAAGCAGTGTAGATGGATGTGACTTGTGCATTGAGAGCAGCTACTGAAGATCTGTTTGTCTCTGAGATGTTCATGTCTTCACCTTCTGTACTGCTGTGTGGGGCTTCAATACTCTACAACAATAAAGAGGTGTCACAAGGATTTGTTCCTGTTGGAATGCCACAGTAAAATATGAATCAATCAATCATGAATCAAAGGAACCAAGATTGGGTTCAATTCCATTTAAACTTGTGTCCTTGAAAAGTGCTATATAATTAACCTGTATAACTATTAATATTAATATTATTAATACAATTACATGTTATTGAATTTACTCACTCAATGTCTCATTAAACACATCTACAACAGAGATCATCAACTAGGTTCAGCCGCGGGCAGATTTGTTTCTTGACCAGAATGTCAGGAGGCCGGAACATGATTACAAATAGCTGTGCCACTAGAGATCCTCGTTCGAATCCAGGCTTTGTCGTAGCCGGCCGCGACCGGGAGACCCATGGGGTGGCGCACAATTGGCCCAGGGTAGGGGAGGGAATGGCTGGCAGGGATGTAGCTCAGTTAGTAGAGCATGGCGTTTCCAACGCCAGGGTTGTGGGTTCGATTCCCACGGTGGGCCAGTATGAAAAAAATATATATATTGTATGCACTCACTAACGGTAAGTTCCTCTGGATAAGAGCGTCTGCTAAATGACTAACATGTTAAAATATAAACTGCAATTTAACGGCAGAATCTTAAACTGATAATTTCAAACCTTGCTTAAATGTGTATATGATCATGCTTATCTCTACTATGCGCGGGAATACTTAGGAACAGATTTCCTAAATTAAAATAACTTGGAGTTGATTTTCTGGTGTTTTTAGTATGTCCAACAAAACAAAAATATATCTATTATAAAATTAAAATAATACAAAAATATTTTTGCTCAGAAAAGTTGTGGGGGCAAATAAAACCACCTGAGGGCCAAATTTGGCTCGCGTGCCGCCTGTTGGGGAATCATGTTCTACAACAATAAAGACGTGTCACCAGGATTTGTTCCTGTTGCAATGCCACAGTAAAACATTAATCAATCAAAGGAACCAAGGTTTGGTTCAATTCCATTTAAAATCACTCAATTCAGGAAATTCATCAATACAGGCACAAACAAAGTGACTTTGGTACCTGAAAAGTGCTATATAAGTAACATGTATTATAATTATTATTATTATAATTATTCATAAAATCACGTTATAGAATTAACTCACTCAATGTCTCATTAAACACATCTAATGATATTACCCAAATTCAACAAATCTAGCATATATTCTCATTGGTTCTTAAATCAGAGATAAACTCAGAGACAATATTAACAATCCAGAGAAGTGTTCTCTTCTTGTCTGAAGGTGAAGGGGAGACATTAGCTTGACAAGTTGAAGCTGGAGTGCAGACATTAACACACCCTCACCCGGTCTCTCAATGAGTTCATTTTGCATCACCTGGTGCCCCTGGAGGGTTGAGATTTCACTTTAGGACCAATGGAATGGAAAAGGAACTCGCCCGCCCACTCACTCACTTCCTCCCTCTCTCCCTCTCTCCCTCTCTCACCCACAACCACACCCTCAGCCACGCCCATCAACACTCCTGTGTTTCTCCCGTCTGTAAACTGATGCTGCCCATCACCTCACTAGATGGACCACACCTGAGATGCAAATGTTTTCCACTGGTTATGACAACACTACGTGATGTTTTGTATGGTTGAAGAGATTATGCATTGTTGTGTAGAAAGTGTTATGGATAGGTAGGGCCCTGAGTTTGCCCAGTCAGGTCAGATCAAAAGCTCAGGAAAAACTCCAGGACCTAGTTACACAATACAGTGGCAGGTGCAGAAGTATTCAATGTAAATTGTATGACACCATTATAGCTGGAACTGCCCATTGATTTCGAGGATAAATATATTGAAAGATATATATATTTTTTGTTATTATAATTATAATTATCTATTATAACTATTCAGACATATTGGTAAGACTTTATAATAACCCCTGGTTACAAAACATTAAAGGATTTGTAAATATTTTATAACTATTCATGAATCATTATTCATATATTTACTAACATCAGTAAGTTATTCATTAACAATATGTTATCAATTAATGAACACGGTTATAAATTATTTATTTGTGATAAATAAGACCATTTATAAGGTACTTGATGATAGTATTTTATACTTTATAAATGATTTATGAACTAGATTTAATGGGCTTATCACAGCATTTGCAAACCAGTTGTAAAGAAGCTATTATTGGTTAATGTAATCATTTAGAAAACATTAGTTAATGGTTAGTAAACTATATATATATATATATATACAGTGAGGGAAAAAAGTATTTGATCCCCTGCTGATTTTGTGCGTTTGCCCACTGACAAAGAAATTATCAGTCTATAATTTTAATGGTAGGTTTATTTGAACAGTGAGAGACAGAATAACAACAACAAAATCCAGAAAAACAGATGTCAAAAATGTTATAAATTCATTTGCATTTTAATGAGGGAAATAGGTATTTGACCCCCTCTCAATCAGAAAGATTTCTGGCTGTCAGCTGTCTATTATACAGGTAACGAGCTGAGATTAGGAGCACACTCTTAAAGGGAGTGCTCCTAATCTCAGCTTGTTACCTGTACAAAAGACAACGGTCCACAGAAGCAATCAATCAATCAGATTCCAAACTCTCCACCATGGCCAAGACCAAAGAGCTCTCCAAGGATGTCAGGGACAAGATTGTAGACCTACACAAGGTTGGAATGGGCTACAAGACCATCACCAAGCACCTTGGTGAGAAGGTGACAACAGTTGGTGCAATTATTCGAAAATTGAAGAAACACAAAATAACTGTCAATCTCCCTCGGCCTGGGGCTCCATGCAAGCTCTCACCTCGTGGAGTTGCAATGATCATGAAAACGGTGAGGAATCATCCCAGAACTACACGGGAGGATCTAGTCAATGATCTCAAGGCAGCTGGGACCATAGTCACCAAGAAAACAATTGCTAACACACTACGCTGTGAAGGACTGAAATCCTGCAGCGCCCGCAAGGTCCCCCTGCTCAAGAAAGCACATATACAGGCCCGTCTGAAGTTTGCCAATGAACATCTGAATGATTCAGTGGAGAACTGGGTGAAAGTGTTGTGGTCAGATGAGACCAAAATCGAGCTCTTCGGCATCAACTCAACTCGCCTTGTTTGGAGGAGGAGGAATGCTGCCTATGACCCCAAGAACACCATCCCCACCGTCAAACATGGAGGTGGAAACATTATGCTTTGGGGGTGTTTTTCTGCTAAGGGGCCAGGATAACTTCACCGCATCAAAGGGACGATGGACGGGGCCATGTACCGTCAAATCTTGGGTGAGAACCTCCTTCCCTCAGCCAGGGCAATGAAAATGGGTAGTGGATGGGTATTCCAGCACGACAATGACCCAAAACACACGGCCAAGGCAACAAAGGAGTGGCTCAAGAAGAAGCACATTAAGGTCCTGGAGTGGCCTAGCCAGTCTCCAGACCTTAATCCCATAGAAAATCTGTGGAGGGAGCTGAAGGTTCAAGTTCCCAAACGTCAGTCTCGAAACCTTAATGACTTGGAGAAGATCAGCAAAGAGGAGTGGGACAAAATCCCTCCTGAGATGTTTGCAAACCTGGTGGCCAACTACAAGAAACGTCTGACCTCTGTGATTGCCAACAAAGGTTTTGCCACCAAGTACTAAGTCATGTTTTGCAGAGGGGTCAAATACTTATTCCCCTCATTAAAATGCAAATCAATTTATAAAATTTTTTACATGCGTTTTTCTGGATTTTGTTGTTGTTATTCTGTCTCTCACTGTTCAAATAAACCTACCATTAAAATTATAGACTGATCATGTCTTTGTCAGTGGGCATACGTACAAAATCGGCAGGGGATCAAATACTTTTTTACCTCACTGTATATATATGGAGGTAAGGCAATAAATAGGCTATAGTGCAAAATAATTACAATTAGTATTAACACTGGAATGATAGATGTGCAAGAGATGATGTGCAAATAGAGATACTGGGGTGCAAATGAGCAAAATAAATAACAATATGGGGATGAGGTAGTTGGGTGGGCTAATTTCAGATGGGCTGTGTACAGGTGCAGTGATCGGTAAGGTGCTCTGACAACTGATGCTAAAAGTTAGTGAGGGAGATAAGAGTCTCCAGCTTCAGAGATTTTTGCAATTCGTTCCAGTCATTGGCAGCATAGAACTGGAAGGAATGGCGGCCAAAGGAGGTGTTGACTTTGGGGATGACCAGTGAGATATACAGGCTGGAGCGCATACTACGGGTGGGTGTTGCTATGGTGACCAATGAGCTAAGATAAGGCGGGGATTTGCCTAGCAGTGATTTATAGATGGCCTGGAGCCAGTGTGTTTGGCGACGAACATGTAGTGAGGACCAGCCTACAAGAGCGTACAGGTCACAGTGGTGGGTAGTAAATGGGGCTTTGGTGACAAACGGATGGCACTGTGATAGACTACATCCAATTTGCTGAGTAGAGTGTTGGAGGCTATTTTGTAAATGACATCGCCGAAGTCAAGGATTGGTAGGATAGTCAGTTTTACGAGGGCATGTTTGGCAGCATGAGTGAAGGAGGCTTTGTTGCGAAATAGGAAGCCAATTCTATATTTAACTTGGGATTGGAGATGCTTAATGTGAGACTGGAAGGAGAGTTTACAGTCTAACCAGACACCTAGGTATTTGTAGTTGTCCTCATACTCTAGGTCAGACCCGTCGAGAGTAGTGATTCTAGTCGGGTGGGCGGGTGCCAGCAGCGTTCGATTGAAGAGCATGCATTTAGTTTTACTAGTGTTTAAGAGCAGTTGGAGGGTACTGAACGAGTTTTGTATGGCATTGAAGCTCGTTTTGGAGGATTTAGGTCAGTTAGCATCACCACTTTATTTTAAAAATGTGAAATGTCAGAATAATAGTAGAGAGAATGATTTATGTCACCTTGTATTTCTTTCATCACATTTCCAGCGGGTCAGAAGTTTACATACACTCAGTTAGTATTTGGTAGCAATGCCTTTAAATTGTTTAACTTGAGTCAAACGTTTTGGGTAGCCTTCCACAAGCTTCCCACAATAAGTTAGGTGAATTTTGTCCATTCCTCCTGACAGAGCTGGTGTAACTGAGTCAGGTTTGTAGGCCTCCTTGCTTGCACACACTTTTTCAGTTCTGCCCACTAATTTTCTATATAGTGAGGTCAGGACTTTGTGATGGCCACTCCAATACCTTGACTTTGTTGTCTTTAAGCCATTTTGCCTCAACTTTGGAAGTATGTTGGGGTGATTGTCCATTTGGAAGACACATTTGCGACCAAGCTTTAACTTTCTGACTGACGTCTTGAGATGTCGCTTCAATATATCCACATAATTTTCCTTCCTCATGATGCCATATATTTTGTGATGTGCACAAGTATCTCCTGCAGCAAAGCACCCCCACAGCATGATGCTGCCACCCCCGGGCTTCAAGGTTGGGATGGTGTTCTTCGGATTGCAAGTAACCCCCTTTTTCCTCCAAACATAACGATGGTCATTATGGCCAAACAGTTCAATTTTTGATTAATCAGACCAGGGGACATTTCTCCAAGAAGTAAGATCTTTGTCCCCATGTGCAGTTGCAACCGTAGTCTGGCTTTTTTAAGGTGGTTTTGGAGCAGTGGCTTCTTCCTTGCTGAGCAGCCTTTCAGGTTATGTTGATATAGGACACGTTCTACTGTGGATATAGATACTTTTGTACCTGTTTCCTCCAGCATCTTTACAAGGTCCTTTGCTGTTCTTCTGGGATTGATTTGCACTTTTCACACCAAAGTACGTTCATCTCTATGAGACTGAACGTGTCTCCTTCCTGAGCGGTATGATGGCTGCGTGGTCCCATGTTGTTTATACTTGCGTACTATTGTTTGTACAGATGAACGTGGTACCTTCAGGCATTTGGAAATTGCTCCCAAGGATGAACCAGACAAAGTAGATGTCGTACCGACTTGTGGTTGAAAAACGAGTTTGAATGACTCCAACCTAAGTGTATGTAAACTTCCGACTTCAACTGTACACATTTACGTAAGTATTCAGACCCTTTACTCAGTACTTTGTTGAAGCACCTTGGGCAGTGATTACAGCCTCGAGTCTTCTTACTACACAGGTTACTACACAACATACTAACAGCTTACTACACAACATACAATTAGTTTTACTTTCTTAGCCACATATTTCCCTGGCATATTACATAATTTATGCAGCAGCAAACAATACACTTTTGGACCAAATTTGTCATCAAAGTCTGGCATTCTATTGATTTATGGTGCTTTCAAGACAACTGGGAACAATGAATCATGATGACGTCATTGATCTTCAGGTCGTAACTCTAGAAAGAGGCCCGAGTTTCAGATTAACAATTCCGAGTTGGATGACCGTTCAAATCGTATTCTCCCAGTCAGAGCTAATTTTTCCCAGAGTTCTCTAGTTGTCTTGAACTCACTGAAGTCAAGTTTTGCAGTTCTGAGTTAACTGTTGTTTTGAGTGGCACAAATCATGCTTCATTGACAGCATGGCCAACGTTGAATGTTTATCATTTTAAACTTGGAAAAGAGACCCTTAATCCCAGATTTGGGATCACACAGCCACTCCACTGAATAGAAGGCTAGTGATTGCTTTGCAATGCTTGCAGTTAGCCACTGATTCCTTCCAAACCACTCATTGTTGAATATGCGATTTCCAAATAGTTGTGTAATGTTTATCTATAATTTCTCTTCATAATTTCTCTTCATATGACAAGGATTAAAAAGGATTTGCCAGTAGATTGTAGACTTGATTCATGATGACGACTGCTAGATAAGATTTTGAAAGTATGATGTTGACATGATCAGTCCAATCAAAGCTACTGTAGATATAACGTGATTTAACGTAATTTTATCTGTGGCCAATGACCTTGAGCCTTATTGGATGGGCACTTCTAATGTACAAGTATTTGATACACTGCCGATTTGTGCAGGTTTTCCTACTTACAAAGCATGTAGAGGTCTGTAATTCTTAGCATAGGTACACTTCAACTGTGAGAGACGGAATCTAAAATCCAGAAAATCACATTGTATGATATTTAAGTAATTAATTTGCATTTTATTGCATGACATAAGTATTTGATACATCAGAAAAGCAGAACTTAATATTTGGTACAGAAACCTTTTTTTGCAATTACAGAGATCATACATTTCCTGTAGGTCTTGACCAGGTTTGCACACACTGCAGCAGGGATTTTGGCCCACTCCTCCATACAGACCTTCTCCAGATCCTTCAGGTTTCGGAGCTGTCGCTGGGCAATACGGACTGTCAGCTCCCTCCAAAGATTTTTTATTGGGTTCAGGTCTGGAGACTGGCTAGGCCACTCCAGGACCTTGAGATGCTTCTTATGGAGCCTTTCTTAGTTGCCCTGGCTGTGTGTTTCAGGTCGTTGTCATGCTGGAAGACCCAGCCACGACCCATCTTCAATGCTCTTACTGAGGGATGGAGGTTGTTGGCCAAGATCTCGTGATACATGGCCCCATCCATCCTCCCCTCAATACGGTGCAGTCGTCCTGTCCCTTTTGCAGAAAAGCATCCCCAAAGAATGACGTTTCCACCTCCATGCTTCATGGTTGGGATGGTGTTCTTGTGGTTGTACTCATCCTTCTTCTTCCTCCAAACACGGCGACTGGAGTTTAGACCAAAAAGCTCTATATTTCTACCATCAGACCACATGACCTTCTCCCATTCCTCCTCTGGATCATCCAGATGGTCATTGGCAAACTTCAGACGGGCCTGGACATGCGCTGGCTTGAGCAGGGCGACCTTGTGTGCACTGCAGGATTTTAATCCATGACGACATAGTGTGTTACTAATGGTTTTCTTTGAGACTGTGGTCCCAGCTCTCTTCAGGTCATTGACCAGGTCCTGCCGTGTAGTTCTGGGCTGATCCCTCACCTTCCTCATGATCATTGATGCCCCACGAGGTGAGATCTTGCATGGAGACCCAGACCGAGGGTGATTGACCGTCATCTTGAACTTCTTCCATTTTCCAATAATTGTTGCCTTCTTACCAAGCTGCTTGCCTCTCGCCGTACTCCCGAGTGGCACAGTGGTCTAAGGCACTGCATTGCAGTGCTAACTGTGCCACTAGATCCTGGTTCGAATCCAGGCTCTGTCACAGCCGGCCGCGAACGGGAGACTCATGGGCGCTGCACAATTGGCCCAGCGTCGTCCAGGGTAGGGGAGGGAATGGCTGGCAGGGATGTTGATAGAGCATGGCGTATGCAACACCAGGGTTGTGTGTTTGATTCCCATGGGGGGCCAGTATAAATAAATAAAAAAAATATGTATTCACTAACTGTAAGTCGCTCTGGATAAGAGCGTCTGCTAAATGACTAAAACGTAAATGTATTGTCCTGTAGCTCATCCCAGCCTTTTGCAGGTCTACAATTTTATCCCTGATGTCCTTACACAGCTCTCTGGTCTTGGCCATTGTGGAGAGGTTGGAGTCTGTTTGATTGAGTGTGTGGACAGGTGTCTTTTATACAGGTAATGAGTTCAAACAGGTGCAGTTAATACAGGTAATGAGTGGAGACCAGGAGGGCTTCTTAAAGAAAAACTAACAGGTCTGTGAGAGCCGGAATTCTTACTGGTTGGTAGGTGATCAAATACTTATGTCATGCAATAAAATGCAAATTAATTACTTAAAAATCATACAATGTGATTTTCTGGATTTTTGTTTTCGATTCCGTCTCTCACAGTTGAAGTGTACCTATGATAAAAAATTACAGACCTCTACATGCTTTGTAAGTAGGAAAACCTGCAAAATCATGGTCCTCTGTAGCTCAGCTGGTAGAGTACGGAGCTTATAACGTCAAGGTATTGGGTTCGATCCCCGCGACCACCCATACACAAAAATGTATGCACGCATGACTGTAAGTCGCTTTGGATAAAAGCGTCTGCTAAATGGCATATTATTATTATATTATTATTATTATAAAATCAGCAGTATATCAAATACTTGTTCTCCCCACTGTAACTTTATGGCAGCACACAAGGGACTTGCATTTTTTAGCAAAATTTTTTTTCTACCTTTAGACTTCGCGTTGACGTACTGTCCCCACGAGTGACAGAACACTGAGCTAATCACGGTGGAACTAGAGAACATTACCAACACCTACGCTCAACATTTTCTGCTGGCTGTCCCACCACCACAGAAGGCACTGAGATAGGCTGAAACACCTGCCTTTTGGAGATGCCTTACTCAAGAAAGCAAAAAAGAGACCATGTTTGTATGCAGCTTTATTAACTCAATATATATATACATTTAAAAAAATTACATCGTTTGCAAACTGATATGTGACACATGTTAATGCCAAAATAACATGCAAAACAGGCAAGCCAAAAAAATACAGTACCAGTCAAAAGATTGGACACACCTACTACATCAAAACTATGAAATAGCACATATGGAATCATGTAGTAACCAAAAACCTTTATTTTGGCTTCAATGTTAAGGTGCAGTTATCTCTAATTTACGTATCCTTTGCAGCAGAGGTAACTCTGGGTCTTCCATTCCTATGGCGGTCCTCATGAGAGCCAGTTTCATCATAGCGCTTGATGGTTTTTGCGACTGCACTTGAAGAAACTTTCAAAGTTCTTGTAATTTTCCGGATTGACTGACTTTCATGTCTTAAAGTAATGATGGAATGTGTTTCTCTTAGCTTATTTGAGCTGTCCTTGCCATAATATGGACCAAATAGTGCAATCTTCTGTATGCCAACCCCACCATGTCACAACATAACTGATTTGTTCAAACGCATTAAGAAGGAAAGAAATTCCACAAATTCAATTTTACCAAGGCACACCTGTTAATTGAAATGCATTCTAGGTGACTACCTCATGAAGCTGGTTGAGAGAATGCCAAGAGTGTACAAAGCTGTCATCAAGGCAAAGGGTGGCTACTTTGAAGAATTTCAAATATTAAATATATTTTGATTTGTTGAACACTTCTTTGGTTACTGCATATGTATTATTTCATAGTTTTGATATCTTCACTCTTATTCTACAGTGTAGAAAATAGTCAAAATGAAGAACAACCCTGGAATGAGTAGGTGTTCTAAAATGGCAGTGTATATATTTGCTTGAGATGATAAACTAGAATAACTATAAGTTATTTATCAAGTTGTTCAGTATAAAATACTTACTGGTAGAGACAGAAGTGTAAAGCGACTAAAATGTTTATGCAAAGGTTAATGACAGTGTCTTCTGACATTTAGTCACTCTTTGTTAGCTGTAGCCTCCTCACATGTTATAGTAGTGTAGTAATGAGGTCTGGATGTTTTCGCTGCTTTACAACAAGTAACAGAAGGATACATGTGTAGTTCAGCACAAGTATTTATTTAGTATCCAAATAAGAAAAACACCAACTTAACACATAATGTACACACTTTTTAAAAACCTTGTACAACGTGAGTATTATCGTCCCATCTCACTATTAAATACAGATATGGAAGTAATGTATAGTTCTAGCCATAGAAAGAAGATTGCAAAGGTATTCTTGCACTTTAGTGGGAAGGGATTGAAATATACATTAATGTATTTTTCCACACACATCTTTACCAATATACAATTAAAATACCAAATCATTGTCTGTCAGCTACATACATGTTGTAAGCAGTTTACAATTCACCCTTGGAATCAGATGGTATGCCTACTGGCCTGTTATCTAGCCTCTATTATCTCTTAGAGACGTCTGATACAGGGCATCTTCCCAACCCTGTGGAGGTACAGGAGGGGCTGCACGAACCCAGCGATCACGTTGATGGTGAAACAAATGTTAGAGGCCAAAAAAAAATCTCCAATGTTCAAATAACCTTGTATAGGTACAGTTACTTCATATGGAAGATAGCTCACAATCATAGACACCAGGATAATCAAAATGATCCTGAAAGCCCTCATCTTCATGTCATTTGTCCCCTCCCTCTCCCCTTCCCCCGGCCCGGAACGTTTCAGATCCCTGAGAACTGAGAGGCAGCAGAATAGCTGCAACAAAAACAACATCAGAAACTCACCCCAGTAAACATACAAGAAAACAGATGTTTCACTACCAAGCATAAAGAACAGACAGGACCCAAGCACCATCAGCCAGACAACACCACAACACCCCACCCTGTATCTCAGGGGTTTGTACTTCAGGTAGACCACAGGGTGGACCACTGCCAGGTAGCGCTCCAAACAGACACAGCACTGGAACAGGGGACGACCGGTGTAGAGAAACCCATAAGAAAATAACATGATGTACGAGATAACGATTATGGGGTGATGTAGCCGGATAAAATAAAAGATAGCAGACATGCAGAATAGGACTTCAGACACAGTTAGGTTGAGAAAGAAGAACTCTGAGGCCATCGTCCCTCCGGCTTCGGTCAGTATCAGCCACAGGATGTAGAAGTTGGTGGGGAGACCCAGGATGATGTTGATTGAAAAGGAAGCAATGTTGATTAATTGGATTTGGGAAAAGTAGCCAGCCAGTGGATCGTCAGGAAGGGAAGAGTTGGTAGCTGGATATGAAGTATTCATCATTTCACTTGGTGCAGTTCTGATGTGTGATATAAGCTGAGAGAGAGAGAGAGAGAGAGAGAGAGAGAGAGAGAAAGAGAGAGAGAGAGAGAGAGAGAGAGAGAGAGAGAGAGAGAGAGAGAGAGAGAGAGAGAGAGAGAGAGAGCGAGAGAGAGAGAGAGAGAGAGAGAGAGAGAGAGAGAGAGAGAGAGAGAGAGAGAGAGAGGGGAGAGAGGAGAGAGAGAGAGAGAGGAGAGAGAGACAGAGAGAGAGAGAGAGAGAGAGAGAGAGAGAGAGAGAGAGAGAGAGAGAGAGAGAGAGAGAGAGAGGGAGAGAGGAGAGAGGAGAGAGAGAGGAGAGAGAGACAGAGAGAGAGAGAGAGAGAGAGAGAGAGAGAGAGGTCAACACCAGATCATTCAATATACAGGGCATTCAGAAAGTATTCACCCCCCTTTACTTTGTCCATATGTTGTTGTGTTACAGCCTGAATTAAAAATAGATTACATTGAGATTTTTTGTCACTGATCTACAAACAATACCCCATACTATAAGTGGAATTTTGTTTGTAGAACATTTTAGAAATGTATAAAATATTAAAAGCTGAAATGTCTTGAGTCAATAAGTATTCAACATTTTTGTTATGGCAAGCCTAAATACGTTCAGGAGTAGAAATGTGTGTAAAAAAAAAACACATAATTAGTTGCATGGACTTATTCCGTGTTTAATAATAGTGGTTAACATGATTTTTGATTGACTGCCCCATCTCTGTACCCCGCACATATATTTGTCTGTAAGGTCACTCAATCGAGTACTGAATTTCAAGCACAGATTCAACCACAAAGACCAGGGATTTTTTTTAATACCTTGCAAGAAGGGCACATATTGGTAGATGTTTTTTTTTTTTTCAAACAAGCAGACGCTGGATATCCCTTTGAGCATGGTGAAGTTATTAATTAAACTTTGGATGGTGTATCAATACACACAGTCACTATGAAGATACAGGCATCCTTCGTAACTCAATTGCTTGAGAGGAAGGAAACTGCTCAGAGATTTCACCTTGAGGCCAATTTGTGATTTTCAAACAGTTACAGAGTTTAATGGTTGTGATATGAGAAAATTGAGGTTGGATCAACAACATTGTACGTATTCCACAATACTAACCTAAATGATGGAGTGAAAAGAAGGAAGCCTGTACAGAATAAAAATATTACAAAACATGCATCTTGTTTGCAAAAAGGTACTTTAGCATTTCTGCAAAAAATGTGGAAAACAAATAAATGTTTTGTCCTGATTACAATACGCTAATTTTGTGACATCACTGAGTACCACTCTTCAAGGACTGGAGAGTTTCTTAGCATAAAATACATGTAATACAGCTAGAAGCACAGAAAAAAATCCTGGAGAAAAACCTGGTTCAGTCTATTTTCAACAGTACAATTATCGAAAACACAAGGCATACCAAGACAACATTGAATGTTCCTAGTTACAGTTTTGACTTCAACTGGCTTGAAAATCTATGGCAAGACTTGAAAATGGCTGTTTAGCAATGATCAACAATCCTCTTAACAGAGCTTAAAGAATAAAAAAATAAAAACGTGCAAATATTGTACAATCCAGGTGTACAAAGCTCTTACAGACTTACCAAAAAAGACTCACAGCTGTAATCGCCGCCAAAGGTGCTTCTATAAAGTATTGACTCAGGGGTGTGAATACGTATGTTAATGAGATATTTCTGTATTTCATTTTCAATACATTTTTTAAAACATATATTTCACTTTGTCATTATGGGGTATTGTGTGTGTACATGTAATCCATTTTGAATTCAGGCTGTAACACAATAACATTTTGAATAAGTCAAGGGGTATGAATAATTTCTGAAGGCACTTAATATACCAAACATTAGGAACAGCTTCCTAGTATTGAGTTTGCCCTTAGAACAGCCTTAATTTGTCGGGGCATGGACTCTACTAGGTGTCGAAAGCGTTCCACAGGGATGCTGGCCCATGTTGACTCCAATGCTTCCGACAGTTGTGTCAAGTTGGCTGGATGTCCTTTGGGTGGTGAACCTTTCTTGATACACATAGGAAATTGTTAAGCGTGAAAAATCCAGCAGCGTTGCAGATCTTGATACAAACCGGTGTACCTGCCACCTACTACCATACCCCGTTCAAAGGCACCTAAATATTTCCTCTTGCCAATTCACCCTCTGAATGGCACACATACACAATCCATATCTCAATTGTCTCAAGGCTTCTTCAACCCATCTCCTCCCCTTCATCTACACTGTTTGAAGTGGATTTAACAAGTGACTTCAATAAGGGATCATAACTTTCACCTGAATTCACCTGGTCAGTCTATGTCATGGAAAGAGCAGGTTTTCTTAATGTTTTATATATGCAGTTACATTTACATTTAAATAGCCTTTTAAGGGGTTTCATCAATACAAATTGAAAACACAAAATTCCTGTCAGATATTCATATCAAACAATTACACCACGCATACATTTTTTTCTACAATGAAATATCTCGGAATTCCAGAACATGTACGGAAAAAAAGTGGAAAACCTCAGAAGTGAACTGAATACTTCTGCAGCAACAATTCTGATTTTTATGAGAAAAAATTATAATTTCAAACCTTGACTGATGGAGCTCTTCTCTCTCCTGGAAAGTTTGTGTCCATCAAGAACTGAATAATGGGTCAAACACAACACACACAACATAACAGGGGCAAAACTGATGGAAATGGAGGAGGTGCTTCCTACCCTTATCCAATGAGAATGGTCATCTTTGTTTTTTAATCTCATTCAAAACATTTTCTATTTGGTGGGTGCTGAACTCAAGCCAGTTCTATTGGGCCCAGCTTGTACACCTGTGAGTCACAAACAGGTGCTGCAGGTCATTACACCTATGCAAATGATTGTTTTTGACAGGACCTAATGGCCACACACAGTCTATGATTGATTGAGGAGGTTTTGCAAGTGACTGTATCTACACAGTAGCTAGAGACAGGAGACCTCCTAACCATGTGATGTGGCTGTAACAACACAACAGAAAAACATATATAGTTTCTGAAATGTATATTCAACCAGGCAGATCCAAAGGTTAGAATTAGGCATAGGGAATGAAATTAGTTAAGTGTAGGGCTAAGGTTAGGAGTTAAGGTTAGGCTTAGGGGGATGGGTGTAACATAAGGGGTTAACTTTAGGGCTGAGGTGAGGGGTTAATGTTAGGGTTAGGGGGATTGGTGTAGCATATGGAGCTAACTTTAGGGCTAGGGTTAGGTTTGGGTTTAAGGTTAGGTTAAGGGTTAAGGTTAGGCAATGCAGGGTTAGTGTAACCGTTATTCGGAACCATACAAAGTCTGCCAGTATACACCTCCGGTCAAATTCAAAATCATACAAAATCTGCCAGTCATATATATTCACCACCTATAGTTTAGTTATCTCTTCATTCCACATACTGTTAAGACTTGACAATATGTACTGTACATATAGGTACAAGTCCTGTTGTTCTGGATCTTGGGCACTATTGGATTAAAGGGATAGTTCAAGATTCTGGCTATTAAGCCATTTATTTAAACCCAGAGTCATATGAACTCATGAGTACCATTTTTATGTCTCCGCGTCCAGTATGAAGGAAATTACAGGTAGTTTTAAGAGTTAGCCGTTCCGTTAGACCTCCAGTCATTGTGTTAATGCTCGATAGCATTGGCTCACAAAACTGCCTTTAACTTAATTAATACGTGATGCAGAAACATAAAAATTGTATCCATGAGTTCATCTGACTCTGGGAAAGTAGACAAATGTTGTCTATGCCAAAATCTCGCACTATCCCTTTAAATATACATGAATATATACAAAGTGGTGTCCCAAAGAAATAGAGTAGCTAGAACGGTCATTGATATTCAAGTCAAGTGAGTGTACCCAATTCTATTTCTATGGATGTGCCACCTCTCTCTCACTGGTCCCGGAGATGTCGACTTTAGGTGTACCAGTCGTTAGATCAAGCTTAGGATCAGGCTTACACCCCCACCAAGACACCTGTGTTTCTCCTGTCTGTAAACTGATGCTGCCCATCACCTCACTTAATGGACCACACCTGACATGCAAATGTTTTCCACTGTTTATGACAACACTAAGTGATGTTTAGTATAGTTGAAGAGAATATGATGTGCTGTGGAGAATATGTTGTGGATCGATAGGGCCCCTGAATTTTTCCAGACCAGGTCAGGTTAAAAGGTCAGGAAAACCTCCATGCCCTAGTTACACAATATGGTGATCAGTGCAGAAGTATTCAGGTGTTCTTAATGTTTTATATACGCAGTTACATTTACATTTAAATAGCCTTTTAAGGGGTTTCATCAATACAAATTGAAAACACAAATTCCTGTAAGATATTCATATCACACATGCATGAATTACACCATGCAGAATTTTTTTTCTGCTATGAAATATCTTGGAATTCCAGAACATGTACGGAACAAAAGTAGAAAACCTCAGAAGTGACATGAATGCTTCTTCTACAGCAACAATTCTGATTTTAAGAGAAAAAATTAAAATGTCAAACCTTGACTGATGGAGCTCTTCTCTCTCCTGGAAAGTCTGTGTCCGTCAAGAAATGAATGCTGGGTCAAACACAACAGACACAACATAACAGGGGTAAAATGGATGGAAATGGAGGAGGTACTTCCTACCCTTATCCAATGAGAATGATCATCTTTGTTTTTTAATCTCATTCAAAACATTTTCTATTTGGTGGGTGCTGAACTCAAGCCAGGTCGATTGGGCCCAGCTTGTACACATGTGAGTCACAAACAGGTGCAGTAGGTCATTACACCTATGCAAATGATTGTTTTTGACAGGACCTAATGGCCATACACAGTCTATGATTGATTGAGGAGGTTTTGTAAGTGACTGTATCTACACAGTAGCTAGAGACAGGAGACCTCCTAACCATGTGATGTGGCTGTAACAACACAACAGAAAAACAGATATAGTTTATGAAGTGTATATTCAACCAGGCAGAGCCAAAGGTTAGGATTAGGCATAGGGAATTATATTAGTTACGTTTAGGGCTAAGGTTAGGGGTTAAGGTTAGGCTTAGGGAGATGGGTGTAACATAAGGGGTTAACTTTAGGGCTAAGGTTAGGGTTAGGTTTGGGTTCACGGTTAGCGTTATGGTTAAGGTTAGGCTTAGGGTAATGGATGTAACGTAAAGGGTTAACTTTAGGGCTAAGGAGAGGGGTTAAGGTTAGGGTTAGGGGGATTGGTGTAGCATAAGGGGCTAACTTTAGGGCTAAGGTTAGGGTTAGGTTTGGGTTTAATGTTAGCTTAAGGGTTAAGGTTAGGCAATGCACGGTTAGTGTAACTGTTATTCGGAACCATACAAAATCTGCCAGTCATATATATTCACAACCTATAGTTTAGTTAGCTCTTCATTCCAAATACTGTTAAGACTTGGCAATATGTACTGTACATATAGGTACAAGTCCTGTTGTTCTGGATCTTGGGCACTATTGGATTAAAGGGATAGTTCAAGATTCTGGCTATTAAGCCTTTTATTTAAACCCAGAGTCATATGAACTCATGAGTACCATTTTTATGTCTCCGCGTCCAGTATGAAGGAAATTACAGGTAGTTTTGAGAGTTAGCCATTCCGTTAGACCTCCAGTCAATGTGTTAATGCTCGATAGCATTGGCTCACAAAACTGCCTTTAACTTAATTTATACGTGATGCAGAAACATAAAAATTGTATCCATGAGTTCATCTGACTCTGGGAAAGTAGACAAATGTTGTCTATGCCAAAATCTCGCACTATCCCTTTAAATATACATGAATATATACAGTACAAAGTGGTGTCCAAAGAAATAGAGTAGCTAGAACGGTCATTGATATTCAAGTCAATGTTGTGAGTGTACCCAATTCTATTTCTATGGTTGTGCCACCTCTCCCTCACTGTCCCCTGAGGCACCATGGTAGTTTCACACTCCTGTAGAGTTAGAAGAGGGGCTGCACCAGCCCACTGACGACCAGGAGTAAGATGTTGAGGTTAGCGAGCAGGCAGAACACTTTGACCACAATGGAGTCGTACAGCAGGTAAATGACCACTGTGGGAAGGTTGGTGATCAACATCATGGCCATGACGACAGAGACGATCGTGAACGCTCTCTTCTTCATGGATTTCATCCCTTCTTTCTCCCTCTCCCTTCCTCCTCTTCTCTCCATCTCTCCCTGTCCTGGTGGGGGGCGCTTCAGGACACAGAGGATGGAAAGGATAGATCGACCAATAGGAAGTGCAGGATGTAGATGAGGAAGCAGTGGATGGGGAACTGAGGTGCGTCGAGGGAAACAACCGTCCCTGTGAACATCAGCGTGACCCCCCCAGGCCCCGGCTGCCCACCCCACCCTGTACCTTAAGGGTTTGTACTTCATGTAGACCACAGGGTGGACCACCGCCAGGTAGCGCTCCACACAGATACAGCACTTTAACAATGGGACGGCTGAAGAGGAGAAGAGAGGAGGAGAGAGGCGGTGTAGGCGATGATGCAGAAGTGGCTCTATTGTCTGTTGACGAGATAGACAGAGTTGGCTCCCCAGCTAAAGAGGCTGTATACAATCTCTCTGACGGCTATGTTGAAAATGAATATCTCTATGGCGATGGAGGCGGAGTCGGCGCTGGATGGCGAAAGACAGAGTTGTGAGTTCCCAGTGTAGGTTTAGGTCTTCAGGGTGAGAGAGGTTTAGAGAAGGAGTTTACTTTTGTGAAATTCATTTATTCTGAAAAGAGATGAACTGAGTGAATGGCAATGATGTGGTTGAACGAGAAAGATACACAGTGTGATAAATGCACCCCTGAGAGAGAGAGAGAGAGAGAGAGAGAGAGAGAGAGAGAGAGAGAGAGAGAGAGAAAGGTCATTCATAATTACCGTTCAGTAGATTGCAATTAATTTATGACATGCATTTCCCAACATTTATATTTAATTTATACAACGGGTGGGTGTAATCATAACTGCTGATTGGTTAAAACCGCATTCCAAAAAGAACGAACGACTGGGTCGCGTTTCTAGCAACCCTAGGTTTGTGTCGGGACCATATCTTGTGGAAGGAAGAAATAGTACAAATAAATTAATCAACGTAAAAAAAAAAAGGAAAATATGTCAATCATTATTTGAATATGTTGGTAACCCGTTGTATACAAGTGATAATGCCCTTGAAGCCGGTGTTTGTTGAACTTGACTTTGTCTCAGGCCTAACAACATCCGTACCAATACATCCAACAAACACCGGAATATCTGGCATTATCACTTAAGTAAACCCACTATCATAAAGAATCAACATGACATACCTGGACAGATAACTCTATCTGGTCTCTGTGTAAATGGTTTATAGACTGAGATTTTGACTCTAGAATGAGATTGATATGATAGCCAAAGCCACAGGCCACACCCAGGTGATGTCAGAATCATGCATAAGGAACATATGGGCTCTGTTCAAAAGATGTGCACTGTTTTATTTTTTATTTATTTAACCTTTATTTAACCAGGTAAGCCAGTTGAGAACAAGTTCTCATTTACAACTGCGACCTGGCCAAGATAAAGCAAAGCAGTGCGATAAAAACAACACAGAGTTACATATGGGGTAGTCAAAAAAATACAACAGAAAATATATATACAGTGTGTGCAAATGTAGCAAGTTATGGAGGTAAGGCAATAAATAGGCTATAGTGCAAAATAATTACAATAGTATTAACACTGGAATGCTAGATGTGCAAGAGATTATGTGCAAATAGAGATACTGGGGTGCAAAAGAGCAAAATAAATAACAATATAGGGATGAGGTAGTTGGGTGGGCTAATTTCAGATGGGCTGTGTACAGGTGCAGTGATCGGTAAGGTGCTCTGACAACTGATGCTTAAAGGTAGTGAGGGAGATAAGAGTCTCCAGCTTCAGAGATTTTTGCAATTCGTTCCAGTCATTGGCAGCAGAGAACTGGAAGGAATGGCGGCCAAAGGAGGTGTTGGCTTTGGGAATGACCAGTGAGATATACCTGCTGGAGCGCAGACTACGGGTGGGTGCTGCTATGGTGACCAATGAGCTAAGATAAGGCGGGGATTTGCCTAGCAGTGATTTATAGATGGCTTGGAGCCAGTGGGTTTGACGACGAACATGTAGTGAGGACCAGCCATCAAGAGCGTACAGGTCACTGTGGTGGGTAGTGTATGGGGCTTTGGAGACAAAACGGATGGCACTGTGATAGACTACATCCAATTTGCTGAGTAGAGTGTTGGAGGCTATTTTGTAAATGACATCGCCGAAGTCAAGGATCGGTAGGATAGTCAGTTTTACGAGGGCATGTTTGGCAGCATGAGTGAAGGAGGCTTTGTTGCGAAATAGGAAGCCGATTCTAGATTTAACTTTGGATTGGAGATTCTTTATGTGAGTCTGGAAGGAGAGTTTACAGTCTAACCAGACACCTAGGTATTTGTAGTTGTCCACATACTCTAGGTCAGACCCGTCGAGAGTGGTGATTCTAGTCGGGTGGGCGGGTGCCAGCAGCGTTCGATTGAAAAGCATGCATTTAGTTTTACTAGTGTTTAAGAGCAGTTGGAGGCTACTGAAGGAGTGTTGTATGGCATTGAAGCTCGTTTGGAGGTTTCTTAACACAATGTCCAATGAAGGGCCAGGTGTATACAAAATGGTGTCGTCTGCGTAGAGGTGGATCTGAGAGTCACCAGCAGCAAGAGCGACATCATTGATATACACGGAGAAAAGTGTCGGCCCAAGAATTGAACCCTGTGGCACCCCCATAGAGACTGCCATAGGTCCAGACAACAGGCCCTCCGATTTGACACACTGAACTCTATCTGAGAAGTAGTTGGTGAACCAGGCGAGGCAGTCATTTGAGAAACCAAGGCTATTTGGTCTGCCAATAAGAATACGGTGGTTGACAGAGTCGAAAGCCTTGGCCAGGTCGATGAAGACGGCTGCACAGTACTGTCTATTATCAATCGCGGTTATAATATCGTTTAGGACCTTGAGCGTGGCTGAAGTGCACCCATGACCAGCTCGGAAACCGGATTGCATAGCGGAGAAGGTACGGTGGTATTCGAAATGGTCTTTGATCTGTTTGTTAACTTGGCTTTCAAATACTTTCGAAAGGCAGGGCAGGATGGATATAGGTCTGTAGCAGTATAGGTAATACACTGTATAGGTAATACACTGTATAGGTAATACACTGTATAGGTAATACACTGTATAGGTCTGTAGCAGTATAGGTAATACACTGTATAGGTAATACACTGTATAGGTCTGTAGCAGTATAGGTAATACACTGTATAGGTAATACACTGTATAGGTAATACACTGTATAGGTAATACACTGTATAGGTAATACAACGCCTTTTGGGACTCAGCCTATGTTTTCTATTGGGTCAGGATCTAACATCATCCTGATGGAGTTATACGCAACATCATATGATCATCATTTAAAACGCCAAGTATACAGTTAAAAACAATACATTAGGAATCAGCAGAACTTGAGCTGCTTGTAAGGGCAGTAGAGCTATTGATTTACAGAGGGTTCCCTGTCCTGCAGAAGACCGTTTATTTCAAATTCTAAGATGTAGAACGAGACTAAAGACTAATAGCAAACAATGTTGTTATCTTTGAGATCTTATCTCTTATAATAGCTACATAATACTTCAGTAATGTCTTATGAGAAGATTTTGATGCACTACAACCATTCATATCATAGGTTCAACAGCATGTTTAGATGTTTTCACTATTGTTCCTAATGACAAGGCTGCTCTGAACAGTGATTTAAATGGATGTGATTCTGTGGTTTAGTTGAGTTCTTTGTTTGAAGGTAAAAGTAGTGAAGTTCAAATGGCACCCTATTCCCGATAGTGCACTACTTTTAACCAGAGCACTTTGGGTCCTTGTCAAAAGTAGTGCACTAAATAGGGAATAGAGTGCAATTTAGGACACAGTCGAGGTCATCCCTGCTCCAAATTATTGTTAAATGTTACTTATTTCATTAATGTATTATCAATACATTAATTGTGTATTATTTTCATACATTTATGTTGACTGAGAATACTATTTTACAGAAATCAACTGTTGTTGTGAAGTAGTGAGTCATTGGAATGTATATAATTTAAATAGCTACTGTATATAAAAGAGCAAGACCCCTTAACTCAAGCCCAGCCTTTTACTTTCCATGTTAACAGGAGGTTAGCTGTTTTAGCACAGTGGCTAACTGTGCTATGGCTGGGGGAAGCTAATGGTCCATGCATGAGTTGAAAACTGAAATAAGTAAATTTCCCTTGTTGCGCATGGACACCCAGGGGAAACCACACTGCTGAACTAGCAGTATTCAAATCAGAAGGACGCTGCATGAATAGATAAACATCAGGGTAAAAGTTTACAGTTGTATTATCTGGTACACGTCTCTGCCTTCAAATGATCATACACTGGCTTCAATTACAAAACAGATAAACAGATTGAATAAAGAACACTTTTTCATTGTACACTGAACAAAAGTATAAACACAACATACAACAATTTCAAAGATTTTAATTAGTCACAGTTTTATAAGGAAATCAGTCAATTGAAATAAATAAATTAGGCCCTAATTTATGGACTCCACATGACTGGGAATACAGATATGCATCTGTTGGTCACAACAGTAGGGGCGTGGATCAGAAAACCAGTTGGTATCTGGTGTGACCACCATTTGCCTCATGCACCGCCACAAATCTCCTTCACATAGAGTTGATCAAGCTGTTGATTATGGCCTGTGGAATGTTGTCCCACTCCTCTTCAATGGCTGTGCGAAGTTGCTGGATATTGGTGGGAACTGGAACACGCTGTTGTACACGTCAATCCAGAGCATCCCAAACATGCTAAATGGTTGATAAGTCTGGTAAGTATGCAGCCATGGAAGAACTGGGACATTTTCAGCTTCCAGATATTGTGTGCAGATCCTTGCGACATGGGGCCATGCGATATCATGCTGAAACATGAGGTGAGGGCAGAGGATGAATGACATGACAATGGGCCTCAGCACCTCGTCAAGGTGTCTGTACATTCAAATTGCCATCGATAAAATTCAATTGTGTTCATTGTCCGTAGCTTATACCTACCCACACCATAACGCCACCACCACCATGGGGCACTATGTTCACAACGTTGACATCAGCAAACCGCTCACCCACACAACGCCATACACGTGATCTGCGGTTGTAAGGCCGGTTGGATGTACTGCCCAATTCTCTAAAACAACGTTGTATGGCGTATGGTAGAGAAATTAAAATTATATTATCTGGCAACAGCTCTGGTTGACATTCCTACAGTCAGCATGCCAATTGCATGCTCCATCAAAACTTGAGACATCTGTGGCATTTTGTTGCTTGACAAAACTGCACATTTTAGAGTGGCCTTTTATTGTCCCCAGCACAAGGTGCACCTGTGTAATGATCATGCTGTTTAATCAGCTTCTTGATATGCCACACCTGTCAGGTGGATGGTGTTGGGTTCTTGAAATAACTTTAAATATCCTTAGTCATGTTACCATATTAGAACAATGGAGGGTGGACGAGAAATAGGTGTATGGGAAGTTACTGAGTGAGAAAAGGGAGTGCTGAAAGTTTGCATTCTGTCAGAACATGTTATTGTTAAATCTCATTTATTCTATGGAGAGGAGAAGGGAAACAGTCTGGTTTTAGTCACTGATAAGGTAGGATAGCCGTGAGTTAGGGAGGAGTGAGGAATGCGGGCCGAGGTCAGGTCAGACGAAGTGAGAAGGAACAGTCGTTCCTGCCTAGCAACAGGGAGATGTATTGGCTGTCCAGATGTGCAAGGAGGAGTCTCCGCCTAGAAAGAGGGTTTAAATATACACTACCATTCAAAAGTTTGGACACACTGTCTTCTTTCATTAAGTGTTTAGTGTGATAAGTTGAAGGAAATTCATTTTTTTATCTTGTAGAACAAACCTGTCCTGAAGGCTGGAAGAAGTTTGAATCCAGTTGGTACTTCCTGTCTACCGAGACTAACACCTGGAAGGAGAGCAGAGAGGACTGTCTGAAGAGAGGAGCAGACCTTGTGATCATAAACAGTGATAAGGAACAGGAGAGAGAGAGAGAGCGAGATAGAGAGAGAGAGAGAGAGAGAGAGAGAGAGAGAGAGAGAGAGAGGAGAGGATTGCTTTTCCAACAGTCTTGAAGGAGTTCCCACATATGCTGAGCACTTGTTGGCTGCTTTTCCTTCACTCTGCGGTCTGACTCATCCCAAACCATCTCAATTGGGTTAAGGTCGGGTGATTATGGAGGCCAGGTCATCTGATGCAGCACTCTCCTTCTTGGTCAAATAGCCCTTACACAGCTTGGAGGTGTGTTGGGTCATTGTCCTGTTGAAAAACGAATGATAGTCCCACTAAGCGCAAACCAGATGGGATGGCGTATCACTGCAGAATGCTTTGGTAGCCATCCTGGTTAAGTATGCCTTGAATTCTAAATAAATCACTGACAGTGTCACCAGCCTTTTATTGGCCCCAGCACAAGGTGCACCTGTGTAATGATCATGCTGTTTAATCAGCTTCTTGATATCCCACACCTGCCAGGTGGATGGATTATGTTGGCAAAGGAGAAATGCTCACTAACAGGGATGTAAACAAATGTGTGCACAAATTTGAGAGAAATAAGCATTTTGTGGGATATTTCATTTAATCTCATGAAACATTGAGTCACTTCTTTTCTATATCATGGGAAAAGAACTAACACAATTAAACATATTTACAACAGAGATTTATGTTGATTTATTTTCCCTATTGTACTTTAACTATTTGCACATCGTCACAACACTGTATATAGACATAATATGACATTTCAAATGTCTCTATTATTTTGGAACTTGTTTGAGTGTAATGTTTACTGTTAACTTTTTACTGTTAGTGGCCAGGGCTCCATGTAAAACCCTCCACTGGAGGTCCCCTGACCTCTTTGGTACTGGGAGTTTGTAGAGCCCCCTCCATCTAAAACCCACCATACTCTCCACCCAACATGCCCCCTGCCACTGATGTGCCTTCACTCCTGTTAGGCTTCTAATGTTCCTTACCTTAATACAGAGGTTGTAGAGGGCTTTACCTCCCACCCCTTCAAACTCTCCCAGGCTCGGAGTGTTAAAATCTAACAAGTCCACCAGACCCCCTTGCCAGTCCCCAGTTTCTGCCGTCACGTGCAGTGGCGGAAACATTGGTGGCCCCTTCCCCTTTGGCTGCTCAAACACCCCCCTTACTGGCTCAAACAGTGCCTCCTGGACTTCCCCCAGGAATCTCTCCAGCAGCCTAAGAGATGTTAGTCCTGTTTGTTGTGCTAGGACTTCTGGGGTTTTCCACCCCTCCTCTCTCTGCAGTCGCAGGTTACCCAGCCTTAGTAATCCCGCTGCTATCATTCGCCTTTTCAGGGTGGCCGACTGAACAGATCTCAAAAGGATGGCTGGGTTGTGGAATATAGGCTCCTCCCGCACCCACAGCCCAGGCTCCACACCCCCTTCTCGTGTGGGCCTTAGTAGCTGCCAGGCTCTCAGCACCGCAGAGTAAAAATCAGAGAGTCCTGCTGTACTCAGCCCCTCCAGCCTCATGAGGAATAGCTGCCGGTCCAACCCTAATCCGCCAGCTCTCCTCAGCAGTGCGCATGCTGGCTCCCTCCATCCGACATCAGTATGGTACAGCAGTCTCTGTGACGCCTTTAGTCGGAATGCAGCCACCCTGCTCTCCAGTTCCACCAGGCCCTGTCCTCCTTCATTTACGGACACATACAACACTGCCGCCCTCAGCCAGTGATGGCCCGACCAGAAAAAATCCACCAGCTTGCGCTGCAGTTCTGCGAGCAGACTGGCGGGGGGGTTGAGGACAGCCAGTACATGCCACAGGGAAGAAGCCACCAGGTTGTTGATTATCAGCACCCTCCCTCTATATGACACTATGGACAGGAGCCACCTCCACCTGGCCAGTCTTGACACCACTGCCTGTGACAGCCCCTCCAAGTTCCTCCTGACCCATCTCACCGAGCCCAGGTACACCCCCAATATTTTAAGCCTTTCACAACCCCACTGCAACCCCCCTGGAAGCAGAGGGGCCCTATCCCCCCATGCCCCACATAACAGAGGTTTGCTCTTTCCCCTACTGAGCCCCCCTCCCACCTTAACCATACATGATGCCCCAGCATACAACATCTTCACATAGGCCAAAAACCTTTCCCCAAACCCAAACACAGACATCACATTAAACAGATCCTCATGGTCCACTCTATCAAAAGCCTTCTCTTGATCTAAAGAGACCAGACCAAAGTTCACATTAGAACCTCTTGATAAGTCCAACATGTCCCTGATTAAGAACAATTTGTCCGTGTCCTGGTACGCAATATGTCTGGTCCTTGTGTACTATAGAGTCCAGATGGGACTTTAGTCTGTTAGCGAGGACCTTGGCAAATATCTTGTAGTCCGCAAAGAGCAATGCCACAGACCTCCAGGTCTTAAGTTCACACACGTCCCCTACCCCGACGCATTCAAGCAACACGCAAAATAAGTCCAGTCCAATTATTCCCCAGAATCTTTTATAAAACTCCACTGGGAGTCCATCGACCCCCGGTGCACGGCCGGGGGACATCTGGGTTACGGCCTCTGCCAGTTCATGGGACAACAGGGGAATGTCAATTTCATCCCTTTGTAACAAATAGAGCTTAGGGAGATCGGCAAACAAAACCTGAGCACACATAGGATCACACAGTTCTGCCTTATACAATTCAGTATAAAACTCCACAGTCCGCTCCCGCATCTCCCCCACCACAGAGGTCACCCGCCCATCCGAAAGCCGTAGACAATGCATACCCTTGGCTTCACCGCTCTGTCTTTCCAAACCAAAGAAGAAGGAGCTGGGAGCATCCATCTCCTTGAGCATGGAGAACCTAGCTCTTACAAGTGCTCCCTTTCCTTTAACCTTTGCTTTAACCTGCCCAGGTCCCTACGTAGTTCAGATAGATTAGCCTGGAGGTCTACATTGCCTTGCCCCACCAGCTCTACCTCCATCTCACTAATACTACGTTCAAGTTCCCCCAATACTCTCCTAGCCTCTGAGGATGAGAGAGCTGTGTACTGTTGGCAGAAAAGCCGAATTTGGACTTTTCCCACATCCCACCATTGACTCAGAGACTCTTACTCCTCTCTTCGCTGCCCCCACCTTTCCCAAAAAGTCTGGAAACCTGAGCAAAAAGTGGCATTTTGTAAGAGCTTTACATTAAACTTCCAATAGGATGCCTGCCGAGGCCCTGGTGAAATAGACAGCCGAGCCATGGTTATGTGATGATCCGAAAAACCCACCGGGAGAATGGTAGCGCCCAACAGCCTATTGCTCTGATTCCTGGACATGTACAATCGATCAAGCCGGGCTGCACTCACCCTAGCCCCAAAGACCTTCACCCATGTTTATTGTCTTGTGTTGGGATGTCTAGTTCTCCAAACATCAACTAGGTCAAATTGATTAATAATGTTCCTTAACACCCCCACTGAGCCTGAATGAGGCTCCTCCCCATTTCTGTCTTTGGTAAAATCCATCGTACAGTTCCAGTCCCCACCGACCACCAGCGTCTCCTCAGGCGATACCTGTGAGAGTTCCGTTCTAAGACATCAAACAGACACCCCCTCTCTCTCCCTGTATTTGGCGCATACACATTTATAAAGACAAAACCCCTGTTGTTAATTTCTGCCTTTACTACAAGAAGTCTACCCGTACACACCTCTTTTGAGGAGCACATTTTTACAGACAGACCCGGTACAAAAAGGACTGCCACCCCTGCACTAACATTGGTCCCATGGCTCAGCACACTTGCCCCTTTCCACCAATCAACTTCATTCATCACATCGCTATGCGTCTCCTGCAGAAACAACACTTGTACTTTTTTTTGTTTTACATATTCACCCAACACACTCTTTCCCGCATCTCTGGCGCCATTAATATTAAGCGAGCCTACCCAAAGAGTCTCCATAAGAAGTGGGAGAAAAGCCAGCAAAAAAAGAGACCAATAGCAAAGCTCAAAAAGCTCCAGTGCCAGAAAGAAAACGTTCATCAAACAGTGTCTGAAGGTAGACCTTTACGCACAGTTGTGACCCACTTCCTCAACCTAAACCGTTTCCTGGGTGAGAGGACACCATGCCCCTCATTTTTTATAGCATGTTGCACTGATCTTACAAACTTTCCCGGATCGCAAAAAAAAGCCTCAAGATTAACTTTTTTCCTCTTAGTCTCCTTCAGGAACCTTGACAGTTCCGTCACCGTGTACTTTGACCCCTCTGACTGACTGGCTGTCAGCTCTGGACCCATTGAGGAGGAGTGTCACACCCTGACTCTGGGGACTCTTATTTGTTGAGTCAGTGTGTGATTTTATATGTTGTGTAGTTCTATGTTTTCTATCTAGTATGTCTAGATCTATGTTTGGCCAGGTGTGTTTCCCAATCAGAGGCAGCTGTCGCTCGTTGTCTCTGATTGGGGAGCATACATTTTTAAATGTTTAGTCATTTAGCAGACGCTCTTTTCCAGAGCGACTTACAGTTAGCACATACATTATTTTATCGAACCCACAACCCTGGCGTTGCAAACGCCATGCTCTACCAACTGAGCTACATCCCCTGCCGGCCATTCCCTCCCCTACCCTGGACGACGCTGGGCCAATTGTGCGCCGCCCCATGGGTCTCCCGGTCGCGGCCGGCTACGACAGAGCCTGGATTCGAACCAGGATCTCTAGTGGCACAGCTACCACTGCAATGCAGTGCCTTAGACCACTGCGCCACTCGGGAGACTTAGGCAGTCTATTGGCAATTAGGTGTTGTGGGATCTTGTTCCG
Source organism: Coregonus clupeaformis (assembly GCF_020615455.1). Taxonomy (NCBI): domain Eukaryota; kingdom Metazoa; phylum Chordata; class Actinopteri; order Salmoniformes; family Salmonidae; genus Coregonus; species Coregonus clupeaformis. The sequence goes on along the minus strand of NW_025534005.1, from coordinate 128,456 downwards.
TATAAGGTATGTTGTTTATGTCTACCTTGGACTTCATGTTTCGTTTATTGTTTTGTTGAGTGTTTATTAAGTTAAATAAACATGTATGCATATCACGCTGCGCCTTGGTCTGACCCGTCTATGAACGAACGTGACAAGGAGTATGAAAATAAATCCTCATCGGCTTCTTCCTCAGACTCACCTTCCTCCTCCTCATCTCCATCTCCCAACGTGACCACCTTTCTTCTTCCCCTTTTTCCTCTTCCGCTTGACACCTTCCTCCACCCCTCCTAGTCGCTTACCCTTCCCCACTATACTCTCCTCATCCACTAGCATAACCTGACTAGGCCCAGCCTCATCTAAACCACCATCCATAACCTGACTAGGCCCAGCCTCATCTACACCACCATCCATAACACGACTATACCCAGCCTCATCTACACAACCATCCATAACATGACTAGACCCAGCCTCATCTACACCACCATCTACAGCATGACTAGACCCAGCCTCATCTACACCACCATCTATAGCATGACTAGACCCAGCCTCACCTACACCACCATCCATAACATCACTAGACCCACCCTCAGCTACACCACCATCCATCACACGACTAGACCCAGCCTCATCTACCCCACCATCTGTAGCATGACTTGGCCCAGCCTTAGCTATGCTACCATGTGTCGCATGACTAGGCCCAGCCTCTGCTGCCTGTGTCTCATGGCCCCCTGCACGTTGACTTCGATTTCCCCCACAGGTGCTTGAACCCTCACCTTGTCTACGGCCTTTATGTGGGCACGCAAAGCTCTTATGCCCCAAATCTCCACACTCAAAGCATCGTAGACTATCTGTGCTGGCAAAACCTGCGTAAAGCCCCTCCCCATGCCTCACTTTAAAATGCACATTTAATTGTTGCTCAACGTTGTTCAGAAACATGAACGGAATGAAACAATGTGCTTGACGGCATCTGCCTGAAAACCTGCCGACAGTACACGAAAACCACTAGCAAACTTACCAAAACGACTCAACTCCATCCTGATTTGATCATCCGTAATAAACGGAGGCAAATTTGCAACTACCACCCTGGTCGAAGGGGTAGAAAGAGGAGAAATTGCCACCAACACACCCCTTACAAATATACCACTAGAAATGAGCCTACCCACCAAATTTGCTCAGTTCCTGAACGCAACCACAGCTTTGTTCATTCAGGATGCGGAATGTATAAATTCAGCTCCTACCTGTTCGCCGACCGCGAGCAGAACCTCCTCCACCTTAATTCCATAATCTGGAACACCCCTGAATCCATGCCGTAACGACAGCGTCTCCTCTGCGCTAGGCTGCGAAGCCATCGCTCACACCTCCCCGTTCAAAACCCCAGGAAACTAAACCTCTGTCCTCTTCCTCTCTAACTTTGAAAATAAAACAGTGGGTACCACTAAAACAAACAGTGCATTAACTCTCCACTATAGAAAAGAGAAAATAAGGAAAGAAACAAGAAATTAGTTAGGACAAGCCCTCCACACCAAACACTCAAACTCCAAGCATGCACTGAGAGAGAGAGAGAGAGAGAGAGAGAGAGAGAGAGAGAGAGAGAGAGAGAGAGAGAGAGAGAGAGAGAGAGAGAGAGGGGATCAAAAGCAAGAAGTGGGAAAAAGGGGGGAAAGAGTTAAAGGAATGAATAAGTCTGTCAGTGGTTCTATCCCAAATGACACCATATTTCCTATTTAGTGCATTACTTTTGACCAGGGCTCCATCCCTACCTCCCTCCCTCCCGCCCTAGCTCCATCCCTCCCTCCCTCCATCCCTTCCTCCCTCCCTCCCTCCATCCCTCCCTCTCTCGCTCCATCCCTAGCTCTCTCCCTCCATCCCTCCCTCCCTACCTCACCCGGAACCACACCCTCAGATACCCCTATCAAGACACCTGTGTTGCTCCCGTCTGTAAACTGATGTTGCCGATCACCTCACTAGCTGGACCACACCTGACATGCAAATGTTTTCCACTGGTTATGACAACACTAAGTGATGTTTACTGTGGTTGAAGAGAATATGCCGTGCTCTGTAAAATCAGAGTTTTTCCAGACACTGTAAGGTAAAATACGCAGGAATAACTCATGGCCCTAGTTACACAATATGGTGGTCAGTGCAGAAGTATTCAATTTCATGAGACCATTATAGCTGGAACTGCCCATTGATTTCAAGAATAAATATCTAGCAATATTATTGTTTTATTTGTTATTATAATTATTGTTGTTATAAAAAAAGAAATATACAGACATGTACTTTATTTTTCCTCTCTAAAGAAGACAGATAGACAAGGACCTCCTTAATAAGTGTGTATTAAATCACATCAACCCAACAATATCTTCATTGTAACTTTCAACACATGCAAATGTTTGGTGCCAGTCTGTTTCTGCATTAGCCAGCTGAATTGTCTTTCTCTCTGTCAATAAAAATCACACTAAAGTTGAAACAGAATGACACCAGGTCTATTTACAAACAAGTATATTATGGCAAGGATTCAAAACAAAACCGTGTTACATCACGCTTGATGTTTAAAGGTAATTTCCAATTGAGTCGAGTATGCAGCGTTTACCTTGAATGCCATCGCCGCAAACGCGGTACCATTTTCCTTTAAAAGCTGCATTGTCTACAAGTGCGATCGGATTGAATCCCGGCCTATATATCAATATGTTCTTGTTAAATATTATAACCTCTATTTGAGAGGTTTGTGGACTGGTTTACGCTCTATGTGGGTAGATGAACTGCAGCCACAATATTTTCAAAACAAAATCTACAGGAGGGAAAATCAAACCATCATTTTCTAATGATTGCATTGGAAATACATTCAAACATCATTAATTGGAAAACAAAATCAATAACATAGAATATAAATAATAATGATATAGTGTACATTTTTAAAGCACTAAAGTAAAGAGATTTTGACGTTGTGTCTTAGAGACCTCTGATACAGGGAAACTTCCCAACCCTGTGGAGGAAAAGGAGGGGCTGCACCAACCCAGAGATCAAAACAATGCAGAAACAAATGGACATTCCTGTAAAAAAGTCCCTGTAGGGAATGTATTTATGAGTCAGTGCCATCACTGCCACTGGGAGTTGAGACACAGTAGCATACACCAGGATAATCAAGATTATCTTAAAGGCCTTCATCTTAATGCTTTTTGTCCCCTCCCTGTCCCCATCCCCAGGCCCTGGACGTTTCAGAGCCCAGTCTTCGTTCCCTGAATGATGTTACGGTCAAGAACCGTTTCTCTCTTCCTCTGATCCCAGCGACCCTTGAACAAGTGGGCCACACCAACATCTACAGTGAGGGAAAAAAGTATTTGATCCCCTGCTGATTTTGTACGTCTGCCCACTGACAAAGAAATGATCAGTCTATAATTTTAATGGTAGGTTTATTTGAACAGTGAGAGACAGAATAACAACAATAAAAAATCCAGACAAACGCATGTCAAAAATGTTATAAATTGATTAGCAGTTTAATGAGGGAAATAAGTATTTGACCCCCTCTCAATCAGAAAGATTTCTGGCTCCCAGGTGTCTTTTATACAGGTAACGAGCTGAGATTATGAGCACACTCTTAAAGGGAGTGCTCCTAATCTCAGTTTGTTACCTGTATAAGAGACACCTGTCCACAGAAGCAATTAATCAATCAGATTCCAAACTCTCCACCACGGCCAGACCAAAGAGCTCTCCAAGGATGTCAGGGACAAGATTGTAGACCTACACGAGGCTGGAATGGGCTACAAGACCATCGCCAAGCAGCTTGGTGAGAAGGTGACAACAGTTGGTGCGATTATTCGCAAATGGAAGAAACACAAAATAACTGTCAATCTCCCTTGGCTTGGGGCTCCATGCAAGATCTCACCTCGTGGAGTTGCAATGATCATGAGAACGGTGAGGAATCAGCCCAGAACTACACGGGAGGATCTTGTCAATGATCTCAAGGCAGCTGGGACCATAGCCACCAAGAAAACAATTGGTAACACACTACGCCGTGAAGGACTGAAATCCTGCAGCGCCCGCAAGTTCCCCCTGCTCAAGAAAGCACATATACATTGAGGGAAAAAAGTATTTGATCTCCTGCTGATTTTGTACGTTTTCCCACTGACAAAGAAATTATCAGTCTATAATTTTAATGGTAGGTTCATTTGAACAGTGAGAGACAGAATAACAACAAAAAAATTCAGAAAAACGCACGTAAATTTTTTTAAAAATTGATTTGCATTTTAATGAGGGAAATTAGTATTTGACCCCCTCTCAATCAGAAAGATTTCTGGCTCCCAGGTGTCTTTTATACAGGTAACGAGCTGAGATTAGGAGCACACTCTTAAAGGGAGTGCTCCTAATCTCAGTTTGTTACCTGTATAAAAGACACCTGTCCACAGAAGCAATCACTGAAATCCTGCAGCGCCCGCAAGGCCCCCCTGCTCAAGAAAGCACATATACATGCCCGTCTGAAGTTTGCCAATGAACATCTGAATGATTCAGAGGAGAACTGGGTGAAAGTGTTGTGGTCAGATGAGACCAAAATGGAGCTCTTTGGCATCAACTCAACTCGCCGTGTTTTGAGGAGGAGGAATGCTGCCTATGACCCCAAGAACACCATCCCCACCGTCAAACAAGTTTGTTTTTTTGTTATTCTGACTCTCACTGTTCAAATAAACGTACCATTAAAATTATAGACTGATCATGTCTTTGTCAGTGGGCAAACTTTACAAAATCAGCAGGGGATCAAATACTTTTTTCCCTCACTGTATACAAAACTTGACCTGCGGAGTGCTTTTAACCTTGTCCGTATACGTGAAGGCGACGAATGGAAGATGGCCTTTATCACCGCACGAGGGCACTACGAACGCCTGGTCATGCCCTACGGCCTTACTAACGCCCCTGCCATCTTCCAATCCTTTATGAACAAGGTTTTCCACATATGATCAACCACTTTCTCATTGTCTACATTGATGACATTCCGATTTACTCCCACTCCCTGAAAGAACATATACAACATGTACAAAGGGTTCTTCAACAGCTCCTTGACCATAACCTTTATGTGAAGACTGAAAAGAGCACCTTCCATGTAACCTCAGTAAACATCCTCAGTTTCATACTGACACCTGGAGCGGTCAGCATGGATGAGAACAAAGTCACCGCCATCAGTAACTGGCCCAAACCCACCACCGGTTAGGAACTCCAACGTTTCATTGGGTTCTCCAACTTCTATTGCCGGTTCAATTCTGAAATTCAGTTCTACTGCCGCTCCCCTCACTGCCCTTACCAGCCAAAAGACCCGGACTCTCTTCAATGGACTGATACTGCACGCGCCAACCTGATCCGACCCTTCCTTTCACCCTGGAGGTGGATGCCTCCGAAGTAGGAGTAGGAGCCATACCCTCTCAGGAGGTGGGAACACCTCCAAAATCACATCCTTGTGCCTTCTTCTCCAGGAAGTTATGCCCCGCTGAGAGGAATTACGATGTAGGGAACTGAGAACTCCTCGCCATCAAGCTGGCCCTCGAGGAGTGGCACCACTGGTTGGAGGTCGCACAACATCCCTTTCTCGTCCTAACAGATCATCGTAATCTGGAATATATCAGAGGGGCCAAGAGGTTAAACTCCAGACAATCCCACTGGGCCCTCTTCTTCACACGCTTCCATTTTCATGTTACTTACATCCCTGGAAAGAAAAATGTAAAAGCTGATGCTCTCTCCCGCCAGTTTGACCTTCTGAACAGTAACTCAGACCCTACACCCATTCTTCCTTCCTCTTGCATTATGGGACCGGTACTGTGGGAGGTTCACTCTGCCATACAAAAGCCCTAATCTCAGACCCGGCTCCTCCTGAGACACCAGCTAGGAAGAGTTACGTACCAGCAGCTGTTAGACCCCAACTGATGCAATGGTGTCACACGTCCTTGGGGTCAGGACATCCGGGCATTACACGAACCACTGAATGTCTAACACGTAAATTCTGGTGGTCCTCACTGGCATCCGACTTCAGGGATTACGTACTCTCCTGTCCATTCTGCGCCCAAACCATCATCTCCCTTATGGTAAGCTTCAACCTTTGCCAATCCCTCACAGACCCTGGTCCCACATAGCTGTTGACTTCATCACAGACCTTCCTGAATCATCTGGTAACACCAACATCCTTGTCATTGTAGACAATTTTTCAAAAATATGTTGTCTGGTTCCTCTTCCTCATTTATGTTCCAACAGGTGTTCCGTCTGTATGGGATTCCGGAGGACATCATCTCTGACCGCTGGCCCCAGTTTGTCTCCTGGGTGTGGCGAGCCTTCTGTGACCGACTGGGGGTCGCCCTCAGCCTCTCCTCAGGGTACCATCCCCAGACCAACAATGTTCTGCCTCAGTATATGGCCTGGGCCGAATATGCTCAGAACTCACTCATGCATTCATTCCTCCGCCTTACTCCGTTTGTGTGTCCTTGGTAACCAACCCCGCATGTTTCCCTGGGAGGCGGAGCCTGGTACTGTCCCAGCTGTCGACGACTGGTTTCGGCATAGTGAGCGGGTATGGGAGACCGCTCATCGGCATCTGCAGGAAGCCTCTAATACCCAGGAACGCTTTGCCGACAGACGCCGCCGACCTACGCCTCTTTTTCACCCCAGACAGCGTGTGTGGCTCTCTACCAGAGACATCCGGCTCTGCCTCCCCTGCAAAAAGTTCTGTCCTCACTTCATTGGTCCCTTCAAGATAACCCATCGCATCAACCCTGTCAGGTACCGCCTCCAGTTACCCCGCCAGTATAAAATCTCCTCGTCCTTCCATGTGTCTCTGTTAAAACCGGTCACCTACAGTCCTCTTCATCCTCCAGTCTCAACCCGCAGTGCGCCCCCATCGTTGGACGTCGGGGGACGACCTGCCTACGCCATTCAGGCCATCCTTGAATCCAAACACCTGAGAGGTTGCATCAACTATCTAGTGGACTTGGAAGGTTATGAGCCTGAAGACCGGTCCTGGGTCCCCGACCAGGACATCCTCGACCCAGAGATGATTCAGGCATTCCACCATAACTGTCCGGATCGTCCCGCTCCCCGACCTCGGGGTCGACCCCCGAACAGACCCACTGGACATCAGCCTCGACGCAGAACGTTGGGTCAGTCCACGACCGTGTCGACCAGCCTGCCGGGGGGGGGGTTCTGTATTTATTTTCTTAGTTTACCTTGAGATCTTGAACGTAGCTCTGTTTCTTTATGTTCTTGATCGTAGCCCTATCTTTCATTTTTGTTCATTGATTTCACCTCTGTTAGTTACTCACCTGGTCTCATCAGCTCCTTAGTTGGTTCAGTTCTTTCTGTTTTTGCCTTGTGAGGTATTGTTTGTTTTGACTCTACTAACCCTTTTACCAGCTCGTTTGTGAGAACCAGTTTCAGCCTTCAATCCTAGTGTCAATGGCTGAGGTGTATGGTGTGTGGAAGTCAGGCGCAGGACACCGAAGCTAGTCCAACAAAGTTTACTGAAGTAATCCAAAAAGGCAAAATACAGAGAACGGCCTCAACAATAAACAGAGGCGAGAAAATACGCAAACTGTGCGTAACACAAAATGACAAGAATACAGGAACAAAACACGCAGAACAACGGACAGGCAAAAAACAACACACAATCTAACCAATACAAAACAGGGAACGTATAGGACAAGTAATCAGACACAAACAGACACAGGTGTGACAGACAGACAAAAGCAATCACACATAGAAACATTCAACGGTGGCAGCTAGTACTCCGGGGACGGGGAACGCCTATGCCTGCTCGAACCAGGAGGAGGAGCAGTCTCGGCCGAAACCGTGACAGTACCCCCCCTTGACGCGCGGCTCCAGCTGTGCGCCGACCCCGGCCTCGGGGACGGCCAGGAGGACGCGGACCCGGGCGCGTGGGATGCCCACGGTGGAACTCCGTCAGGAGGGATGGATCGAGGATGTCCCTCCTGGGCACCCAGCACCGTTCCTCCGGACCGTACCCCTCCCACTCCACGAAATACTGGAGACCACTCATCCGGCGCCTCGAGTCCAAGATAGTCCGGACCCTGTACGCCGGGGCCCCCTCGATGTCCAAAGGGGGCGGAGGGGTCTCTCCTATCTCAACTTCTTGGAGTGGGCCAGCTACCACCGGCCTGAGAAGAGACACATGGAACGAGGGGTTAATGTTTTTGTATTCTATAGGCAGTTGTAACCTGTAACACACCTCGTTCAATCTTCTCAGGACTTTGAAGGGCCCCACAAACCGCCGACCCAGCTTCCGGCAGGGCAGGAGGAGGGGCAGGTTTCGAGTCGAGAGCCAGACTCGATCTCCCGGTGCGTACACCGGTCCCTCACTGCGGTGGCGATCGGCGCTCGCCTTTTGTTGACGGATGGCCCGCTGCAGATGGATATGGGCAGCGTCCCACGTCTCCTCCGAGCGCCGAATCCAGTCGTCCACCGCAGGAGCCTCGATCTGGCTCTCGTGCCATGGTGCCAGGACCGGCTGATAACCTAAAACACACTGGAAAGGTGTTAAATTGGTGGAGGAGTGGCGGAGAGAGTTCTGGGCTATCTCTGCCCAGGGGAGGAACCTCGACCACTCCTCCGGCCGGTCCCGGCAATAGGACCTCAAAAACCTACCCACATCCTGGTTGACAAGTTCCACCTGCCCATTGCTCTCTGGGTGGTACCCCGAGGTAAGGCTTACCGAGACCCCCAACCGTTCCATGAATGCCCCCCAAACTCTGGAGGTGAACTGAGGACCTCGGTCAGACACAATATCCTCGGGGACCCCATAGTGCCGGAACACATGGGTGAATAGGGCCTCAGCGGTTTGTAGGGCAGAAGGGAGACCCGGCATTGGAAGGAGACGACAGGCTTTAGAAAACCGATCCACAACGACCAAAATGGTGGTATTCCCCTGGGAGGGGGGTAGATCGGTTATGAAATCCACCGATAGGTGGGACCATGGTCGTTGTGGAATGGGCAGGGGATGTATCTTACCCCTGGGCAAATGTCTAGGCGCCTTACACTGGGCACACACCGAGCAGGAGGAGACATAAACCCTCACATCCCTAGCTAACGTTGGCCACCAGTATTTCATGCTAAGACAGTGCACGGTCCGGCCAATACCTGGATGTCCAGAGGAGGGTGATGTATGAGCCCAATAAATAAGTCGATCACAAACCTCGAGCGGAACGTACGTCTGCCCCACAGGACACTCGGGGGGAGTAGGCTCGGTACGCAGTGCCTGCTCGATTTCCGCATCGACCTCCCAAACCACCGGAGCCACCAAACAAGACTCCGGCAATATGGAAGTAGGCTCGTTGGACCTCTCCTCTGTGTCATACCGCCGGGACAGGGCGTCTGCCTTACCATTCTGGGACCCTGGGATGTATGTGATCTTAAAAACAAACCGGGTTATGAACATGTTCCACCTAGCCTGACGAGGGTTCAATCTCCTAGCTGCCCGGATGTACTCCAGGTTACGGTGATCTGTCAGAATGAGGAAAGGGTGTTGAGCCCCCTCAAGCCAATGCCTCCACACCTTTAGGGCCTGGACTACGGCTAACAGCTCCATGTCCCCAACGTCATAGTTGCGCTCCGCCGAGCTGAGCTTCTTCGAGTAGAAGGCACAGGGGCGGAGTTTAGGTGGCGCGCTGGACCGTTGTGACAGGACTGCCCCAATACCGGTCTCAGACGCGTCCACCTCTACTTGGAAGGGTAAAGAGGGATCCGGATGCGCCAGCACCGGAGCCGAGGTGAACAGGTTCTTCAGCTTGACAAATGCCCTGTCCGCCTCAGCCGACCACTGCAAATGAACCGGACCCCCCATTAGCAGAGATGTAATGGGAGCTGCAACCTGTCCAAAACCCCGAATAAACCTCTGGTAGTAATTAGCAAAACCCAAGAACTGCTGCACCTCTTTTACAGTAGTTGGGGTTTGCCAATTACGCACGGCCGATACCCGGTCTACCTCTATCTCCACCCCTGACGCGGACAACCGATAACCCAAAAAGGAGACGGACTCCTGGAAGAACAGGCATTTCTCTGCCTTGACATACAAGTCATGCTCCAGCAGTCTTCTCAACACTCGGCGCACCTGGGCTACATGCTCGGCTCGTGTGGAAGAGTACACTAGGATGTCGTCGATGTAAACTACTACACCCTGCCCATGCATGTCCCGGAAAATCTCGTCAACAAAGGATTGGAAGACTGAAGGAGCATTTATTAACCCGTATGGCATGACGAGATACTCGTAATGACCCGAGGTGGTGCTAAATGCTGTTTTCCATTCATCCCCCTCCCTAATGCGCACCAGATTAAACGCGCTCCTGAGATCCAACTTTGTGAAGAACCGCGCTCCGCGTAACGATTCCGTCATCGTCGCAATCAGTGGAAGTGGGTAGCTGTTTTTAACTGTGATCTGATTGAGACTACGGTAATCAATACACGGGCGCAATCCCCTCTCCTTCTTCTTCACAAAGAAGAAACTCGAGGAGACCGGTGAAGTAGAGGACCGTATGTATCCCTGTGCCAAGGACTCGGCTATGTAAGTCTCCATAGCCGCTGTCTCCTCTTGAGACAGGGGATACACACGACTCCGTGGCAGAGCCGCTCCTGTTTGGAGATTTATCGCACAGTCCCCTTGTCTATGAGGAGGCAGCCGTGTTGCCCTCGATTTGCTAAACACGAGTGCTAAATCCTCACACTCAGGGGGATGCGCAGTGCGGGCACTTGGTTCGGACTCTCTACCGAGGTCGCCCCTATGGAAACACCTAGACATTTCCCTACACACTTGGCAGACCACTCCATAAGAGCCCTCTGTTGCCACGCTATGGTAGGATCATGGGTGCTTAACCAGGGAAGTCCCAACACCACGGGGTACGCAGGGGAGTCAATCAGATAAAACTGAATGATCTCCTCATGACCCCCCTGCGTCGTCATCGTCAGTGGTGCTGTGACCTCCCTGATCAGGCCCGACCCCAACGGCCGGCTGTCTAAAGCGTGGACAGGAAATTGAGTTTCTACTGGCCGAAGGGGAATCCCTAACCTACCACAAAATGCCCGATCAATAAAGTTCCCAGCTGCGCCTAAATCTACTAGCGCCTTATGCTGGGAATGAGGTGCCACCTGTGGAAATCTCACAGGAATACTCATGTGACCAACAGAAAGCTCTGGTTAAGTGGGGCGCCTACTCACCTGAAATGACTCCCCAGTGCGTGGCCCGTTGTCACCTCTCCCAGGAGACCCTCCCCAGCACCTGGCCGCGGTGTATCCTCCACGACCACAGGTGGTGCAGGGGATGGCCCCCCTCGGGTTCCCTCTCCTCCTCTCTCTAGCGCCAGCACCCCCGAGCTCCATAGGAATCGGCTCGGAGGTGCTGGAGGGTGGACTGGACGACCCGCACTCGGGACGTCCGCGGGTAGCCAGCAGGGTGTCTAGACGGATGGAAATGTCCACCAACTGGTCGAACGACAGGTTGGTGTCCCTGCAGGCCAGCTCACGACGAACGTCCTCTCGTAGGCTGCACCGGTAGTGGTCGATGAGGGCCCTCTCATTCCACCCCGCATCCGCTGCTAGTGTCCGGAACTCCAGTGCGAACTCCTGGGCGCTCCTCTTCCCCTGTCGGAGGTGGAACAGACGCTCTCCCGCCGCTTTACCCTCAGGTGGATGATCGAAGACAGCCCTGAAGCGGCGGGAGAACTCCGCGTAGGTGATGGTTGCGGCGTCTATTCCCCTCCATTCGGCGTTGGCCCATTCCAACGCCTTGCCGGACAGACAGGAGATGAGGGCGGAGACGCTCTCATATCCCGAGGGCGCCGGGTGTATAGTAGCCAGGTAAAGTTCCACCTGCAGGAGAAATCCCTGACACCCGGCTGCAGAACCGTCATATGCCCTCGGGAGCGAGAGCCGAATGCCACTGGGTTCCGGTGCTGAGAGAGGAGGACTGGCCATTGGTGATGGATGGTGCGCGAAGGCTGGGGCACCTCCCCAGTCACCAACCGGCGCAGCGTGTTGAACACCTCGTTCATGGCGGCCCCAGGTTGCCGGATCATGGTGTCTTGGTCGCTGATCCGATCCTCCAGCGACTTGGGTGCCGCCACTGCTCCTGCTGACTCCATGGTGGTGTGTTGTTCTGTCAAGGGCTGAGGTGTATGGTGTGTGGAAGTCAGGCGCAGGACACCGAAGCTAGTCCAACAAAGTTTACTGAAGTAATCCAAAAAGGCAAAATACAGAGAACGGCCTCAACAATAAACAGAGGCGAGAAAATACGCAAACTGTGCGTAACACAAAATGACAAGAAAACAGGAACAAAACACGCAGCACATCGGACAGGCAAAAAACAACACACAATCTAACCAATACAAAACAGGGAACTTATAGGACAAGTAATCAGACACAAACAGACACAGGTGTGACAGACAGACAAAAGCAATCACACATAGAAACATTCAACGGTTGCAGCTAGTACTCCGGGGACGGCGAACGCCTATGACTGCTCGGACCAGGAGGAGGAGCAGTCTCGGCCGAAACCGTGACACCTAGTTTTGTTTCACCTGCCTATTTGCCTACCTGTGTATGACCATTGCCTGCCTGTGACCACGATTCCTGCCTTCTGCGAAGGCGTAATAAACACCTGATGATAAGCTGTAGACCAAACTATTTACCGAGAGAGTTTTCATCTATATTTTTCGTAGCTGTCTATTTAACACCACAAACCGATGCTGGCACTAAAATTGCACTCAATGAGCTGTATAAGGCCATAAGTAAACAGGAAAACGCTCATCCAGAGGCAGCGCTCCTAGTGGCCGGGGACTTCAATGCAGGGAAACTTAAATCCGTTCTACCTCATTTCTACCAGCATGTGAAATGTGCAACCAGAGGAAAAAAAACTCTAGACCACATTTACTCCACACACAGAGACGTGTACAAAGCTCTCCCTCGCCCTCCATTTGGCAAATGTGACCATAACTCTATCCTCCTGATTCCTGCGTATAAGCAAAAACTGAAGCAGAAAGCACCAGTGACTTGGTTAATAACGAAGTGGTCAGATGATGCAGATACTAAGCTACAGGACTGTTTTGCTAGCACAGACTGGAAAATGTTCTGGGATTCTTCCAATAGCATTGAGGAGTACACCAAATCAGACACTGGCTTCATCAATAAGTGCATTGATAATGTCATCCCCACAGTGACCGTAGGTACATACCCCAACCAGAAGCCATGGATTACAGGAAACATCCGCACTGAGCTATAGGGTGGAGCTGCCGCTTTCAAGGAGCGGGACTCTATCCCGGACGCTTATAAGAAATCCCGCTATGCCCTCTGACAAACCATCAAATAGGCAAAGAGTCAATCCAGGACTAAGATTGAATCGTACTGCACCAGCTCTGACGCTCATCGGATGAGGCAGTGTTTGAAAACTATTACAGACTATAAAGGGAAGCACAGCCGCAAGCTGCCCAGTGACACAAGCCTACCAGACGAGCACAATCACTTCCATGCTCGCTTCGAGGCAAGCAACACTGAAGCATGAATGAGAGCATCAGCTGTTCTGGATGACTATGTGATCACGCTCGCTGATGTGAGTAAGACTTTTAAGCAGGTCAACATTCACAAGGCCGCAGGGCCAGACAGATTACCAGGACGTGTACTCCGAGCATGTGCTGACCAACTGGCAAGTGTCTTCACTGACATTTTCAACATGTCTCTGACTGAGTCTGTAATACCAACATGTTTCAAGCAGACCACCATAGTCCCTGTGCCCTAGAACACTAACATAACCTGCCTAAATTACTACTGACCCGTAGCACTCACGTCTGTAGTCATGAAGTGCTTTCAAAGGCTGGTCATGGCTCACATCAACACCATTATCCCAGAAACCCTAGACCCACTCCAATTTCATACCGCCCCAACAGATCCACAGATGATGCAATCTCTATTGAACTCCACACTGCCCTTTTCCACCTGGACAAGAGGAACACTTACATGAGAATGCTATTCATTGACTACAGCTCAGTGTTCAACACCACAGTGCCCTCAAAGCTCATCACTAAGCTAAGGACCCTGGGACTAAACACCTCCCTCTGCAACTGATTCCTGGACTTCCTGAATGGGCCGCCCCCAGGTGGTAAGGGTAGGCAACAACACATCTACCACGCTGATCCTCAACACGGGGGCCCCTCAGGGGTGCGTGCTCAGTCCCCTCCTGTACTCCCTGTTCACCCATGACTGCATTGCCAGGCACGACTCCAAGACCACATTACGTTTTCCCACGACAGAACAGTGGTAGGCCTGTTCACCGACAACGATGAAACAGCCTATAGGGATGAGGTCAGAGACCTGGCCATGTGTTGCCAGGATAACAACCTCTCCCTCAACGTGATCAAGACAAAGGAGATAATTGTGGACTACAGGAAAAAAAAGAGGACTGAGCACGCCCCCATTCTCATCGACCGGGCTGTAGTGGACAGGTTGAGAGCTTCAAGTTCCTTGGTGTCCACATCACCAACAAACTATCATGGTCCAAACACACCAATACAGCCGTGAAGAGGGCACGACAAAGTCTATTCCCCCTCAGGAGACTGAAATATTTGGCATGGGTCCTCAGATCCTCAAAAAGTTCTACAGCTGCACCATCAAGAGCATTCTGACTGGTTGCATCACCGCCTGGTATGGCAACTGCTCGGCCTCCGACCGCAAGGCACTAAAGAGGGTAATGCGTACGGCCTAGTACATCACTGGGGCCAAGCTTCCTGCCATCCAGGACCTCTATACCAGGTGGTGTCGGAGGAAGGCCCTCAAAATTATCAAAGACTACAGCCACCCTAGTCATAGACTGTTGTCTCTGCTCCGTTAAGTGTGAAGAGGTGAAAAAAATGTATTGTTGTCTATCCAGGCTCTGTCGCAGCCAGCCGCGACCGGGAGACTCAAAGGCGGCACACAATTGGACCAGCGTCGTCCAGGGTAGGGGAGGGAATGGCCGGCAGGGATCTAGCTCAGTTGATAGAGCATGGCGTTTGCAACGCCAGGGTTGTGGGTTCGATTCCCACGAGGGGCCAGTATAAAAAAAATGTGTATTCACTAACTGTAAGTCGCTCTGGTTAAGAGCGTCTGCTAAATGACTAAAATGTAAATGTATCAACAATGACAATCCACAGGGGTCTGACAACTTGGACGGAAAATTACTGAGGATAATAGCAAACTATATTGCCACTCCCATTTGCCATATCTTCAATTTAATCCTTCTAGAAAGTTTGTGCCCTCAGGCCTGGAGGGAAGCAAAAGCTATTCCCCTACCTAAGAATAGTAAAGCCCCCTTAACTGGCTCAAATTGCCGACCAATCAGCCTGTTACCAACCTTTAGTAAACTTTTGAAAAAATTGTGTTTGACCAGATACAATGCTATTTTACAGTAAACAAATTGACAACAGACTTTCAGTACGCTTATAGGGGGAGAACATTCAACAAGCACAGCACTTACACAAATGACTGATGATTAGCTGAGAGAAATTGATGATAAAAAGACTGTGGGGGCTGTTTCGTTAGACTTCAGTGTGGCTTTGACATTATCTATCATGGTCTGTTGCTGGAAAAACACCCCCAACTATGTTCTGGATAAAGAGTTACCTGTCTAACAGAACACAGAGGGTGAGCTTTAATGGAAGCCTCTCCAACAAAATCCAGGTAGAATCAGGAATTCCCCAAAGCAGCTGTCTAGGCCCCTTACTTTTTTCAATCTTTACTAATGACATGCCACTGGCTTTGAGTAAAGCCAGTGTGTCTATGTATATGGATGACTCAACACTACACACGTCAGCTACCACAGCGACTGAAATGATAGCAACACTTAACAAAGAGCTGCAGTTAGTTTCAGAATGGGTGTCAAGGCATAAGTTAGTCCTAAATATTTCACAAACTAAAAGCATTGTATTAGGAACAAATCATTCACTAAACCCTAAACCTCAACTAAATCTTGTGTTGAATAATGTGGAAATTGAGCAAGTTGAGGAGACTAAACTGCTTGGAGTAACCCTGGATTGTAAACTGTCATGGTCAAAACATATTATTACAACAGTAGCTAGGTCTGTCTATAATAAAGCGCTGCTCTGCATTCTGAACAACACTATCAACAAGGCAGATCCTACAGGCCCTAGTTTTGTCCCACCTAGACAATTTGCTCAGAACAGGGCAGCATGATTTATACAGAGCGCTGACATTAATGAAATTAATGTCAATCTCTCCTGGCTCAAAGTCGTATTTGTGAGAGGTATTGACATGTTGAATCCACCGAGATGTCTGTTTGAACTACTGCCACACAGCTCAGACACCCATGCATACCCCACAAGATATGCCACCAGAGGTCTCTTCACAGTCCCCATGTCCAGAACAGACTATGGGATGCGTACAGTACTACATAGAGCCATGATTACATGGAACTCTATTCCACATCAAGTAACTCATGCCAGCAGTAAAATTAGATAAACAAACAGATAAAAATACACCTTATGGAAAAGCGGGGACTGTGAAGCAACACAAACTGTCACGAGTTGCTAAGCCAGAACCCAGAAGCAGACCAGGACAAGGTAAGTAGAAACGAAGGTGAGTGTTTATTACAAATTCAAGAGTGATGCTGAATAATCCGGGGAACAGAGCGGGCGGCGTTGATTAGTTGTTGGGGGTGCAGTGGTTGATCCCATCCTGGGTCGGCAGCCGCCGACCACCAGGCAGAGGTTGGATGAAGGTTCCGGACGGGTGACTGCAGATGGAACAAAACGGGGGTAAGTAAGCAATAAACCAACACGGTGCAAAAACAACAAAACTAACGCTAGGCTCAAAGACTGATACTCTGGTAAACCTACTGTTCATGGCTAACGATCCGGCAGGGACTGGATGTTAGGCCAGAGCCTAAGAAGGGTGATGATCAGGACCAGGTGTGCAGATTGCTGATGGGATGCAGGTGCGGAAATCAAGAGAGCTCCCCGGAGCGTTCCCGAACCCTCGGGAAACTGGAGATCACGAACAGAAAAACTAGTCACCAGACAGGACCCGACTCAGACTGCCGGGATCGTTACACAAACATAGACACATGCATACAAACACACGATAACATATGCACTATACACACATGTACACATTAATTATGTGTTATAGATATGTGGTAGTAGAGTAGAGGCCTGAGGGCACACACTTAATATGTTGTGAAATCTGTTATGAATGTATTGTAATATATAACAGCCTTAATTTTGATGGACCCCAGGAAGAGTAGCTGCTGCCTTGGCAACAGATAATGGGGATCCATAATAAACCACAGGAAGAGTAGCTGCTGCCTTGGCAACAGATACAGTGGGGGAAAAAAGTATTTAGTCAGCCACCAATTGTGCAAGTTCTCCCACTTAAAAAGACGAGAGAGGCCTTTGTTATATACCCTTTGTTGGCAATGACACACGTCAAACGTTTTCTGTAAGTCTTCACAAGGTTTTTACACACTGTTGCTGGTATTTTGGCCCATTCCTCCATGCAGATCTCCTCTAGAGCAGTGATGTTTTTGGGCTGTCGCTGGGCAACACAGACTTTCAACTCCCTCTAAAGATTTTCTATGGGGTTGAGATCTGGAGACTGGCTAGGCCACTCCAGGACATTGAAATGCTTCTTACGAAGCCACTCCTTCGGTGCTCGGGCGGTGTGTTTGGGATCATTGTCATGCTGAAAGACCCAGCCACGTTTCATATTCAATGCCCTTGCTGATGGAAGGAGGTTTTCACTCAAAATCTCACGATACATGGCCCCATTCATTCTTTCCTTTACACGGATCAGTTGTCCTGGTCCCTTTGCAGAAAAACAGCCCCAAAGCATGATGTTTCCACCACCATGTTTCACAGTAGGTATGGTGTTCTTTGGATGCAACTCAGCATTCTTTGTCCTCCAAAAACGACGAGTTGAGTTTTTACCAAAAAGTTATATTTTGGTTTCATCTGACCATATGACATTCTCCCAATCCTCTTCTGGATCATCCAAATGCACTCTAGCAAACTTCAGACAGGCCTGGACATGTACTGGCTTAAGCAGGGGGACACGTCTGGCACTGCAGGATTTGAGTCCCTGACGGCGTAGTGTGTTACTGATGGTAGGCTTTGTTACTTTTGTCCCAGCTCTCTGCAGGTCATTCACTAGGTCCCCCCGTGTGGTTCTGGGATTTTTGCTCACCGTTCTTGTGATCATTTTGACCCCACGGGGTGAGTTCTTGCGTGGAGCCCCAGATCGAGGGAGATTATCAGTGGTCTTGTATGTCTTCCATTTCCTATTAATTGCTCCCACAGTTGATTTCTTCAAACCAAGCTGCTTACCTATTGCAGATTCAGTCTTCCCAGCCTGGTGCAGATCTACAATTTTGTTTCTGGTGTCCTTTGACAGCTCTTTGGTCTTGGCCATAGTGGAGTTTGGAGTGTGACTGTTTGAGGTTGTGGACAGGTGTCTTTTATACTGATAACAAGTTCAAATAGGTGCCATTAATACAGGTAACGAGTGGAGGACAGAGGAGCCTCTTAAAGAAGAAGTTACAGGTCTGTGAGAGCCAGAAATCTTGCTTGTTTGTAGGTGACCAAATACTTATTTTCCACCATAATTTGCAAATAAATTCATAAATGTCACGCCCTGGCTCTGGGGACTCTTTAATGTTGAGCCAGGGTGTTAGTTTCTATGTTTTGTGTTTCTATGTTGGCCGGGGTGGTTCTCAATCAGAGACAACGTGAATCAGCTGTTGCTTGTTGTCTCTGATTGGGAGCCATACTTAGGTAGTCGTTTGGCATTTGTGTGGTGTGGTATCTTGTTCCGTGTAGGTTTGTGTTGGTGAACCTGTGGACTTCACGTATTGTTTGTTGTACATCTAATAAATCATGTACGCTTATCACGCTGCGCCTTGGCCCGTTTCATCTAATGACGATCGTGACAATAAAAAATCCTACAATGTGATTTTCTGGAGAAAAAAATTCTCAATTTGTCTGTCATAGTTGACGTGTACCTATTAGGGGTGTAACGATCCATCTACTACATCGATGTATCGATTTATATTCCTATGATCCAACTACATCGGTCTGTGCTCGGCGAGTTGGCCTTTTGGACAACATCTATCAATCTAACATCGTTTTAAAATGTAATAAATCGATTGTATCGATACTAGGAATTAACCCATTGGATTTAAGCACGTCAGACTTTATATGGATGTTTTTTCTTAGCACTTTTAATGATAAAGGCTTTAAACATTACTCGATTCAGTCTGGCTATCCGTGACGTCATCGTCCCGCGCCAGCAGCAGCGCAAAGGCGCAAAGACAACAAAACATAGCATGGCGGACGACAGAGGAGAAGCCGACGAGCGAGAAATTATCAAGCCACCATTGCGGTCCTTACAAGAAACAGGAATCTAGGAAACTTCAACTGCACTGTCCAGTATCCAGGTATTTATTTCAGTCACACTGGTAGAATTTTTGGCTAAAAGGTTACTGAATCGATTTCAAGTCACTGAATCGTTTCGGATCGTATCGTTCTAAATGAACCAATATCGTCCTTGAATCGTATCGACAACCACGAATCGTGATACAAATCGAATCGTTGTTCAAATGTATCGTTACACCCCTAGTACCTATGATAAAAATTACAGGCCTCTCTCATCTTTTTAAGTGGGAGAACTTGCACAATTGGTGGCTGACTAAATACTTTTTTTCCTCACTGTAATGGGGATCTATGCTGCAATAGTCTATGTGCCGGGGGGCTAGGGTCAGTCTGTTATATCTGGTGCAATTATGCTGTCTTATCTGGTGTCCTGTGTGAATTTAAGTATGCTCCCTCTAATTCTCCCTCTCTCCCTCTCTCCCTATCTCCCTCCCCTCCCGGAGGACCTGAGCCCTAGGACCATGCCTCAGGACTACCTGGCCTGATGACTCCTGGCTGTTCCCAGTACACCTGGTTGTGCTGCTGCTCCAGTTTCAACTGTTCTGCCTGCAGCTATGGAACCCTGACCTGTTCACCGGACATTCTACCTTGTCCTGGACCCACTTTTTTCTACTCTCTCTCTCTACCGCACCTGCTGTCTTGACCTCTGAATGCTCTGCTATGAAAAGCCAACTGACATTTACTCCTGAGGTACTGACCTATTGCACCCTCTACAACCCTGCTGGTCATCTATGAACTTTTGAACATCTTGAAGAACAATCTGGCTTAATGGCCATGTACTCTTATAAGCTCAACCTGGCACAGCCAGAAGAGGACTGGCCACTCCTCAGAGCCTGGTTCCTCTCTGTGTTTCTTCCTAGGTTACTGCCTTTCTATGGAGTTTTTCCTAGCCACCATGCTTCTAAATTACATCTGCAATGCTTGCTGTTTGGGGTTTTAGGCTGTGTTTCTGTATAGCACTTTGTGACATCTGCTGATGTAAAAAAAAGGCTTTAAAAATACATTTGATTGATTGATTGATTGATGGTCTGAGAAGAACAATCATGGCAGGCCAGCAATATAGCCAATATGCTGAGATAAGGTATTAGACCTGCCTGCTGCACAAATGTAATTCCTACAGAACTGTTTTTATTAGGTTAACGCTCCATTTTATTTAGGTCATCAGAGGGGTAGATCTCGGATTGCTTTTTGACTGCAAAATTGATCTTTCCTCAGAAAAGGTTGGTACCCTACATACTGCATTTCTTTTGACCAGAGCCCTATACAGGATGTAGTACACCATTTGGTACGCAGACTAGAGTACCGACCAGAGGCCTATACAGGATGTAGTACACCATTTGGTACGCAGACTAGAGTACCGACCAGAGGCCTATACAGGATGTAGTACACCATTTGGTACGCAGACTAGATTACCGACCAGAGGCCTATACAGGATGTAGTACACCATTTGGTACGCAGACTAGAGTACCAACCAGAGGCCTATACAGGATGTAGTACACCATTTGGTACGCAGACTAGATTACCGACCAGAGGCCTATACAGGATGTAGTACGTCATTTGGTACGCAGACTAGATTACCGACCAGAGGCCTATACAGGATGTAGTACACCATTTGGTACGCAGACTAGAGTACCAACCAGAGGCCTATACAGGATGTAGTACACCACTTGGTACGCAGACTAGAGTACCGACCAGAGGCCTATACAGGATGTAGTACACCACTTGGTACGCAGTCTAGAGTACCGACCAGAGGCCTATTCAGGATGTAGTACACCATTTGGTACGCAGACTAGAGTACCGACCAGAGGCCTATTCAGGATGTAGTACACCATTTGGTACGCAGACTAGAGTACCGACCAGAGGAGGGTCTGCCCCCCCTGCCTGCCTTCCTGACATGCAAATAGCTGGCTTACTCTAACTGGACTCAAACCCATGTGTATGCAAAGGGCACTAATCGTTTTTTTTACTTTTTCTGACTGTATGATTGGCTTATTTTCTCTGCTCTACAAAAAGAAACAAACAGCTACATGAATAGATCTGTAAATAGTTTATTTATGAAATATGAAAGATTTGTTTTAAAGAAAAAAAATGTAGCAAACATGAAATACACTTAGTTTTTTACCATGTATAAATATGCCATTAATCCGACGCTTTTATCTAAAGCGATTTACATGTGTACTGTCAGATGAAGTAAGTCTTATCGTTCGATCTCAGTACTAAATACAGACACAAAAGTGAAATGTGTAGCAAGAAAATTGATAGGTAATCTTCCCAGATAAGGGAATGAATCAAACCCAGGAGTATAACATTCTGGATTTCCTGCTCCTCATTCCAGGAGTCTTTGACCGGGATTTCTGGAGAACCTGGGAATTTGGGAATATTACCAGAATCTTGATGTTATTTGTCCTCTCCCTCTCCCTCTCCCTCTCCCTCTCCCTCTCCCTCTCCCTCTCCCTCTCCCTCTCCCTCTCCCTCTCCCTCTCCCTCTCCCCTTCCACCAGCCCGGGACGTTTCAGAGCCCTGAATACAGAGGCAGCAGAATTAAATAATAAGAACAGAATTTCACCCAAAAACGCATAACATACAACATTTTGGCTATTTGCCAGCATACAAATAAGACAGAACCCGATCACAACAAACCAGACTAGCCCAGAACATGCCACCTTGTATCTGAGGTGTTTGTGCTTCAGGAAAACCACAGGGTGGACCACCGCCAGGTAGCGTTCAAAACATACACAGCACTGAAACAGGGTTCGACCAAAGATGAGAAAACCACCACAGAATATTACTAGAGCTAGGAGAGAGGGAATAGGGAGGTGTATGTAGACAAAGAAGAAGACAGAACACAGGCAGGAGAGGATCTCAGATACGGCCAGGTTGAGAGAGAAGAACTCTGAGGCCATCGTTTCTCCTGCTAAGGTCACTATCAGCCACAGGACGTAGACATTGATGGGGAGACTGATGATGAGGTTGACCGCACTGCCGATAGAAGAAGCATGCTCCTCATAGCCAGTAATTTACCATGTTGTATACAAGGCTAACATTTGTGTGCGGAGGTTAATGACAGTGTCTTCTGACATTTAGTCACTCTTTGTTAGCTGTAGCCTCCTCACATTTTTACATTTACGTCATTTAGCAGACGCTCTTATCCAGAGCGACTTACATATATATATATTTTTTTTTATACTGGCCCCCTGTGGGAATCGAACCCACAACCCTGGCGTTGCAAACGCCATGCGCTATCAACTGAGCTACATCCCTGCCGGCCATTCCCTCCCCTACCCTGGACGACACTGGGCCAATTGTGCGCCGCCCATGAGTCTCCCGGTCGAGGCCGGCTGTGACAGAGCCTGGATTCGAACCAGGATCTCTACTGACACAGTTAGCACTGCGATGCAGTGCCTTAGACCACTGCGCCACTCAGGAGTATGTTATAGTAGTGTAGTAATGAGGTCTGGATGTTTTCTCTGCTTTACAATAAGTAACAGAAGGATACATGTGTAGTTCAGCACAAGTCATTTAGCAGACGCTCTTATCCAGAGCGACTTACATATATAAAAAAAAAAATTTATACTGGCCCCCTGTGGGAATCGAACCCACAACCCTGGCGTTGCAAACGCCATGCGCTATCAACTGAGCTACATCCCTGCCGGCCATTCCCTCCCCTACCCTGGACGACACTGGGCCAATTGTGCGCCGCCCATGAGTCTCCCGGTCGCGGCCGGCTGCGACAGAGCCTGGATTCGAACCAGGATCTCTAGTGCCTTAGACCACTGCGCCACTCAGGAGTATGTTATAGTAGTGTAGTAATGAGGTCTGGATGTTTTCTCTGCTTTACAATAAGTAACAGAAGGATACATGTGTAGTTCAGCACAAGTCCCCCCAAAAAAAAGTAAAGATGCAATATACACACTTTAAAAAACCTTGTACAATGTGGGTATTGTTGCCCCATTTCACTATTAAATACCGATTTGAAAGTACTGTATAGATCTAGCTCTAGAAATAAAATAAACAAATGTATTTTTAGTGGGAAGGGATTGAAAAATACATATTTTTAAACACACATCATAACCAATTATAACTAATATCTAATCAAAACATATTCTGTCAGCTACATACATATTGTAATTAATTTTTATAAGCAGGGAGTCATGCTGAGACCATGGTCTATTTCGCAGGTGAGCCCTGCATGAAAAAATCAATAAACATTAATTACATTATGCACATCTACAGTATATAAACATCAACTAAACAATTCACCCCTAGAATCAGGTGGTAGACATACTGCACTACATAAAGCCTATTATCTAACCTGTATTATCTCTTAGAGAGCTCTGACACATGGAAGTTTCCCAATCCTGTGGAGGTAGAGGAGGGGCTGCACCAAACCAGTAATCACATTGATGATCAAACAAATGCTCAAGGCAAACAAAAACTCTCCAACAGTCAAATAACCTTTTAAAGGTAGAGTTACCTCATAAGGAAGATAATTAACCATCATAGACAACATGATAATCAAAATTATCCTGAAGGCCCTCATCTTCATGTTATTTGTCCCCTCCCTCTCCCCTTCCCCTGGCCCGGGACGTTTCAGATCCCTGAGAACTGAGAGGCAGCAGAATAGCATCAACAAAAACAACATCAAAAACTCACCCCAGTAAACAGGAAATAAAAAATATGTTTCACTCCCAAATATAACAAACAGACAGGACCCTAACACCATCAGCCAGGCAACACCACAACACCCCACCCTGTATCTCAGGGGTTTGTACTTCATGTAGACCACAGGGTGGACCACTGCCAGGTAGCGCTCTACACAGATACAGCACTGGAACATGGGACGGCCTGTCAGTAGAAAACCGTAAGAAAATAACATGATATACAAGACAACGATTGTGGGGTGCTTTAGCCAGATGAAATAGAAGATAGAAAACAGGCAGAAGAGGATCTCTGACACGGTCAGGTTGAGAGCGAAGAACTCTGAAGCCATCGTCCCTCCCGATCCGGTCAGTATCAGCCACAGGACATAGATATTGGTGGGGAAACCCAGGATAAAGTTGAATGCATAGCAAGCAATGCTGAATGATTGGTCTTCAGACAAGTAGGCAGCAACTGGATACCCAGGCAGGGATGAGTTTGAAGCTGAAGTCGAAGTATTCATCTCTTTACTTGGTGCAGTTCTGATGTGTGATGTAAGCTGAGAGAAAGAGAGAGGGAGGAAGAGACAGAGAGAAACAGAGAAAAACAGAGACAGAGAGAGAGAGAGAGAGAGAGAGAGAGAGAGAGAGAGAGAGAGAGAGAGAGAGAGAGAGAGAGAGAGAGAGAGAGAGAGAGAGAGAGAGAGAGAGAGAGAGAGAGAGAGAGAGAGAGGGAGAGAGAAATGTATTACCTGTCAACACCAGATCATACAATATACATTGACATTTAAATAGCCCTTTAAAGGGTTTCATCAATAAACATTGAAAATAAAAGTCCTGCAAGATATTCATATCAAACATGCATAAATTATACCATGCAGACATTTTATCTGCTATGAAATATCTCAGAATTGCAGAACATGTACTGGAAACAAAGTGGAAAACCTCAGAAGTGAACTGAATCCTTCTTCTTCAGCAACTCAGATTTGAAGAGGAAAAAAAACAATTTCAAACCTTGACTGATGGAGCTCTTCTCTCCTCTCCTGGAAAGTCTGAATGCTGGGTCAAACACAACAGGTGCAACATAATACTGGCCAAACATATGGGATGGAGGAGGTACTTCCTAACCTTATCCAATGAGAATGCTCATCTTAGTTTTTTCCCTATTCAAAACATTTACCATTGGGTGTGTCCTGAACTCGAGCCAGGTCTATTGGGCCCAGCTCGTACACCTGTGCGTCACAAACAGGTGCAGCAGGTCATTACACCTATGCAAATGATTGTGTATGATGGGACCTAATGTCCATACAAGGTCTTTGATTGATTGAGGAGGTCTTGTAAGTGACTGCATCTAGGGACAGGAGACTTCCTAACCATGTGACGTGACCGTAAAATACACAACAAAAAACAAATATAGTTAAGGAAGTGTACATTAGACCAGGCAGATCCAAAGGTTAGGATTAGGCATAGGAAATTAAATTAGTTAAGTGTAGGGCTAAGGTTAGGGGTTAATGTTAGGCTTAGGGAGATGGGTGTAGCGAAAAGGGGTTAACTTTAGGGCTAAAGTTAGGGGTTAGGTTTGGGTTTAAGGTTAGCTTAAGGGTTAAGTTTAGGCAAAGCAGGGTTAGTATAACCCCCATTCGGAACCACACAAAATCTGCCAGTATACACTACCGGTCAACAGTTTTAGAACACCTACAAATTCAAGGGTTTCCCTTCATTTTTACTGTTTTCGACATTGTAGAATAATAGTGAAGACATCAAAACTATGAAATAACACATATGGAATCATGTAGTAACCAAAAAAGTGTTAAACCAATCAAAATATATTTTATATTTGAGATTCTTCAAATAGACACCCTTTGCCTTGATGACTGCTTTTCACACTCTTGACTCTTGACATTCTCTCAAACAGCTTCATGAGGTAGTCACCTGGAACGCATTTCAATTAAGGTAGGGGTGGTATTCAGAAGATAGCCCTATTTAGTAAAATACCAAGTCCATATTATGGCAAGAAAAGGTCAAACAATCAAAGAGAAACGACAATCCATCATTACTTTAAGACATGAAGGTCAGTCGATACGGAACATTTCAAGAAATTTAAATGTTTCTTCAAGTGCAGTGCAAAAACCATCAAGTGCTATGATGAAAATGGCTCTCTTGAGGACCACCACAGGATTGAAAGATCCAGAGTTAACCCTGCTGCAGAGGATAAGTTCATTAGAGTTACCAGCTTCAGAAATTCCAGCCCAAATAAATGCTTCACAGAATTCAAGTAACAGACACATCTCAACATCAACTGTTCAGAGGAGACTATGTGAGTCAGGCCTTCATGGTCAAATTTCTGCAAAGAAACCACTACTAAAGGACACCAATAAGAAGAAGAGACTTGCTTGAGACAAGAAACACAAGCAATGGACATCAGACCAGTGGAAATCTGTCCAAATTTGAGATTTTGGGTTCCAACCTCCGTGTCTTTGTGAGATGCAGAGTAGGTGAACGGATGATCTCTGCATCTGTCGTTCCCACCGTTAAGCATGGAGGAGGGGGTGTGGGGATGCTTTGCTGGTGTCTGTGATTTATTTAGAATTCAAGGCACACTTAACCAGCATGGCTACCACAGCAATCTGCAGGGATACACTATCCCATCTGGTTTGGGCTTAGTGGGACTATCATTTGTTTTTCAACAGGACAATGACCCAACACACCTCCAGGCTGTGTAAGGGCTATTTGACCAAGAAGGAGAGTGATGAAGTGCTGCATCAGATGACCTGGCCTCCACAATCACCCGACCTCAAACCAATTGAGATGGTTTGAGATGAGTGGGACCACAGAGTGAAGGAAAAGCAGCCAACAAGTGCTCAGCATATGTGGGAAAATATATGATCCCTTATTGATGTGACATGTTAAATCCACTTCAATCAGTGTGCTGTAGATGAAGGGGAGGAGACAGATTAAATAAAGATTTTTAAGCCTTGAGACAATTGAGATACATATTGTGTATGTGTGCCATTCAGAGGGTCAATGGGCAAGGCAAAATATTGAAGTGCCTTTGAACGGGGTATGGTCGTAAGGTGCACCAGTTTGTGTCAAGAACTACAGTGCTGCCAGGCTTTTCACGCTCAACAGTTTCACGTGTGTATCAAAAAAAAAGAGCAGACGCTCTTATCCAGAGCGACTAGGGTTAAGTGCCTTGCTCAAGGACACATCGACACATTTTTCACCTAGTCGGTTCAGGGATTTGAACCAGCGACCTTTCGGTTACTGGCACAATACTCTTAACCACTAAGCTAGGTTTGGAGTCAACATGGGCTAGCATCCCTGTGGAATGCTTTTTGACACCTTGTAGATTCCATGCCCTGACAAATTGAAGCTGTTATGATGGCAAAAGCAATATTAGGAAGGTGTTCTTAATGTTTTGTAAACTCAGTGTATAAGGATATAGGGTGCCATTTTGGATGCAGACCAGAGCACCGACAAGAGGACGGTCTGCCCCCCTGCCTCCACACTTGTGTGCTCTATCAGATTGCCTTCGACCTGATGCCAAGGGAAGCCAGGCCCCAAAAGACTGACCAATAAAAAAAATAAAAAACATAATATCATTTATATATTTTGTTCTCTTCTGTGTTTTATAATTTT
Source organism: Coregonus clupeaformis (assembly GCF_020615455.1). Taxonomy (NCBI): domain Eukaryota; kingdom Metazoa; phylum Chordata; class Actinopteri; order Salmoniformes; family Salmonidae; genus Coregonus; species Coregonus clupeaformis. The sequence goes on along the minus strand of NW_025534005.1, from coordinate 100,750 downwards.
CCTTCAATTTGCAATAGGCTGAATGTATCACACCGGCGAAAACATCAGAGCGAGCGAAACAGCGCTCCTCTGTATCTGTATGTGTAGACCATCTCGGCCTATCTGATGCTGCCTGGTCATAAATAATTTGACTTTGTTGCAGCCCGTAGCATTGAAAGCAAGGGAAGCCAGCGAGCGTTTGGCCTCCCTTGATAAAAACAAATGATTAAATAAAAGCCAATCAGCGTTGACCTAAACTAAGTGAGCTCAACTATGAATGGTCCTGGCATTCCAAAAAAAATTGTCAATGGAAGCCAGTTTGGATTTGGCTTCAAACCATTCACATCACATCTCGATTAAAATTTCAAATGACAGGAAGAACCTGAATTGTTGCGTTGTGTTGTTGTCCTCCGTTGGTTAGCTAGCTAGCTAAAATTGGCCCATTCCTAAATTAGCAACAGGGTTCAGGAGTAACGGATTACATGTAAGGGATTACAAAAAAACTGTAAATGTAATCTGTTACGTTACCAAAAAAAAAATGTAATCAGATTACATATACTTTTGAAAAACTAGATGATTACTTTGAGGATTACTTTTAAATTTAGAAAGGATGTTTGCTAAAAAATCTTTGACACTTTTCTATTTTCTCAATGAAATTCAAATCATCATTGAAAAAAGGCGCAAGTTTACATTTTTCAACGTTAGCGAGTCTGACCATAAATCAGAGACCACTATGATGACACACCAAATGTGTCTGATGGATCACGGGAAAAGACTAGGCATAGGCTTTTGTAGGCTAGAGTCCAAGCTATGGTTTCCAATAGTGCGACTGCTGTCGGCATCCAAAGATTATCCAACTTGAGTAAACGCTTTGAGGTAAGGATGACAGCAGTGGTGTAGTCTACGCCGATACGGATATACATTATTATTGATAGCTACATAGCGCATTGATGTGAATCACACTGCTGCTCTCTCATTTAGCTATTTACGTCTTACGGACTGTGGTTGTTGTGGATGGCTGCTCACAAATCGAAATGTGTATTTGAACCCAATAATGGTTGAATTCAATAAGTTTAAGCTGCCTATCAATCATTGTTTTAGAAACCAGTGGACAGCCAGTGAAAAATGCGCTCTTGCAACAGCTGCACAGTGCGGATCCCAGCCTATGTGTCACGCCCTGACTAAAATCAAATCAAATCAAATTTTGTTGGCCACATGCACCGAATACAACAGCTGCAGACATTACAGTGAAATGCTTACTTACAGCCCTTAACCAACAGTGCATTTATTTTTAACAAAAAAAATTAAAAAAAACAACAACAAAAAGTGTTGAGAAAAAAAGAGCAGAAGTAAAATAAAATAACAGTAGGGAGGCTATATATACAGGGGGGTACCGGTGCAGAGTCAATGTGCGGGGGCACCGGCTAGTTGAGGTAGTTGAAGTAATATGTAGATGTGGGCAGAGTTAAAGTGACTATGCATAAATAATTAACAGAGTAGCAGCAGCGTAAAAGGAATGGGTGGGGGGCAGTGCAAATAGTCCGGGTAGCCATGATTAGCTGTTTAGGAGTCTTATGGCTTGGGGATAAAAGCTGTTGAGAAGTCTTTTGGACCTAGACGTGGCACTCCGGTACCGCTTGCCGTGCGGTAGCAGAGAGAACAGTCTATGACTAGGGTGGCTGGAGCCTTTGACAATTTTGAGGGCCTTCCTCTGACACCGCCTGGTATAGAGGTCCTGGATGGCAGGAAGCTTGGTCCCAGTGATGTAATGGGCCGTACGCACTACCCTCTGTAGTGCCTTGCGGTCGGAGGCAAAGTAGTTGCCATACCAGGCGGTGATGCAACCAGTCAGGATGCTCTCGATAGTGCAGCTGTAGAATTTTTGGAGGATCTGAGGACACATGCCAAATCTTTTCAGTCTCCTGAGGGGGAATAGGCTTTGTCGTGCCCTCTTCATGACTGTCTTGGTGTGTTTGGACCATGATAGTTCGTTTGGGATGTGGACACCAAGGAACTCGAAGCTCTCAACCTGTTCCACTACAGCCCTGTCGATGAGAATGGGGGCGTGCTCAGTCCTCTTTTTTTTCCTGTAGTCCACAATCATCTCCTTTGTCTTGGTCACTTTGAGGGAGAGGTTGTTGTCCTGGCACCACACGGCCAGGTCTCTGACCTCCTCCCTATAGGCTGTCTCATCGTTGTCGGTGATCAGGCCTACCACTGTTGTGTCGTCGGAAAACTTAATGATGGTGTTGTAGTCGTGCCTGGCCATGCAGTCATGGGTGAACAGGGAGTACAGGAGGGGACTGAGCACGCACCTCTGAGGGGCCCCCATGTTGAGGATCAGTGTGGCAGATGTGTTGTTACCTACCATTACCACTTTGGGGCGGCCCTTCAGGAAGTTCAGGATCCAGTTGCAGAGGGAGGTGTTTAGTCCCAGGATCCTTAGCTTAGTGATGAGCTTTGAGGGCACTATGGTGTTGAATGCTGAGCTGTAGTCAATGAATAGCATTCTCACGTAGGTGTTCCTCTTGTCCAGGTGGGAAAGGGCAGTGTGGAGTGCAATAGAGATTGCATCATCTTGCATCATCTTCATGGCTACAGACATCAGTGCTACGGGTCGGTAGTCATTTAGGCAGGTTATCTTAGAGTCCTTGGGCACGGGGACTATGGTGGTCTGCTTGAAACATGTTGGTATTACAGACTCAGTCAGGGACATGTTGAAAATGTCAGTGAAGACACTTGCCAGTTGGTCAGCACATGCTCGGAGTACACGTCCTGGTAATCCGTCTGGCCCTGCAGCCTTGTGAATGTTGACCTGCTTAAAAGTCTTACTCACATCGGCTACGGAGAGCGTGATCACATAGTCATCCGGAACAGTTGGTGCTCTCATGCATGCTTCAATGTTGCTTGCCTCGAAGCGAGCATTGAAGTGGTTTAGCTCGTCTGGAAGTCTTGTATCACTGGGCAGCTCGCGGCTGTGCTTCCCTTTGTAGTCCGTAATAGTTTTCAAGTCCTGCCACATCCAACGAGCGTCAGAGCCAGTGTAGTACGATTCAATCTTAGTCCTGTATTGACTCTTTGCCTGTTTGATGGTTTGTCAGAGGGCATAGCGGGATTTCTTATATGTGTCCGGGTTAGAGTCCCGCTCCTTGAAAGCGGAAGCTCTACCCTTTAGCTCAGTGCGGATGTTTCCTGTAATCCATGGCTTCTGGTTGGGGTATGTACGTACGGTCACTGTGGGGACGACATCATCGATGCACTTATTGATGAAGCCAGTGACTGATGTGGTGTACTCCTCAATGCTATCTGAAGAATCCCGGAACATGTTCCAGTCTGTGCTAGTAAAACAGTCCTGTAGCTTAGCATCTGTGTCATCTGACCACTTTTTATTAACCGAGTCACTGGTGCTTCCTGCTTTAGTTTTTGCTTATAAGCAGGAATCGGGAGGATAAAGTTATGGTCAGATTTACCAAATGGAGGGCGAGGGAGAGCTTTGTATGCGTCTCTGTGTGTGGAGTAAAGGTGGTCTAGAGTTTTTTTTTCCTCTGGTTGCACATTTAAGATGCTGGTAGAAATTAGGTAGAAAGGATTTAAGTTTCCCTGCATTAAAGTCCCCGGCCACTAGGAGCGCTGCATCTGGATGAGCGTTTTCCTGTTGATTTATGGCCTTATACTGCTCATTCAGTGCAATCTTAATGCCAGCATTGGTTTGTGGTGGTAAATAGACAGCTATTAAAAATATAGATGAAAACTCTCTTGGTAAATAGTGTTGTCTACAGCTTATCATAATATACTCTACCTCAGGCGAGCAAAACCTAGAGACTTCCTTAGTTTTTGATTTTGTGCACCAGCTGTTGTTTACAAATATACACAGACCACCAACCCTTGTCTTACCGGAGTCAGCCGTTCTATCCTGCCGATGTAGCGTATAGCCCGCTAGCTGTATGTTATCCATGTCGTCGTTCAGCCACGACTCGGTGAAACATAAGATATTGCAGTTTTTAATGTACCATTGGTAGGATAACCGTAATCTCAGGTCATCCAATTTGTTCTCCAATGATTTAAGATTGGCTAATAGGATTGATGGGAGCGGCAGTTTACTCGCTCGCCATCGGATCCTTACAAGGCACCCCGACCTACGTTCACGATATCTCCGTCTCTTCCTCATGCGAATGACGGGGATTTGGGCCTTGTCGGGTGTCTGTTGGATATCCTTCGCGGCCGCATCGTTGAAGAAAAAATCTTCGTCCAATACGAGGTGAGTAATCGCTGTCCTGATATCCAGAAGCTCTTTTTGGTTATAAGAGACGATGGCAGAAACATAATGTACAAAATAAATTACAAATAACGCGGAAAAACACACATAATAGTACAATTGGTTTGAGGGCTGTAAAACGGCAGCCATCTTCTCCGGCGCTGTTCTCTCTCATAAGAGTCCCTCAGGGGACTCTAATATGTTGAGTCAGGGTGTGTAGATTCTATGTTAGTATTTCTATGTTTCAGTCTAGGTGTTGTATATCTATGTTTGGCCGGGTGTGATTCCCAATCAGAGACAGGTGTCGCTCGTTGTCTCTGATTGGGGATCATACTTAGGCAGCCTGTTGGCACTCGTTAGTTGTGGGATCTTGTTCCGTGTGGAGGCTTGTTTAGTGTTCAGCCTTAGGACTTCACGTTTTGTTTTGTTTGTTGTTTTGTCGTGTGTTTATCTGTGAAATAAACATGTATGCACGCTGCGCCTTGGTCTGACCCATCCTTGAACGAACGTGACACTATGGAATAAAAGTGGGCTTTTATTGCTCAATCTAATTCATGCTGATCAACAAAATATATCCATAGGCCTAATGGAGACATGCTCAAACTCTCACGCTTTTGATAGAATTAAAGCGGCAATCTGTAGCTGCTACATCCATTTCTTTCCTTATCAATTATATATATATATATATATATATATATATATATATATATATATATTGTATATCCCTTGATTCTTGAGGAATATAACTTAGAAATGCCTCATGAGCTTAGTTCAGCTGTCACACTCCATTAAACCCAAAATATAAGCGTGTTTTTCTCCAATGTTTGTTAACATGGTAAATGTAAACAAACACTGTATAGCCTCATAACATTGTTAAAGCAATCATTTGGATATCATGCATGGTCAGTCCAAAACAGAGACGGGGCGGCCGTTTTGTTATTGTTTCATCTGTGGATTTGCCCTTTAAACAGCTGCATATTATCAAGATATCAAAGTGTCACCAACAAAAAGGTAAACAATAGTTTACACGCCGATAGTAAATGAAGCATATGGCATTCATCTTTCAAATGTAAATAGCACTTTTCAGTAGTGCCCAAAGCATGCCATTCCTTGAGCACAGCAATTATTTTTCAACTCGAATCAATGAGCCCAATCAGTCCTCCATGACAACAAAATCACAAACAACAGAGGAGGGCTAATAAGTCCTTAGTTTTGGGGTTATGCTCAGATAAAACAATTTGGCTAATCTATACTTCCATATTTCCAAGTCTTGTTCTTGAAGATCAAAGGGTATAACATTTATTGGAATGACTGGAATTTTTATAGAGTTTGGATTTTAATGTTAAGATATAATTTAATCGTATTATTATATGTAGTAATATGCCACTTAGCAGACGCTTTTATCCAAAGCAACTTACAGTCATGCGTGCATAATTTTTTTTGTGTATGGGTGGTCCCGGGGATCGAACCCACTACCCTGATGTTACAAGCACCATGCTCTACCACCTGAGCTACAGAGGCCCACTATAGAAATCAATTGGTTAGAAGAAGCCTACATAACCAACATAAGAGATCTCTAAGCCAAAGAGAGGCAGCCGTTCCATGGAGTGGCTCGGCTTTGTTACGCAATAATAAAGTCTAATTTCTGGATTCACAAGCTCCAGTCTCTTGAGAGATATTTTTGAGTTGACAATTTTTTAGTCAAATATTTCTACGACACTAGTAGACGAGCAGGCTAGCAGAGACGCACGCTAGTAGACGAGCAGGCTAGCAGAGACGCAGGCTAGTAGACGAGCAGGCTAGCAGAGATGCAGGCTAGTTGACAAGAAGTTAGTTAAAAAGTAGTTTTGCTCGTCCAAAGTAGGTGGGCAAAAACGAAATAAAAAATCGTGCGGATACAGCCCAGGGGATGCGATACATAGGGAAGTTAGTAAAAAAAAGTAGGTCATCCTGAGTAGGTGACACCATAAATTGGAAGTAGCGCCTGTCATCTAGAGTAGGTGAACAGTTGTGAAATAGCCACTACGGCTTCAAAATATAGAGAAAGAGTCAAATAGAGTAGGTTGGCTCATCTCAGGTGGGTGAATGGTTTGCTTGAGCGGCTGTGAGTCATTCAATTGTGATTAAGCTGTATGTTTCATCTGTCTCATTCAGGTTGCTAATTTGGTCAGCTTGATCAATTTGTGTGGTTCGATTGTTCTGTCTGACTCGTTTTGTACAAGACTGGTTTGTTGGACCTGCTTGGGTTTGCGAAAGCAACTCTTTCATCTTTGTCCACTGGTCTGACTCAATTCGTGCATTCAATCTGTCGAATTCACTCAGTTGTTCAACTGATGTATTTGTTCAATTCAATACCAGCAACAGTGTGTGAAAACCTTGTGAAGACTTACAGAGAACGTTTGACCTGTGTCATTGCCAACAAAGGGTATATAACAAAGTATTGAGAAACTTTTGTAGGTGACCAAATACTTATTTTCCATCATAATTTGCAAATAAATTCATAAAAAATCCTACAATGTGATTTTCTGGATTTTTTTACTCATTTTGTCTGTCATAGTTGACGTGTACCTATGATGAAAATTACAGGCCTCTCTCATCTTTTTAAGTGGGAAACTTGCACAATTGGTGGCTGACTAAATACTTTTTTTCCCCACTGTAGATTGGGCTGGGATAGTAGGAAGGAATTGGACAAAAACAATTGTAAAGTGGTTATCCCACTAGCTATAGGGTGAATGCACCAATTTGTAAGTCGCTCTGGATAAGAGCGTCTGCTAAATGGCGTAAATGTGCCCTTGAGCAAGGCACTTAACCCTAATTGCTCCTGTAAGTCGCTCTGGATAAGAGTGTCTGCTAAATGACTAAAATGTAAATGTAAATGTTGTATTTTCATATAATCCTGATAGATGAACAGGTTGAACCTTGGCTGACATTAAGGGAGGAGCTAAGGGCATACAGTGAGGGATAAAAAGTATTTGATCCCCTGCTTATTTTGTAAGTTTGCCCACTGACAAAGACATGATCAGTCTATAATTTTAATGGTAGGTTTATTTGAACGGTGAGAATAACAACAATAAAATCCAGAAAAACGCATGTCAGAAATGTTATAAATTGATTTGCATTTTCATGAGGGAAATAAGTATTTGACCCCTCTGCAAAACATGACTTAGTACTTGGTGGCAAAACCCTTGTTGGCAATCACAGAGGTCAGACGTTTCCTGTAGTTTGCAACCAGGTTCGTACACATCTCAGGAGGGATTTTGTTCCACTCCTCTTTGCAGATCTTGTCCAAGTTATTAAGGTTTCGAGGCTGACGTTTGGCAACTCGAACCTTCAGCTCCCTCCACAGATTTTCTATGGGATTAAGATCTGTAGACTGGCTAGGCCACTCCAGGACCTTAATATGCTTCTTCTTGAGCCACTCCTTTGTTGCCTTGGCCGTGTGTTTTGGTTCATTGTCATGCTGGAATACCCATCCACAACCCATTTTCAATGCCCTGGCTGAGGGAAGGAGGTTCTCACCTGTCACGCCCTGGCTCTGGGACTCTGTTATGTTGAGCCAGGGTGTGTTGTTCCTATGTGTTTTGTGTTCTAGGTTGATTATCTAGCTCATGTGTTTCTGTGTTGGCCGGGGTGGTTCTCAATCAGAGGCAACGAGTATCAGCTGTTTGCTTGTTGTCTCTGATTGGGAACCATACTTAGGCAGCCTGTTTTCCACAGTGTTTTGTGGGATCTTGTTCCGTGTTGGTTTTGTATTGTAACCAAGGACTTCACGTTATCGTTTTGTTTCGTGTGGAATAAAATAAGTATGTTCACTCATCACGCTGCGCATTGGTCCACTGTGTTCGACGATCGTGACAGAAGATCCCACCATAACTGGACCAAGCAGCGTGTCCAGGAGCCAATGCCAGAGGTGAATCTAATGGATGTCCACCTCGACTGGGTCAAGCAGCGTGTCCAGGAGCCAATGCCAGAGAGGACTCTAATTAATGGATGTCAACCTCAACTGGGTCAAGCCGCGTGAGGAGGAGAGAGGTTGGACTTGGGAGCAGAGGTTGGAGAGTCTGGCGAGAGCCATGGAGGCCATAGCCACGGGGGAGAGACGAACCCAATACATTTTTAGGGGGGGCTCACACCGTGGACGACGGGACTGCTGGAGGCAGATAAGGGGCGAGTTAGTGGATGAGGAGAGAAGGCCACCGGGTTACGGGAGCCATTGGCGAGTAGAGGGAAGGAAAATGTAGAAGCACGGCGAGAGGTACTGAGGTGTGTTGCCAGTCCAGTCCGGCCTGTTCCTGATATCCGGGTAAGGTCAGTGGTGTGTGTTCCCAGTGCGGTCCGGCCTGTTCCTGTCCCTCGCACCAAGCCTGTGATGCGCGTCGCCAGCCCGGTCCGGCCTGTTCCTACCTCTCGCACCAAGCCTATGGTGCGCGTCGCCGGCCCGGCCCGGCCTATTCCTGCTCCCCGCACCAAGCCAATGGTGCGCATCGCCAGCCCGGCCCGGCCTGTTCCTGCTCCCCGCACCAAGCCAATGGTGCGCGTCGCCAGCCTGGCCCGGTCTGTTCCTGCTCCCCGCATCAAGCCAATGGTGCGCGTCGCCAGCTCGGCCCGGCCCGTTCCTGATCCCCGGGTAAGGCCAGTGGTGTGTGTTCCCAGTGCGGTCCGGCCTGTTCCTGTCCCTCGCACCAAGCCTGTGATGCGCGTCGCCAGCCCGGTCCGGCCTGTTCCTGCCTCTCGCACCAAGCCTATGGTGCGTGTCGCCAGCCCGGCCCGGCCTGTTCCTGCTCCCCGCACCAAGCCAATGGTGCGCGTCGCCAGCCCGGCCCGGCCTGTTCCTGCTCCCCGCATCAAGCCAATAGTGCGCGTCGCCAGCTCGGCCCGGCCTGTTCCTGCTCCCCGCACCAAGCCAATGGTGCGCGTCGCCAGCCCGGCCCGGCCTGTTCCTGCTCCCCGCACCAAGCCAATGGTGCGCGTCGCCAGCCCGGCCCGGCCTGTTCCTGCTCCCCGCACCAAGCCAATGGTGTGCGTCGCCAGCCCGGCCCGGCCTGTTCCTGCTCCCCGCACCAAGCCTGTAGTGCGCTTCGTCAGCCCTGTTTGGCCGGTCCCTGCTCCCCGCACCAAGCCTGTGGTGTGCGTCGTCAGCCCGGTCCGGCCCGTACCTGCTCCCCGCACCAAGCCTGTGGTGCGCGTCGTCAGTCCGGCACAGCCCGTGCCTGGGTCACCGGTGCCTGGTCAGGTACCAGTCAGCTGCTCCACATCGGAGCCTAAGCAATCCGCTCCACCGATGTCCAGTCCAGCTCCAGCCAGCGTGACCGGACCAGGGGCGCTACGGAGGGTGGTGGTCAAGCCCGGAGCCGGAACCGCCTCCGAGGAGGAATGCACACCCAGGCCCTCCCCTGTTCGGTTTATGTTTGGCGCGGTCGGAGTCCGCGCCTTTGAGGGGGGGTACTGTCACGCCCTAGCTCTGGAAATCTGTTATGTTGAGCCAGGGTGTGTTGTTTCTATGTGTTTTGTGTTCTAGGTTGATTATCTAGCTCATGTGTTACTGTGTTTGCCGGGGTGGTTCTCAATCAGAGGCAACGAGTATCAGCTGTTTGCTTGTTGTCTCTGAATGGGAGCCATACTTAGGCAGCCTGTTTTCCACAGGGTTTTGTGGGATCTTGTTCCGTGTTGGTTTTGTATTGTAATCAAGGACTTCACGTTATCGTTTTGTTTCGTGTGGAATAAAATAAGTATGTTCACTCATCACGCTGCGCATTGGTCCACTGTGTTCGACGATCGTGACATCACCCAAGATTTGACGGTACATGGCCCCGTCCATCGTCCCTTTGATGCGGTGAAGTTGTCCTGTCCCCTTAGCAGAAAAACACCCCCAAAGCATAATGTTTCCACCTCAATCTTTGACGGTGCGGATGGTGTTCTTGGGGTCATAGGCAGCATTCCTCCTCCTCCAAACACGGCGAGTTGAGTTGATGCCAAAGAGATCGATTTTGATCTCATCTGACCACAACACTTTCACCCAGTTATCCTCTGAATTATTCAGATGTTCATTGGCAAACTTCAGAAGGCCCTGTATTTGTGCTTTCTTGAGCAAGGGGACCTTGCGGGTGCTGCAGGATTTCAGTCCTTCACAGCGTAGTGTGTTACCAATTGTTTTCTTGGTGACTATGGTCCCAGCTGCTTGAGATAATTGACAAGATCATCCCGTGTAGTTCTAGGTTCCTCACCGTTCTCATGATCATTGCAACTCCACGAGGTGAGATCTTGCATGGAGCCCCAGGCCGAGGGAGATTGACAGTGCTTTTGTGTTTCTCCATTTGCGAACAATCGCAACAACTGTTGTCACCTTCTCACCAAACTGCTTGCCGATGGTCTTGTAGCCCATTCCAGCGTTGTGTAGGTCTACAATCTTGTCCCTGACGTCCTTGGAGAGCTCTTTGGTCTTGGCCATGGTAGAGAGTTTGGAATCTGATTGATTGCTTCTGCGGACAGGTGTCTTTTATACAGGTAACAAACCTAGATTAGGAGCACTCCCTTTAAGAGTGTGCTCCTAATCTCAGCTCGTTACCTGTATAAAAGACACCTGGGAGCCAGAAATCTTTCTGATTGTGAGGGGTCAAATACTTATTTCCCTCATGAAAATGCAAATCAATTTATAACATTTTTGACATGCGTTTTTCTGGATTTTTGTTTTGTTATTCTGTCTCTCACTGTTCAAATAAACCTACCATTAAAATTATAGACTGATCATTTCTTTGTCAGTGGGCAAACGTACAAAATCAGCAGGGGATCAAATAAGTTTTTCCCTCACTGTATATTTGTGAGAAAAAGAAACATATGGGGGATTGGAAGTGATGTAGACAATTACATTGATGGAAGTTACAATCTATCTGCAATATTAAAGCTGATCTACTCCCCCACTCCAAAAAAATATATTAAAAAAAAAAAAAATAGTAAAAAAAGAGGTCGGTCAGCCCCCTTGCCTGCACACCTGTGTGCTGTTTCAGATTGCCTTCAACCTGACATTCAAACATTGGTATGTATTCATGGATTCCAAGTGAAGCCAGGCTTCCCCAAAAGACTGACCAATAAAAACATAAAAAAACAGTTATCTTTTGTTCTCTATGTGTTTCATAAGTTTCCTTCAATTCGCCAGAGGCTGAATGTATCATACCGGCGAAAGCATCCGAGAGAACGAAACAGCGCTCCTCTGTCTCTGTATGTGTAGACCATCTCGGCATATTTGATTCTGTCTGGTCAAAATAATATGACATTGTTGCAGCCCGTAGCTTTGAATGCAAGGGAAGCCAGCGAGCATTTGGCCTCCCATGATAAAATCTAATTATTAAATAATAGCCAATCAATTAAACTAAGTGAGCTCAACTGTGAACGGTCCTGGCGCACCAAAGGACCACATGACATGCACATTTAGCATTAGTGTGACAGGAACAACAACTACCAATGTGATTTTTGAGGATTTTGGTACTAAAGGCCTACATGTAAAACTCAGAGTTGGGAAATGCTACATGCTAGCCAAATATATATATTTTCTATGATATGCTAGAATAAATATAATAAATTTACCAAGTTGTATACCAGGCTAACTGGTAGAAAAAACCTTGTAATGAGACTAACATTTGTGTGCGGAGATTAATGACAGTGTCTTCTGACATTTAGTCACTCTTTGTTAGCTGTAGCCTCCTCTCATGTTATAGTAGTGTAGTAATGAGGTCTGGATGTTTTCTCTGCTTTACAACAAATAATAGAAGGATACATGTGTAGTTCAGCACAAGTATTTATTTAGTATCCAAAGAAGAAAAACCAAAAGTAAACATGTAATATACACACTTTAAAAAACCTTGTAAAATGTGGGTATTATCGCCCATTTAACTATTAAATACAGATATGAAAGTAATATATAGTTCTAGTTCTAGAAAGACAATTAAAAAGGTATTCTTCAACTTCAGTGGGAAGGGATTAAAAAATAAATTTAACCAAGATATAACTAGTATCTAATCAAAACATAGTCTGTCAGCTACATATACACCATCGGTCAAAAGTTTTAGAACACCTACTCAATCAAGGTTTATTTTTAATTTTTACTAGTTTCTACATTATAGAATAATAGTGAAGACATCAAAACTATGAACTAACACATATGGAATCATGTAGCAACCCAAAAAGTGTTAAACAAATCAAAATATATTTTATATTTGAGATTCTTCAAATAGCCACCCTTTGCCTTGATGACAGCTTTGCACATTCTTGGCATTCTCTCAACCAGCTTCCCCTGGAATGCATTTCCAACAGTCTTGAAGGAGTTCCCACATTTGCTGAGCACTCGTTGGCAGCTTTTCCTTCACTCTGCGTTCCGACGAATCCCAAACCATCTCAATTTGGTTGAGGTCGGGGGATTGTGAAGGTCAGGTCATTTGATGCAGCACTCCATCACTCTCCTTCTTGGTAAAATAGCCCTTACACAGCCTGGAGGTGTGTTGGGTCAATGTCCTGTTGAAAACAAATGATAGTCCCTCTAAGCCCAAACCAGATGGGATGGCGTATCGCTGCAGATTGCTGTGGTAGCAATGCTGGTAAAGTGGGCCTTGAATTCTTAATACATTTACAATTGTCTACAATTAAGAAAATAGTAAAAATAAAGAAAAACCCTTGAATTAGTAGGTGTTCTAAAACTTTTGACCGTTAGTGTATGTTGTAACTAGTTTATTTAATCTTTATTTAAGCAGTTAGTCATGCTGAGACCACGGTCTCTTTTGCAGATGATCCCTGCACGAACACATCAATAAACAACAATTACATTATGCATGTCTTCAGTATATAAACATCAACTAAACGATTCACCCCTAGAATCAGGTGGTAGACCTACTGGACTACATAAAGCCTATTATCTAGCCTGTATCATCTCTTAGAGAGCTCTGATACAGGGAAGTTTCCCAGCCCTGTGGAGGTAGAGGAGGGGTTGCACCAAACCAGTAATCACATTGATGGTCAAACAAATGTTTAAGGCTAACAAAAACTCTCCATCAGTTAAGTTAACTTTTAAAGGTAGAGTTACCTCATACGGAAGATAATTCACCACCATAGCCACCATGATAATCAAAATGATCCTGAAGGCCTTCATCTTCATGTTATTTGTCCCCTCCCTCTCCCCTTCCCCCGGCCCGGGACGTTTCAGATCCCTGAGAACTGAGAGGCAGCAGAATAGCTTCAACAAAAACAACATCAGAAACTCACCCCAGTAAACATAAAATACAACAGATCTTTCATTCACCAGCATAAAGAACAGACAGGACCCAAGCACCATCAGCCAGACAACACTACAACAGCCCACCCTGTATCTCAGGGGTTTGTACTTCAGGTAGACAACAGGGTGGACCACTGCCATGTAGCGCTCCACACAGATACAGCACTGGAACATGGGACGGCCTGTCATTAGAAAACCGTAAGAAAAGACCATGATGTACAAGACAACGATTGTGGGGTGGTGTAGCCAGATAAAAAAGAAGACAGAAAACAGGCAGAAGAGGATCTCAGACACGGCCAGGTTGAGAGCGAAGAACTCTGAAGTCATCGTCCCTCCCGCTCCGATCAGAATCAGCCACAGGACGTAGATATTGGTGGGGAGACCCAGGATAAAGTTGATTGCATAGCAAGCAATGCTGAATGATTGGTCTTGGGACAAGTAGGCAGCAAATGGATATCCAGGCAGGGAAGAGTTTGCAACTGAAGTTGAAATACAGTATTCATCTCCTCGCTTGGTGCAGTTCTGATGTGTGATGAGAGCGAGAGAGAGAGAGAGAGAGAGAGAGAGAGAGAGAGAGAGAGAGAGAGAGAGAGAGAGAGAGAGAGAGAGAGATGCATTAACTGTCAACACCAGATCATACAATGTATATTTACATTTAAATAGCCTTTTAAAGTGTTTCATCAATAAACATTTAAAATAAAATTCCTCTAAGATATTCATATCAAACATGCATAAATAATACCATGCAGACATTTTTTTCTGCTATGAAATAATTCAGAATTACAGAACAGGGGAAAACTGCGGAAGTTAACTGAATATTTCTTCAGCAACAAAGATTCTGAATGGGAAAAATAACAATTTCAAACCTTGACTGATGGAGCTCTTCTCTCTCCTGGAAAGTCTGTGTCTGTTACAAGAACTGAATGCTGGGTCATATACAACAGGTGCAACATAATACTGGCAAAACATATGGAGTGGAGGAGGTACTTCCTAACCTTATCCAATGAGAATGCTCATCTTAGTTTTTTCCCTATTCAAAACATTTACCATTTGGTGAGTTCTGAAGCCGGGTCTATTGGGCCCAGCTCGTACACATGCGTCACAAACAGGTGCAGTAGGTCATTACACCTATGCAAATGATTGTGTTTGACGGGACCTAATGTTCATACACAGTCAATGATTGATTGATGTTTTGTAAGTGACTGCATCTAGGGACAGGAGACTTCCTATCCATGTGATTTGGCTGTAAAAACACATCAAAAAACATATACAGTTTATGAAGTACCACACAGCCACACAGATCCAAAGGTTAGGATTAGGCATAGGGATCGAAATTAGTTACATTTAGGGCTAAAGTTATGGGTTAAGGTTTGGCTCAGGGGGATGGGTGTAGCATAAGGGGTTAACTTTAGGGCTAAGGTTAGGATTAGGTTTGAGTTTAAGGTTAGCTTAAGGGTTAAGGTTAGGCAAAGCAGGATTAGTGTAACCACCATTCAAAATCATACAAATCTGCCAGTCGTATATATTCACTACCTGTTAAGATATGTACAGTACACATGGGTACACATCCTGTTGTTATGAATCTTGGGTGCTTAATGGGAGAGTGCAATATTCTGGTAATTAAGCCCTTTATTTAAACCCATAGTCATATGAACTCATGAATAGCATTTTCATGTCTGTTTTTTATGTCTCTGCGTCCGATATGAAGGAAATTACAGGTAGTTTGGAGAGTTAGTCGTTCCTTTAGAAATCCAGTCATTGCGCTAACGCTAGTTAGCATTGGCTCACGAAACTACCTCTGACTTCCTTCATACTGGATGCAGAGACATAAAAATCGTATCCATGAGTTCATCTGACTCTGGGAAAGTCGAAAAATGACGTATGTGCCAAAATTTCACACTATCCATTTAAATATCCATTAATATATACAAAGTGGTGTCCCAAAGAAATAGAATTGCTAGAACGGATATTGCAATTCAAGTCAATACTGTGAGATGGGTGGAACGGCAGCCATCTTGTGTGTACCCAATTCAATTTATATGGTTTTGCCACATCTCCCTCACTGGTTCCTGAGGCAGCAGGGCAGTTTCCCACTTCTGTGGAGTTAGCAAAGGGGCTGCAACAGCCCACGTAACACATTGAAGGCATCGAGCAGGCAGAACACTTCAGCTCTGATGGAGTCTTACAGCAGGTAAATGGCCGCTGTCGGACGGTTGTTAATCAACATCACCGCCAGGACGACCGAGACAATCGTTAATGCTCTCTTCTTCTTGGTGTTCATCCTTTCTTTCTCCCTTTCCCCTGCTCCTTTTCTCTCCATCTCTCTCTGCCCTGGTGGAGTGCACTTCAGGACATGGAGGATGGAGAGGCTGCAGAATAGATCGACCAGTAGGAAGAGCAGAATGTAGGTGAGGAAGCAGTGGATGGGGAACTGAGGTGCTGGACATCAACGGAGGTTGATGACAGCTTTGCACACTCTTGGCATTCTCTCAACCAGCTTCATCTGGAATGCTTTTCCAACAGTCTTGAATGAGTTCTTGTCTAAGTTCAGTCTTGGCAGGTAGCACTACACACCGATGCTGCACTGGAACGGGACGGCTGAAGAGGAGAAGAGAGACAGGGTAGGCCATTACCTGGAAATTTCCTTTTATCAAGTCATTTATGGTTTCTATGCCCTTATTTTTTCATGTGGACCGATTTATCGGTGAATTCTGAAAAGCTAGTCAAGGATAGTTCCATAAGGTTGTGTTTTAATCCCAATAATATACTGTATATATACTTTATTTTCTGAAAACTTGGGGGGCCAAATAAAACCACCCACGGGCCAAATTTGGCCGGCGGCCGCCTGTTGGTGAACCATGCCCTATTCCCTACATAGTGCACTTCTTTACTCCAGAGACGTATACACTGAGTTCACAAAACATTATGAACACCTGCTCTTTCCATGACATTGACTGACCAGGTGAATCCAGGTGAAAGCTATGATCCCTTATTGATGTCACTTGTTAAATCCTCTTCAATGATGAAGGGGAGGAGACAGGTTAAATAAAGATGTTTAATCCTTGAGACAATTGAGACAAAAATGATGTATGTGTACCTTTCAGAGGGTGAACGGGCAAGGCAAAATAATGAAGTGCCTTTGAACGGGGTATGGTAGTAAGGCGCCTCAGTTTGTGTCAAGAACTGCAATGCTACCTGGCTTTTGACACTCAACAGTTTAACGTGTGTATCAAGAATGGCCCACCACCCAAATGATATCCAGCCAACTTGACACAACTGTGGGAAATGTTGGAGTCTACATGGCCCGGCATTTTTGTGGAACGCTTTTGACACCTTGTAGAGTCAATTCCCAGAAAATGTGAAACTGTTCAGATGGCAAAAGCAATATTACGAAGGTGTTCTTAATGTTTTCTATACTCAGTGGATAAGGATTTAGGGTGCCATTTGGAATGCAGAACAGAGCACCGACAACAGGACAGAATCATTAGATCATTTGTTTTGTTCATTTTTAGCTTGTTTTTGGTCACAGGTCCAGGAATGGCTGAAGGATTGCAATATTTACCTGGAGCTAACCCTGCAGATAGCACTACTGGGTGATCTGAAAAGTCAAAGTCAATCAATCAATAATTTAGTAATGTGTTTAGCAAAAAAATATATTTTCAATTTACAATCTCTAGAAACAATGAGAATAGAACGGTTCAGAACTTTTGTGAAACATCACAGTGCAGTTTAAAAATATATGGCAAATAGAAATCCAATATGGATGGTGTTAAGATGGGAGGTATTGAATGTAGCTGAAGGATGGGACTAATAACAACTAACAACAAATAATAACAACAGGATAACTAATGTAAAGCATACTGTGGAGATGCTGGAGGAAACGGGTACAAAAGTATCTGCATCCACAGAAAAACGAGTCCTATATAGACATAACCTGAAAGGCCGCTCAGCAAGGAAGAAGCCACTGCTCCAAAACCGCCATAAAAAAGTCAGACTATGGTTTGCAACAGCACATGGGGACAAAGACTATACTTTTTGGAGAAATGTCCTCTGGTCTGATGAAACAAAAATATAACTGTTTGGCCATAATGACCATCGTTATGTTTGGAAGAAAAAGGGGAAAGCTTGCAAGCCGAAGAACACCATCCCAACCATGAAGCACGGGGGTGGCAGCATCATGTTGTGGGGGTGCTTTGATGCAGGAGGGACTGGTACACTTAACAAAATAGATGGCATCATGAGGAAGGAAAACTATGTGGATATATTGAAGCAATATCTCAAAACATCAGTCAGGAAGTTAAAGCTTGGTCGCAAATGGGTCATCCAAATGGACTATGACCCCAAGCATACTTCGAAAGTTGTGGCAAAATTGCTTAAGGACAACAAAGTCAAGGTATTGGAGTGGCCATCACAAAGCCCTGACGTCAATCCTATAGAACATTTGTGGGCAGAACTGAAAAGGCATTTGCGAGCAAGGAGGCCAACAAACATGACTCAGTTAGACCAGCTCTGTCAGGAGGAATGGGCCAAAATTCACACAACAAAATGTTTGACCCAAGTTAAACAATTTGAAGGCAATGTTACCAAATACTAATTGAGTGTATGTAAACTTTTGACCCACTGGGAATGTGATGAAAGACATAAAAGCTGAAATAAATCATTCTCTCTACTATTATTCTGACATTTCACATTCTTAAAATAAAGTGGTGATCCTAACTGACCTAAAACAGGGAATTGTTACTAGGATTAAATGTCAGGAATTGTGAAAAACTGAGTTTAAATGTATATGGCTGAGGTGTATGTAAACATCCGACTTCAACTGTATATATATTTGCGAGAAAAAAACAACATATGAGGGATTGGAAGTGATGCAGACAATTACATTGATGGAAGTTACAATCTATCTGCAATATTAAAGCTGATCTACCCCCAAAAAAAAAAATATAAAATAAATATTTAAAAAATACAATAACATAAAAAAAGAGGACGGTCTGCCCCCCTGCCTGAACACCTGTGTGCTGTATCGGATTGCCTTCGACCTGACATTCAAACATTGGTATATATTCATGGATGCCAAGTGAAGCCTGGCTTCCCCAAAAGACTGATGAATAAAAAAATAAAAAACATTTATCTTTTGTTCTCTTCTGTGTTTCATTACTTTCCTTCATCTCGCAAGAGAATGAATGTATCACACTGGCTAAAGAATCTGAGAGAGCGAAACAGCGCTCCTCTGTCTCTGGATGTGTAGACCATCTAGGCCTATTTGATGTTGTCTGGTCAAAAGAATATGACATTGTTGCAGCCCATAGCATTGAATGTAAGGGAAGCCAGCGAGCATTTGGCCTCCCTTGAAAAAAACTAATGATTAAATAATAGCCAATCAGCGTTGAGTTAAACTAAGTGAGCTAAACTGTGAATGGTCCTGGCGCACCCAAACAAGTGTCAAGGGAAGCCAGTTTGGATTTGGCTTCAAACCAATCACATCACATCTCGAGCAAAAATGTCAAATGACAGAAACAACTTGAATTGTTGCATTGTGTTGTGTTGTTGTCCTCCAAGTAAGGCTTCCGAGCAAACATTTTAGCCAGGTAGCCTATGACAACAAAAACTAAAAGTGTACTGTAAGACGGAGTCATAGACCGTTTCGTCAACATGAAAGAGAGGAGGATGGCAGTTTCTCTACAAGTAGGGTGAGTCAACATGTTTCTCTACTTGCACGATCACAAACACAAGTCAAAACCATGGACAGCCACATCATATTTAGTTCACGTTGATTGGACTAAATTGTTTTTAGAATCGTTAAGTTGTCACTGTTTTAGACTAAGCATAGGTGATTTGTTGATGTTGAAGTTGAAATGGTGCTGGAATAGTGGATGCAGCTCATGTTTCCTTTGCGACTTGCGGTAACTCTCCGTGGTTCTTAATCAATAGTTGTTTAGTAGTCCGAAAATGTTGGAAACATTAACTTGCTTGACCCCTGCTCTAGGTCATGTAACTGTTTGTTCCATGCAATATGCTTTGTGGACTTCACTGGACAGATGTTGCTCTCCGGTTTTGTGATGAAACAAAGCTGTGGTTGAATTTATTCTGCCACTGTGTCTTCTTCTTGTCTCAGCCTTTAGGCATATATACCACAGTCACAAGGCATATGAACTAACAGGTTATAGAGCAAACAAAGCAATTATCACAACACATAGGTTGTAATATGGCTATTTTTTTCTGTCTTGGCTTCCCCAGTGATTTTATCCACGCACCGCTACTGCATGCAAATACCTGTTTACTCTGACTGGACCCAAACCCATATAAGAGACCCAAATGTGTATGCACATTTTGTTGATGTTTTCTGACTGTATCATTGGCTGATTTTCTCTGATCTACAAAAAGATAAAGACAGCTACATGAGTAGTTCTGCTCACATATTTATTCAATATGAAGGAAAACAATGTAGTAAACATGAAATACACAAGTTTTAACCCTTGTACAAAGTCTTATCGTCACATCTCACTATTAAATAGCTTAAAGGTAACATAAAGGTGCAATCTAAAGAAAGAAGAATGATAGGTCATCTTCCCAGATCAGAGGGAATAAATCAATCCAAGGCTTGCAAAATTCCAGATTTCCTGCTTATTCCTTCCTTATTCCTTCCGAACAGGATTTCTGAAAAACCTGGGAATTTGGGGGAAATTACCGTAATTTTGCAACCCTTATCAAAACACATCAATATTTTTGCCAGAGCATCAACAGCTATCAACCTCTTTACAAGCTTATCAACTTCTTTACAAGCTTCTTTATAAGGTAGTGTTCAAAACATATACAGCACTGAAACAGGGTTCGACCAAAGATGAGAAAACCACCACAGAATATTACTAGAGCTAGGAGAGAGGGAATAGGGAGGTGTATGTAGACAAAGAAGAAGACAGAACACAGGCAGGAGAGGATCTCAGATACGGCCAGGTTGAGAGAGAAGAACTCTGAGGCCATCGTTTCCCTGGCTCTGGTCACTATCAGCCACAGGATGTAGACATTGGTGGGGAGACTGAGGATAAAATTGTCTGCATAGCAGGCAGTGCCGATAGAAGAAGCGTGCTCGTAATATCCAGAGAGGAAGGAGGAATGGTTGGAAGAGTTGAACTTTTTATTATATCAGTTTGGGAGTACCAGCTTTGATGTCCAATAGATCACTTTGAGAGAGAGAGAGAGAGAGAGAGAGAGAGAGAGAGAGAGAGAGAGAGAGAGAGAGAGAGAGAGAGAGAGAGAGAATCAAAAACAAGAAGTGGGAAAAAGGGGGGAAAGAGTTAAAGGAATGAATCAGTCTGTCAGTGGTTCTATCCCAAATGACACCATATTTCCTATTTAGTGCATTACTTTGACCAGGGCTCCATCCCTACCTCCCTCCCTCCCGCCCTAGCTCCCTCCCTCCCTCCCTCCCTCCCTCCCTCCCTCCCTCCCTCCCTCCCTCGCTCCATCCCTAGCTCTCTCCCTCCATCCCTCCCTCCCTACCTCACCCAGAACCACACCCTCAGATACCCCATCAAGACACCTGTGTTGCTCCCGTCTGTAAACTGATGTTGCCGATCACCTCACTAGCTGGACCACACCTGACATGCATCCACTGGTTATGACAACACTAAGTGATGTTTACTGTGGTTGAAGATAATTTGCTCTCTGGTTGAAGAGAGATGTCTTCTCTCTTCCTGGTCATTTTGCAATTGTGTCTCTACTTAGAACTGAGCTACGTACATCTATAGCAAACACCTGCCTACACACCTTCCTCTGGCCAGTTCTTCAGAATTCCCATGGCCAAGAAGAACGGATTCAAACATTCATTTGTTCCTTGTGCTGTTGGACTACTAAACGCAAAGTAAATTGTATCAGTATACACTTATCTATCCAGTGCAGTTGGGACAGTGGTCAGTTATGAGTAAATGTATTAATGTCCTCTATGTTTATAGTGTATGCAACATGATGGGCTGACTGGTTTAAATGTGTATGATGTGAGAATGTACTGTATGTTTATGTTTTATAAAAAATATACATCCTGGATAGACAATAAAGTTTTATTCTATTCTATTTTATTCTATTGCAAACGTCTGTGTGACGAGTACTGAGGATGCGAAGAGGCAGGACGCAGACGCAGGAATCAACAAGGTCAAGGTTTACTCAAACAATGACAAAGAGAAATAACAAAGATAGAGTACATGACACGAAGCAAAACAATCACACACAACATCCTACAAAACAGTCCAGGTCTAAATAGGGGTAGTGATGAGACGATGAGGTGCAGGTGCGCTGGAGGAGATTAGGGTGCGTTGGTTTTCCATTCCGGTGTTGCCGAGGTGGTGCGCTCAGATCGGTGGCTCAGTAGACCGGCGAATCAGAGCGCCGGAGGTGAGCAACGGGAAGAGACGTGACAGTCTGTAGCTACACCCAAGGATCACATGACATGCACATATTAGCCTTAGTGTGACAGGATCAACAACTACCAATATGATTGGTGAGAATTTTGGTAATAAAGGCTTACATGTAAAACACAGTGTTGGGAAATGCTACGTGCTAGCCAAAAATATATTTTTTCTATGATATGCTAGAATAAATATAAGTAATTTACCAAGGTGTATACCAGGCTAACTGGTAGAAAAAAACTTGTAAAGAGACTAACATTTGTGTGCGGAGGTTAATGACAGTGTCCTCTGACATTTAGTCACTCTTTGTTAGCTGTAGCCTCCTCACATGTTATAGTAGTGTAGTAATGAGGTCTGGATGTTTTCTCTGCTTTACAACAAGTAACAGAAGGATACATGTGTAGTTCAGCAGAAATATTTATTTAGTATCCAAAGAAGAAAAACAAAAAGTAAACATGTAATATACGCACTTTAAAAAAACTTGTACAATGTGGGTATTATCGCCCATTTAACTATTAAATACAGATATGAAAGTAATCTATAGTTCTAGTTCTAGAAAGACAATTAAAAAGGTATTCTTCCACTTCAGTGGGAAGGGATTACAAGATACATTTAACCAAGATATAACTAGTATCTAATCAAAACATAGTCTATCAGCTACATATACAGTACCAGTCAAAAGTTTGGACACATCTACTCATTTAAGGGTTTTTCTTTATTTTGACTATTTTCTAGATTGTAGAATAATAGTGAAGACATCAAAACTGTAAAATAACACATATGGAATCATGTAGCAACCCAAAAAGTGTTAAACAAATCAAAATATATTTTATATTTGAGATTCTTCAAATAGCCACCCTTTGCCTTGATGACAGCTTTGCACATTTTTGGCATTCTCTCAACCAGCTTCACCTGGAATGCTTTTCCAACAGTCTTGAAGGAGTTGCCACATATGCTCAGCACTTGTTGGCTGCTTTTCCTTCACTCTGCGGACCAACTCATCCCAAACCATCTCAATTTGGTTAAGGTCAAAGGATTGTGGAGGCCAGGTCATTTGATGCAGCACTCCATCACTCTCCTTCTTGGTAAGATAGCCCTTACACAGCCTGGAGGTGTTTTGGGTCATTGTCCTGTTGAAAACAAATTATAGTCCCACTAAGCCCAAACCAGATGGGATGGCGTATCGCTGCAGAATGCTGTGGTAGCCATGCTGGTTAAGTGTGCCTTGAACACCTCCTCCTCCATGTTTCACGGTGGGAAATACACATGCGGAGAATATCTGTTCACACACGCGTCTCACAAAGACACGGCAGTTGGAACCAAAAATCTCCAATTTGGACTCCAGGCCAAAGGACAAATTTCCACCGGTCTAATGTCCATTGCTCATTTTTCTGGGCCCAAGCAAGTCTCTTCTTATTATTGGTGTCGTTTAGTAGTGGCTTCTTTGCAGCAATTCGTCCATGAAGGCCTGATTCACACAGTCTCCTCTGAACAGTTGATGTTGAGATGTGTCTGTTACTTGAACTCTGTGAAGCATTTATTTGGGCTGCAATTTCTGAGGTTGGTAACTCTAATGAACTTATCCTCTGCAGCAGAGGTAACTCTGGGTCTTCCATTCCTGTGGTGGTCCTCATGAGAGCCAGTTTCATCATAGCGCTTGATGGTTTTTGCGACTGCACTTGAAGAAACGTTCAAATTTTCCTCTACTGACTGACCGTCATCTCTTAAAGTAATTATGGACTGTCGTTTGTCTTTGGTTATTTGAGCAGTTCTTGCCAAAATATGGACTTGGTCTTTTACCAAATAGGGCAATCTTGTGTATTCCCCCCTACCATTTCACAACACAACTGATTGGCTCAAACGCATTAAGAAGGAAAGAAATTCCACAAATTAACTTTTAAGAAGGCAAACCTGTTCATTGAAATTAATTCAAGGTGACTACCTAATGAAGCTTGTTGACAGAATGCCAAGAGTGTGCAAAGCTGTCATCAAGGCAAAGTGTGGCTATTTGAATAATCTCAAATATATTATATATTTTGATTTCTTTAACACTTTTTGGGTTACTATATGATTCCATATGTGTTATTTCACAGTTTTGATATCTTCACTATTATTCTACAATGTAGAAAATAGTAAAATTAAAGAAAAACCCTTGAATGAGTAGGTGTTCTAAAACTTTTGACCGGTAGTGTATGTTGTAACTAGTTCATTTAACCTTTATTTAAGCAGGGAGTCATGCTGAGACCACAGTCTTTTTTGCAGATGATCCCTGCATGAACCCATCAATAAACAATAATTCCACTATGCATATCTTCAGCATTTAAGCATAAATTAAACAATTCACCCCTAGAATCAGGTGGTAGACCTACTGGACTACATAAAGCCTATTATCTAGCCTGTATTATCTCTTAGAGAGCTCTGATACAGGGAAGTTTCCCAGCCCTGTGGAGGTAGAGGAGGGGCTGCACCAAACCAGTAATCACATTGATGATCAAACAAATGTTTAAGGCTAACAAAAATTCTCCAACAGTCAAATAACCTTTTAAAGGTAGAGTTACCTCATACGGAAGATAATTCACCATCATAGCCACCGTGATAATCAAAATGATCTTAAACGCCCTCATCTTCATGTTATTTGTCCCCTCCCTCTCCCCTTCCCCCGGCCCGGGACGTTTCAGATCCCTGAGAACTGAGAGGCAGCAGAATAGCTTCAACAAAAACAACATCAGAATCTCACCCCAGTAAACATAAAATACAACAGATCTTTCTTTCACCATCATAAAGAACAGACAGGACCCAAGAACCATCAGCCAGACAACACCACAACACCCCACCCTGTATCTCAGGGGTTTGTACTTCAGGAAGACCACAGGGTGGACCACCGCCAGGTAGCGCTCTACACAGATACAGCACAGGAACAGAGGACGGCCTGTCATTATAAAACCGCTAGGTAATACCATGATATACGAGACAACGATTGTGGGGTGTTTTAGCCAGATGTAATAGAAGATAGAAAACAGGCAGATAAGGATCTCAGACACGGTCAGGTTGAGAGCGAAGAACTCTGAAGCCATCGTCCCTCCCGCTCCGGACAGTATCAGCCACAGGACATAGATGTTGGTGGGGAGACCCAGGATAAAGTTGATTGCATAGCAAGCAATGCTGAATGATTGTTCTTCGGACAAGTAGGCAGCAAATGGCAGGGAAGAGTTTGCAGCTGAGGTGGAATTATTCATCTTTCACATGGAGAGAGAGAGAGAGAGAGAGAGACAGAGGGAGAGAGTGAGAGAGATGCATTAACTGTCAAAACCAGATCATACAATATGCATGTACATTTAAATAGTATTTTAAAGTGTTTCATCAATAAACAGTTAAAATAAAATTCCTGTAAGATATTCATATCAAACATGCATAAATTATACCATGCAGACATATTTTTTGTTGTGAAATAATTCAGAATTCCAGAACAGGGGAGACCTTCTGAAGTGAACTGAATACTAAATCTTCTTCAGCAACTCAGATTTGAAAAGGAAAAATAACAATTTCAAACCTTGACTGATGGAGCTCTTCTCTCTCCTGGAAAGTCTGTGTCTGTTACAAGAACTGAATGCTGGGTCATATACAACAGGTGCAACATAATACTGGCAAAACATATGGAATGGAGGAGGTACTTCCTAACCTTATCCAATGAGAATGCTCATCTTAGTTTTTTTTTCCCTATTCAAAACATTTTCCATTTGGTGTGTCAGGTCTATTAGTCCCAGCTTGTACACCTGTGAGTCACAAACAGGTGCAGCAGGTCATTAAGCCTATGCAAATTATTTTGTTTGAAGGGACCTAATGGCAATATACAGTCTATGATTGATTGAGGAGGTTTTGTAATTGACTGCATCTAGGGACAGGAGACTTCCTAACCATGTGACGTAGCTGTAAAAACACAACTAAAAACAGATATAGTTTATGAAGTGTTTATTCAACCACACAGATCCAAAATGTTAGGATTAGGCATAGGGATTGAAATTAGTTACATTTAGGGCTAAAGTTAGGGGTTAAGGTTTGGCTTAGGGGGATGGGTGTAGCATAAGGGGTTAACTTTAGGTCTATATTTAGGATTAGGTTTGAGTTTAAGGTTAGTTTAAGGGTTAAGGTTAGGCAAAGCAGGATTCATGTAACCGCCATTCGGAACCATACAAATCTGCCAGTCGTATATATTCACTACCTGTAGTTTAGTTATCTCTTCATTACACATACTGTTAAGGTATGTACAGTACACATGGGTACACATCCTGTTGTTCTGGATCTTGGGCGCTTAATGGGACAGTTCAAGATTCTGGAAAATAAGCTCTTTATTCAAACTCCACGTCCAATGTGAAGGAAAGAATTGAAGGAAATTTCCGTTAGAAATCCAGTCATTGCGCTAAAACTAGATAGCATTAGCAAAAGAAACTACCTGACATGCAGAGACATAATAATGGTATCCATGAGTTCATCTGACTCTGGGAAAGTCGAAAAATGACTTATGTGCCAAAATCTCACACTTTCCCTTTAAATATACTTTCATATATACAAAGTGGTGGCCCAAAGAAATAGAATAGCTAGAACGGCCATTGCAATTCAAGTCAATGCTGTGAGATGGGTGGACCTGTCACAGTTTCTGCCGAGGCTGCCTCTCTTCCTTGTTCGGGCAGGCTTCGGCGTTCGTTGTCTCCGGAATACTAGCTGCCACCGTTGTATGTTTCTATGTTCGTTTGCTTTTGTCTGTTTGTTGTGACACCTGTTTCTCGTTTAGTGTAATTAGTGTCCTATAAGTTTCTCGTTGTGTTTGTCTAGTGTTGTGTGTGATTGATTTATTCCTGTCGCGTTTTGTGCATGTAATTGCTTGTTCGCTCGGTTGAGCTTTTCCTCCACTGTGTTGGAGCGTTTACGCACATGTTTAGTGCGCCTTTTGTTTTGTTCGCCTTCGTGCGTAGTTTCGCCTTCGGGCAAGTGTATTCAATTTTCCTTGTTGGATTGTACTAAAGTCTTTTGGACTATACTTCGGTGTCCTGCGCTTGATTCCACCACTACACCCACCTACAGCATTCTGACAGAATCACACACCAATCAAGAATGGAATCAGCAGGAGCCGCAGCAGCCCAGGCGACGCTGGAGGACAAGGTCCGGGAACAAAGTGACCAGATCCTGCAGATGGGGTCCGCACTGCAGGAGGTGATCACCACCATCCGAGGCTGGGGGACTCCTCCACCGCCATCCTCTCTGCCAGCACCATCGGCCAGTCAGCCCATTCCCGCTCCGGAACCCAGGGGAGTTCGACTCTCGCTCCCTAGAGCCTACGATGGGACCGCGGCCGGGTGTCAGGGATTCCTTCTCCAGGTGGAGCTGTACCTGGCCACCGTGCACCTGGCGCCCTCGGGACATGAGAGCGTGTCCGCCCTGATCTCCTGCCTTTCCGGGAAGGCGTTGGAATGGGCCAACGCGGAGTGGAGGAGGATCAACACGGACACCATCACCTACGACGAGTTCTCCCGCCGCTTTAGGGCGGTGTTTGACCATCCCCCGGAGGGGAAAGCGGCGGGGGAGCGTCTGGTCTTCCTCCGGCAGGGGAGGAGGAGTGCCCAGGAGTTCGCTCTTGAATTCCGTACTCTAGCGGCGGATGCAGGGTGGAATGAGCGGGCTCTCATCGATCACTACAGATGTAGTCTACGCGAGGACGTCCGTCGGGAGCTGGCCTGTAGGGACACCAGCCTCTCGTTCGACCAGTTGGTCGACATGTCCATCAGGCTGGATAACCTACTAGCTACCCGCGGACGTTCCGAGGGGGGTCCGTCCATTTCACCCTCCAGCGCCTCCGAGCCGTGCCCCATGGAGCTCGGGAGCGCTGGCGCTAGAGAGAGGAGGGGTCGGCTTACGAGGGGGTCCATATCCTGCACCAACTGTGGTCGGGGAGGACACACCGCGGCTAGGTCCTGGGGATGGCCTCCTAGGGGAGAGAACTACAGGTCCCGCACTGGGGATTCCTTCCAGGTGAGTAGGCGCCCCACTCACCCAGAGCTCTCTGTTGCACATTTCTGTATACCTGTGCATTTTCCACAGGTAGCACCTCATTCCCAGCATAAGGCGCTGGTAGATTAAGGCGCGGCTGGGAACTTTGTTGATAAAAAGTTTTGTTTAGCCTTAGGGATTCCCCTTCTCCCTGTTGATGTCCCTTTCCCCGTTCATGTCTTAGATAGCCGTCCGTTGGGTGCGGGCTTGATCAGGGAGGTCACTGCGCCACTTAGGATGTGTGCGCAGGGGGGTCATCAGGAGATGATTCAGCTATTTCTAATCGACTTGCCTGCGTATCCGGTGGTGCTGGGCATGCCCTGGTTGAGTACCCACAACCCATCTATTTCGTGGCAGGAGAGGGCTCTGATGGAGTGGTCTGCCCAGTGTGTGGGTCGATGTTTGGGCCTTTCCGTAGGGGCTACCTCGGTGGAGAGTCCAAACCAGGTGCCCGCATTGCACGTTCCTCCTGAGAATGGGGATTTGGCTATTGCGTTTAGTAAGTCGAGGGCGACGCGGTTGCCGCCCCATAGGCAGGGAGATTGTGTGATAGACCTCCAGGCAGGAGCTGCGCTCCCACGGAGCCATGTGTATCCTCTGTCTCAGGAGGAGAAGAAAGCTATGGAGACTTACATAGACGAATCTCTGAGACAAGGATACATACGGCCTTCCACTTCTCCTGCGTCCTCGAGTTTCTTTTTTGTGAAGAAAAAGGATGGTGGTTTACGCCCGTGCATCGATTATCGTGGTCTCAATCAGATCACGGTGAAGTACAGTTATCCACTCCTGCTGATTGCGACCATGACTGAGTCATTGCATGGGGCGCGTTTCTTCACTAAATTAGATCTCAGGAGCGCGTACAACTTGGTGCGCATCAGGGAGGGCGATGAATGGAAGACAGCCTTTAGTACCACCTCGGGCCATTACGAGTATCTTGTCATGCCATACGGGTTGATGAACGCTCCGTCAGTTTTCCAATCATTCGTGGATGAGATCTTCAGGGACATGCAGGGGCAGGGGGTGGTTGTGTACATAGATGACATTCTCGTGTACTCGCCTACCCGTGTCGAGCATGTGGCCCTGGTGCGCAGAGTGTTGCGGAGGCTGGTGGAGCACGACCTGTATGTTAAGGCAGAGAAGTGTCTGTTTTTCCAGGAGTCGGTCTCCTTTTTGGGGTATCAGTTGTCTGCGTCAGGGGTGAAGATGGAGGTTGACCGGGTGTCAGCCGTGCGTAATTGGCAAACACCAACAACTGTGAAGGAGGTGCAGCAGTTTTTGGGGTTTGCGAATTACTACCGGAGGTTTATCCGGGGTTTTGGACAGGTGGCAGCTCCCATCACGTCTCTTTTGAAGGGGGGTCCGGTGCGTCTGCAGTGGTCTGCCGAGGCGGACAGGGCGTTTGGGAGGCTGAAGGACCTGTTTACCTCGGCCCCGGTGCTGGCGCATCCGGATCCCTCTTTGCCATTTCAGGTAGAGGTGGACGCGTCTGAGGCCGGTATAGGAGCCGTGCTTTCACAACGGTCAGGCGCGCCACCTAAACTCCGCCCCTGTGCTTTTTATTCCAAGAAGCTCAGTCCGGCGGAGCGAAACTATGACGTAGGGGACAGGGAGCTGTTAGCCGTGGTACAGGCCCTAAAGGTGTGGAGGCACTGGCTTGAGGGGGCTCAACACCCTTTCCTCATTTTGACGGACCACCGTAACCTGGACTACATCCGGGTAGCGAGGAGGCTGAACCCTCGCCAGGCAAGATGGAATATGTTTTTGACCCGGTTTACATTTAAGATCACGTACATCCCTGGGTCACAGAACGGTAAGGCAGATGCACTGTCTCGGCGGTATGACACGGAGGAGAGGTCCGTGGAGCCCACTCCCATACTGCCGGAGTCGTGTCTGGTGGCACCGGTAGTGTGGGAGGTCGATGCTGAGCTCGAGCGGGCGTTACGCACCGACCCTAGTCCACCGCAATGCCCGGAGGTCGGAAGTACGTTCCGCTCGAGGTTCGGGATCGATTGATCTATTGGGCTCACACGTCACCCTCCTCTGGACACCCTGGTATCGGCCGGACAGTGCACTGTCTTAGTGCCAAGTACTGGTGGCCCACGTTGGCGAGGGATGTGAGGGTTTATGTTTCCTCCTGCTCGGTGTGCGCCCAGTATAAGGCGCCTAGACATCTGCCTAGGGGTAGGTTACTACCCCTGCCCGTTCCACAACGACCATGGTCTCACCTCTCGGTGGATTTCCTTACTGACCTTCCTCCTTCACAGGGGAATACCACTATACTGGTCGTTGTGGACCGGTTTTCTAAGGCCTGTCGTTTGCTCCCCATGCCGGGCCTTCCTACCGCCCTGCAAACTGCCGAGGCACTATTCACCCATGTGTTCCGGCACTACGGGGTACCCGAGGATATTGTGTCTGATCGGGGTCCCCAATTTACCTCCAGGGTCTGGAGAGCCTTTATGGAGCGGTTGGGGGTCTCGGTGAGCCTCACCTCGGGTTACCACCCGGAGAGTAATGGGCAGGTGGAACGCGTAAACCAGGATGTGGGTAGGTTTCTTAGAACATACTGCCAGGACCGGCCGGAGGAGTGGGCAAGGTACGTTCCCTGGGCCGAGATGGCCCAGAATTCCCTACGCCATTCCTCTACTAGCCTAACCCCTTTCCAATGTGTGTTAGGTTACCAGCCGGTTCTGGCACCTTGGCAGCAGAGCCAGATCGAGGCTCCTGTGGTGGATGAGTGGGCACGGCGCTCGGAGGAGACATGGAACGCTGCACACGTCCACCTGCAGCGGGCCCTCCGACGTCATAAAGCGAGCGCCGATCTCCACCGCAGTGAGGGACCGGTGTACGCACCTGGTGATCGAGTCTGGCTCTCTACCAGAAACCTGCCCCTCCGCCTGCCCTGTCGGAAACTGGGTCGGCGGTTTGTAGGGCCATTTAAAGTCCTGAGAAGGTTGAACGAGGTGTGTTACAAATTACAACTACCTGTTGAATATAAAAGTATTAACCCCTCGTTCCATGTGTCTCTTCTCAGGCCGGTGGTAGCTGGCCCACTCCAAGAAAGTGAGATCAGGGAGACTCCTCCGCCCCCATTGGACATCGAGGGGGCACCGACGTACTCCGTGAGGTCAATCTTGGATTCGAGACGTCGGATGGGGGGTCTCCAATATCTAGTGGAGTGGGAGGGGTACGGTCCGGAGGAACGGTGCTGGGTGCCGAGGAGAGACATTTTGGACCCGTCTCTCCTGACGGAATTCCATCGTGGGCACCCGACGCACCCTGCTCCGCGTCCTCCTGGTCGTCCCCGAGGCCGGAGTCGGCGCACGTCTGGAGCCGCGCGTCAAGGGGGGGGTACTGTCAAGGTTTTGGCCGAGGCTGCCTCTCTTCCTTGTTCGGGCAGGCTTCGGTGTTCGTTGTCTCCGGAATACTAGCTGCCACCGTTGTATGTTTCTATGTTCGTTTGCTTTTGTCTGTTTGTTGTGACACCTGTTTCTCGTTTAGTGTAATTAGTGTCCTATAAGTTTCTCATTGTGTTTGTCTAGTGTTGTGTGTGATTGATTTATTCCTGTCGCGTGTTGTGCATGTAATTGCTTGTTCGCTCGGTTGAGCTTTTCCTCCACTGTGTTGGAGCATTTACGCACATGTTTAGTGCGCCTTTTGTTTTGTTCGCCTTCGTGCGTAGTTTCGCCTTCGGGCAAGTGTGTTCGATTTTCCTTGTTGGATTGTACTAAAGTCTTTTGGACTATACTTCGGTGTCCTGCGCTGCGATTCCACCACTACACCCACCTACAGCATTCTGACAGGACCGGCGGCCATCTTGTGTGTACCCAATTCTATTTCTATGGTTGTGCCACCTCTCCCTCACTGGCCCCTGATGCAGCAGGGTAGTTTCCCAGCCCTGTGGAGGTAGAAGAGGGGCTGCACCAGTCCACAGACCACCAGGAGTAACATGTTGAGGGCATCGAGCAGGCAGAACACTTTGACCACCATGGAGTCGTACAGCAGGTAAATGACCACTGTGGAAAGGTTGTTGATCAACATCATGGCCATGACGACAGAGACGATCTTGAACGCTCTCTTCTTCATGGAGTTCATACCTTCTTTCTCCCTCTCCCCTCCTCCTCTTCTCTCCATCTCTCCCTGCCCTGGTGGGGGGCACTTCAGGACACGGAAGATGGAGAGGCTGCAGAATAGATCGACCAATAGGAAGAGCAATGGTGATGAAGCAATGGATGGGGAACTGAGGTGCGTGGAGGGAAACAGCCGGGAACAGCCGGTAACATCAGCGTGACACCCCCAGAACCCGGCTGCCCACCCCACCCTGTATCTCAAGGTTGTGTTTTAATCCCAATATATACTGTATACAGTAATCCCTCGTTTATCGCGGGGGTTACGTTCCGAAAATGACCCGCGATAAGTGAAATCCGCGAAATAGAAAACTTTTTTTTTTTTACAATTAGCAACTATTACATGTATACAAATACAGTGACTCACGTGTAGGCCGTTTCACTGCTCTTCAGACTGGGCCGCTGCATCCTGACTGCGCTCTGCAGTGTTCTCTTCTTCTGAAGCCCGCGGTGCAGGTGTGTTTGTTCGGGAGAAGAACATAGTGATAGGCAGCTGTTGTCGCTCTTTTTTCTTCTTTGCAAAAAGATCCTTGTACACCGACATGCCACCATCGATTACGTTGGAGAACTGTAACGAACGGCTCATCAAAGGGTCCCATTTCATTAGGAGATGTTCGAAATTACAAGATAATTTGGCCAACTTAATGTAAATTTGCCAAGCTGTTTTATGTACGTACACATAACTGCACGAGACGACAAAATGATAGCACAATTCGTAGCATGTTTTGATACAAGAAGCGGGAGTGAGTTTTTAGCGAATCAGAATGCAGAGCACAATGCACCAAAAAAAAAAAATGCATTATGAAAATCTGCGAAATAGCGAATCCGCGATAAGTGAACCGCGAAGTGGCGAGGGATCACTGTATATACTTTTTTTTCTGAAAGCTTGGGGGGCCAAATAAAACCACCCGCGGGCCAAATTTGGCCGGCGGCCGCCAGTTGGTGAAGCCTCTGCCCTATTCCTTACATAGTACACTTATTTTCTCCAGAGCCGTATACACTGAGTTCACAAAATATTATGAACACCTGCTCTTTCCATGACATTGACTGACTAGGTGAATCCAGGTGAAAGCTATGATCCCATATTAATGTCACTTGTTAAATCCACTTCAATCAGTGTACTGTAGATGAAGGGGACGAGACAGGTTAAAGAAAGATGTTTAAGCCTTGAGACAATTGAGACACAAATTGTGTATGTGTGCCATTCAGAGGGTGAATGGGCAAGGCAAAATATTGAAGTGCCTTTGAACGAGGTATGGTAGTAAGGAGCACCAGTTTGTGTCAAGAACTGCAATGCTGCCAGGCTTTTCACACTCAACAGCTTCAAATCGAATCAAATCAAATGTTATTGGCCACATGCGCCGAATACAACGGGTGCAGACATTACAGTGAAATGCTTACTTACAGCCCTTAACCAACAGTGCATTTATTTTTAATAAAAAAGTAGAATAAAACAAAAAAGTGTTGAGAAAAAAAGAGCAGAAGTAAAATAAAATAACAGTAGGGAGGCTATATATACAGGGGGGTACCGGTGCAGAGTCAATGTGCGGGGGCACCGGCTAGTTGAGGTAGTTGAAGTAATATGTACATATGGGTAGAGTTAAAGTGACTATGCAAAAATAATTAACAGAGTAACAGCAGCATAAAAAGATGGGGGGGGGGGGGCAGTGCAAATAGTCTGGGTAGCCATGATTAGCTGTTCAGGAGTCTTATGGCTTGGGGGTAGAAGCTGTTGAGAAGTCTTTTGGACCTAAACTTGGCACTCTGGTACCACTTGCCGTGCGGTAGTAGAGAGAACAGTCTATGACTAGGGTGGCTGGAGTCTTTGACAATTTTGAGGGCCTTCCTCTGACACCGCCTGGTATAGAGGTCCTGGATGGCAGGAAGCTTGGCCCCAGTGATGTACTGGGCCGTACGCACTTCCCTCTGTAGTGCCTTGCGGTCGGAGGCCAAGCAGTTGCCATACCAGGCGGTGATGCAACCAGTCAGGATGCTCTCGATAGTGCAGCTGTAGAATTTTTTGAGGATCTGAGGACCCATGCCAAATCTTTTCAGTCTCCTGAGGGGGAATAGGCTTTGTCGTGCCCTCTTCACGACTGTCTTGGTGTGTTTGGACCATGATAGTTCATTGGTGATGTGGACACCAAGGAACTTGAAGCTCTCAACCTGTTCCACTACAGCCCCGTCGATGAGAATGGGGGCGTGCTCAGTCCTCTTTTTTTTCCTGTAGTCCACAATCATCTCCTTTGTCTTGGTCACGTTGAGGGAGAGGTTGTTATCCTGGCACCACACGGCCAGGTCTCTGACCTCCTCCCTATAGGCTGTCTCATCGTTGTCGGTGATCAGGTCTACCACTGTCGTGTTGTCGGCAAACTTAATGATGGTGTTGGTGTCGTGCCTGGCCATGCAGTCATGAGTGAACAGGGAGTACAGGAGGGGACTGAGCACGCACCCCTGATGGGCCCTCGTGTTGAGGATCAGTGTGGCAGATGTGTTGTTACCTACCCTTACCACCTGGGGGCGGCCCGTCAGGAAGTCCAGGATCCAGTTGCAGAGGGAGGTGTTTAGTCCCAGGATCCTTAGCTTAGTGATGAGCTTTGAGGGCACTATGGTGTTGAATGCTGAGCTGTAGTCAATGAATAGCATTCTCACGTAGGTGTTCCTCTTGTCCAGGTGGGAAAGCGCAGTGTGGAGTGCAATAGAGATTACATCATCTGTGGATCTGTTGGGGCGGTATGCAAATTGGAGTGGGTCTAGGGTTTCTGGGATAATGGTGTTGATGTGAGCCATGACCAGCCTTTCAAAGCACTTCATGGCTACAGACATCAGTACTATGGGTCGGTAGTCATTTAGGCAGGTTATCTTAGAGTCCTTTGGCACGGGGACTATGGTGGTCTGCTTGTAACATGTTGGTATTACAGACTCAGTCATGAACATGTTGAAAATGTCAGTGAAGACACTTGCCAGTTGGTAAGCACATGCTCAGAGTATACGTCCTGGTAATCCGTCTGGCCCTTCGGCTTTGTGAATGTTTACCGGCTTAAAAGTCTTACTCACATCGGCTACGGAGAGCGTGATCACATAGTCATCCGGAACAGCTGGTGCTCTCATGCATGCTTCAGTATTTTTTTATTTTTTTATTTTTTTATTTCACCTTTATTTAACAGGTAAGCCAGTTGAGAACAGGTTCTCATTTACAACTGCGACCTGGCCAAGATAAACCAAAGCAGTGCAATAAAAACAACACAGAGTTACATATGGGGTAAAAAACATAAAGTCAAAAATACAACAGAAAATATATATACAGTGTGTGCAAATGTAGCAAGTTATGGAGGTAAGGCAATAAATAGGCTATAGTGCAAAATAATTACAACAGTATTAACACTGGAATGCTAGATGTGCAAGAGATTATGTGCAAATAGAGATACTGGGGTGCAAAAGAGCAAAATAAATAACAATATAGGGATGAGGTAGTTGGGTGGGCTAATTTCAGATGGGCTGTGTACAGGTGCAGTGATCGGTAAGGTGCTCTGACAACTGATGCTTAAAGTTATTGAGGGAGATAAGAGTCTCCAGCTTCAGAGATTTTTGCAATTCGTTCCAGTCATTGGCAGCAGAGAACTGGAAGGAATGGCGGCCAAAGGAGGTGTTGGCTTTGGGAATGACCAGTGAGATATACCTGCTGGAGCGCAGACTACGGGTGGGTGCTGCTATGGTGACCAATGAGCTAAGATAAGGCGGGGATTTGCCTAGCAGTGATTTATAGATGGCCTGGAGCCAGTGGGTTTGACGACGAACATGTAGTGAGGACCAGCCAACAAGAGTGTACAGGTCACAGTGGTGGGTAGTGTATGGGGCTTTGGAGACAAAACGGATGGCACTGTGATAGACTACATCCAATTTGCTGAGTAGAGTGTTGGAGGCTATTTTGTAAATGACATCGCCGAAGTCAAGGATCGGTAGGATAGTCAGTTTTACGAGGGCATGTTTGGCAGCATGAGTGAAGGAGGCTTTGTTGCGAAATAGGAAGCCGATTCTAGATTTAACTTTTGATTGGAGATTCTTTGTGATTCTGGAAGTTGAGTTTACAGTCTAACCAGACCTAAGTATTTGTAGTTGTCCACATATTCTAGGTCAGACCCGTCGAGAGTGGTGATTCTAGTCGGGTGGGCGGGTGCCAGCAGCGTTCGATTGAAAAGCATGCATTTAGTTTTACTAGTGTTTAAGAGCAGTTGGAGGCTACTGAAGGAGTGTTGTATGGCATTGAAGCTCGTTTGGAGGTTTGTTAACACAGTGTCCAATGAAGGGCCAGATGTATACAAAATGGTGTCGTCTGCGTAGAGGTGGATCTGAGGGTCACCAGCAGCAAGAGCGACATCATTGATATACACGGAGAAAAGTGTCGGCCCAATAATTAAATCCTGTGGCACCCCCATAGAGACTGCCATAGGTCCAGACAACAGGCCCTCCGATTTGACACACTGAACGCTATCTGAGAAGTAGTTGGTGAACCAGGCGAGGCAGTCATTTGAGAAACCAAGGCTATTTAGTCTGCTAATAAGAATGCGGTGGTTGACAGAGTCGAAAGCCTTGGCCAGGTCGATGAAGACGGCTGCACAGTACTGTCTATTATCAATCGCGGTTATAATATCGTTTAGGACCTTGAGCGTGGCTGAAGTGCACCCATGACCAGCTCGGAAACCGGATTGCATAGCGGAGAAGGTACGGTGGTATTCGAAATGGTTGGTGATCTGTTTGTTAACTTGGCTTACAAATACTTTCGAAAGGCAGGGCAGGATGGATATAGGTCTGTAGCAGTTTGGATCTAGAGTGTCACCCCCTTTGAAGAGGGGGATGACCGCGGCAGCTTTCCAATCTCTGGGGATCTCAGACGTTATGAAAGAGAGGTTGAACAGACTAGTAATAGGGGTTGCGACAATTTCGGCGGCTAGTTTTAGAAAGAAAGGGTCCAGATTGTCAAGCCCAGCTGATTTGTAGGGGTCCAGATTTTGCAGCGCTTTCAAAACATCAGCTGTCTGAATTTGTGTGAAGGAGAAGCGGGGGGGCATGGGCAAGTTGCAGCAGAGGGTGCAGAGTTGGTGGCCGGGGTAGTGGTAGCCAGATGGAAAGCATGGCCAGCTGTAGCAAAATGCTTGTTGAAATTCTCGATTATTGTAGATTTATCAGTGGTGATAGTGTTTCCTAGCCTCAGTGCAGTGGGCAGCTGGGAGGAAGTGCTCTTATTCTCCATGGACTTTACAGTGTCCCAAAACTTTTTGGAGTTAGTGCTACAGGATGCAAATTTCTGTTTGAAAAAGTTAGCCTTTGCTTTCCTGACTGCTTGTGTATATTGGTTCCTAACTTCCCTGAAAAGTTGCATATCGCGGGGGCTATTTGATGCTAATGCTGTACGCCACAGGATGTTTTTGTGCTGGTCAAGTGCAGTCAAGTCTGAGGAGAACCAGGGGCTATATCGGTTCTTAGTTCTGTATTTTTTGAATGGGGCATGTTTATTTAAGATTGAGAGGAAATTACTTTTAAGGAACAACCAGGCATCCTCTACTGACGGAATGAGATCTATATCCATCCAGGATACCTGGGCCAGGTCAATTAGGAAGGCCTGCTCGCTAAAGTGTTTTAGGGAGCGTTTGACAGTGATGAGGGGTGGTCGTTTGACCGCGGACCCGTTACGGACGCAGGCAATAAGGCAGTGATCGCTGGGATCCTGGTTGAAGACAGCTGAGGTGTATTTAGAGGGTATGTTAGTCAGGATGATATCTATGAGGGTACCCATGTTTACGGATTTAGGGTTGTACCTGGTAGGTTCGTTGATAATTTGCGTGAGGTTGAGGGCATCTAGTTTGGATTGTAGGATGGCTGGGGGATTAAGCATATCCCAATTTAGGTCACCAAGCAGTACGAACTCTGAGGATAAATGGGGGGCAATCAATTCACATATGGTGTCCAGGGCACAGCTGGGGGCTGAGGGGGGTCTGTAGCAAGCGGCAACAGTGAGAGACTTATTTCTGGAAAGGTGGATTTTTAGAAGTAGAAGCTCAAACTGTTTGGGCACAGACCTGGATAGTATGATAGAGCTCTGCAGGCTATCTCTACAGTAGATTGCAACTCCACCCCCTTTGGCAGTTCTATCTAGACAGAAAATGTTATAGTTGGGGATGGAAATTTCAGAAATTTTGGTGGCCTTCCTGAGCCAGGATTCAGACACTGCTAGAACATCAGGGTTGGCGGAGTGTGCTAACGCAGTGAATAACTCAAACTTAGGAAGTAGACTTCTGATATTTATGTGCAAGAAACCAAGACTTTTGCGATTACAGAAGTCAGCAAATGATAGCGCCTGTGGAGTAGGAGTGATACTGAGGGCTGCAGGGCCTGGGTTAGCCTCTACAACACCAGAGGAACAGAGGAGGACTAGAATAAGGATACGGCTAAAGGCTTTAAGAACTGGTCTTCTAGTGCGTTGGGTACATAGAATAAAGGGGGCAGATTTCCGGGTGTTATAGAAAAGATTCAGGGCATTATGTACAGACAAGGATATGGAAGGATATGAGTAATTTGGAGGTAAACCTAAGCGTTGGGTAACAATGAAAGAGATAGCATCGCTGGAGGCATCAATTGAGTCGGTCTCCGCGTGTATAGGGGGTGGGACAAAGGAGCTATCTAAGGCAGGTTTAGCTGGGCTGGGGGGTCTACAGTGAAATAGTACAATTAGAAATAACCGAAACAACAATAAGCTAACCATGTTTGGGCTGAGGCTAAACATAAACAGGATGTAGTACCGTAAAAAGGAACAGTCAAGCAGACATCAGCTGTATAGCTGAGTTATCATAAGGTCCGGTGAACAGCAATAGGATAGTTCGAGTAAGAGGCCACGGCTAGCGGGCCGGGGCTAGCAGATGGAATCTTTGTGGTTAACGTCGTAACCACATCAGACGATTTCGTCGGCAGACCAGTCGTGTAGGATCGGCGGGGCTCTGTGTCAACACTAGGTGGTCACGTCCGGTTGACAGAGAGGTAGATAGCCGGGAGATGGGCCTAGCTCAGGATGATTAGCCAGACCACAGCGTCCATTCTGTTGCAGCTAGCTGGTAGCGATGAATCCGGAGTTAAAGGTCCAGTGATTCAGTGATTCCCGCGGAAAAACCGATATGGTCTGGGTCGACAACGCGCTGTGTAGACTGGCCGAATATCCGGTGATTAATGTCCAGTGACCAAATCAATCCCGCAGAAAAAAAAAATCCAATGCTCTGGGTGAAATACCGCCAGCTGTGGCTAATAGCAAGTAGCCAGTCAGCTGGCTAGCTAGTTTCTACTGGAGACTACAGATAAAGGTAAGTCAATAATAGAATCCGTTCCACATTGAGTGAGGCGGGTTGCAGGAAAGTATATTTTGTAGAAGGATGAAAAGTCTGATAGGGAAATATGTACGAAAAATACAAAAAAACAGGGTATTTACAGGCTATTTACAGACACACGACAAAAACAGAACTGCACTACTACGCCATCTTGGTAGAAAGTATTGCTTGCCTCGAAGCGAGCATAGAAGTGGTTTAGCTCGTCTGGAAGTCTTGTGTCACTGGGCAGCTCATGGCTGTGCTTCCCTTTGTAGTCTGTAATAATTTTCAAGCCCTGCCACACCCGACGAGCATCAGAGCCGGTGTAGTACGATTCAATCTTAGTCCTGTATTGACTCTTTGCCTGTTTGATGGTTCGTCAGAGGGCATAGCGGGATTTCCTATAAGCGTCCGGGTTAGAGTCCCGCTCCTTGAAAGCGGCAGCTCTACCCTTTAGCTCAGTGCGGATGTTTCCTGTAATCTATGGCTTCTGGTTGGGGTATGTACGTACGGTCACTGTGGGGACGACATCATCGATGCACTTATTGATGAAGCCAGTGACTGATGTGGTGTACTCCTCAATGCTATCTGAAGAATCTCGGAACATGTTCCAGTCTGTGCTAGCAAAACAGTCCTTTAGCTTAGCCTCTGCGTCATCTGACCACTTTTTTATTAACCGAGTCACTGGTGCTTCCTGCTTTAGTTTTTGCTCATAAGCAGGAATCAGGAGGATAGAGTTATGGTCAGATTTGCCAAATGGAGGGCGAGGGAGAGCTTTGTATACGTCTCTGTGTGTGTGGAGTAAAGGTGGTCTAGAGTTTTTTTTCCTCTGGTTGCACATTTCACATGCTGGTAGAAATTAGGTAGAACTGATTTAAGTTTCCCTGCATTAAAGTCCCCGGCCACTAGGAGCGCTGCCTCTGAATGAGCGTTTTCCTGTTGACTTATGGCCTTATACAGCTCATTCTGTGCAATCTTAATGCCAGCATTGGTTTGTGCTGGTAAATAGACAGCTATGAAAAATATAGATGAAAACTCTCTTGGTAAATAGTGTGGTCTACAGCTTATCCTGTGTGTTCCGGTCATCGTTGGGAGAGGTTGTGTTTTTCTCTAGCAGGAGGTAAGCTTGGCTTCTTTTATGGCGCTGAGTAAAGCTTAACCCATGTATTTGTCTGTAGGTAGGTAGTTAAGTATTGTAGGTTAGTTTATTTAGGCAGTTATTTTAGCGAGTTATTGTAGGTTTCTGTAGGTTACTATTGTAGGTAACTATTGTTTACGGCGGAGCACGAGGCTAGCTAGCTAGCGGGTAACTAATGGTAACGTTTAGCAACGGTGGATAGCTGTTTCCAATGTTATTCACGCTTAAGAGTACCTGTAATTAAGCCAGCTAGCTACCTACCATTTCAGCCGTTTTTCTAACTTCATTATCTGAGGCATCAGCGTTAGGTAGTTAGTAGCTACTGTACTTAATTACACCTACTGATTGCAGAAGACAAATATCAGCCGGCGTCGGGTAAGTTTGGCTTTGTACATAGCTTGGGCTTTGTCGAGTAAGGCTTAATTATGTATTTAGAACGTAGTTGGTTATTGTAGGTAGGCATCGCGGGCTGTTGTGGATAGTTATTGTAGGTTAGCATTATATTCGGCCATGCCGGGAGTTGCACGAAGCTAGCCAGCTAGTTAGCCGTGTCTCAAACAATGTCAACACAGTAGCCATTGCTAGTTAGCCAACACGACCAGCCAACTGTACTGTAGCTGCTAAATACAATATATTTGTGCTAGCTAGCCAACATTATTGTAGGTTTCTGTAGGTAACTATTGTAGGTAACTATTGTTTACGGCGGAGCACGAGGCTAGCTAGCTAGCGGGTAACTACTGGTAACGTTTAGCAACGGTGGATAGCTGTTTCCAATGTTATTCACGCTTAAGAGTACCTGTAATTAAGCCAGCTAGCTACCTACCATTTCAGCCGTTTTTCTAACTTCATTATCTGAGGCATCAGCGTTAGGTAGTTAGTAGCTACTGTACTTAATTACACCTACTGATTGCAGAAGACAAATATCAGCCGGCGTCGGGTAAGTTTGGCTTTGTACATAGTTTGGGCTTTGTCGAGTAAGGCTTAATTATGTATTTAGAACGTAGTTGGTTATTGTAGGTAGGCATCGCGGGCTGTTGTGGATAGTTATTGTAGGTTAGCATTATATTCGGCCATGCCGGGAGTTGCACGAAGCTAGCCAGCTAGTTAGCCGTGTCTCAAACAAAGTCAACACAGTAGCCATTGCTAGTTAGCCAACACGACCAGCCAACTGTACTGTAGCTGCTAAATACAATATATTTGTGTGTTATTGGATGCTAGCATGCTAGTCAGCCATGGTGTCATATTTAGCTAGCTGAACAAAGCAAGTTGAGTCCATTCCTTGAAACATTGAACTGCTGTAGTTCACAACAATTCTAATTTCTAAAGTGGAAGTTGGGAGAGTTTTTATTCGGGTGGTTCAGTGAAACAATTATAGTTTCTGAGGTGTAAGTTTTGGCGAGGGAGGCCCTACTCTCTCCTTTCCCTGATGTTTAATTCATTTCATTCCGATCTCCTCTGCATTATTGTAGCCATTTGCTACAGCCTGTCAACTATGCCTCTGCCTATCCCTGTTCTCTCCTCTCCGCACAGGCCACACAAACGCCTCACACCGCGTGGCTGCTGCCTCTCTAACCTGGTGGTCCCTGCACGCACCCCACACCTGGAGTTCCAGGTCTCAGGCAGCCTCTGGAACTGCCGTTCTGCTGCCAACAAAGCTGACTTCATCCCAGCCTATGCTAACCTCCATTCCCTCGACTTCCTGGCGCTGACGGAAACATGGATTACCACTGAAAACACTGCTACTCCTTCTGCTCTCTCCTCGTCTGACCATGTGTTCTCGCATACCCCGAGAGCATCTGGTCAGAGGGGTGGTGGCACAGGAATCCTCATCTCTCCCAAGTGGACATTCTCAATTTTTCCCCTAACCCATCTGTCTATCTCCTCATTTGAATACCATGCTGTCACCATCACTAACCCATTTAAGCTTAATATCCTTGTCATTTATCGCTCTCCAGGTTCCCTTGGAGAGTTCATCAATGAGCTTGACGCCTTGATAAGCTCCTTTCCTGAGGATGGCTCACCCTTCACAGTTTTGGGGGATTTCAACCTCCCTACGTCTACATTTGACTCATTTCTCTCTGCCTCCTTCTTTCCACTCCTCTCCTCTTTTGACCTCACCCTCTCACCGTCCCCCCCTACTCACAAGGCAGGCAATATGCTTGACCTCATCTTTACTAGATGCTGCTCTTCTACTAATCTCACTGCAACTCCCCTCCATGTCTCCGACCACTACTTTGTGTCCTTTTCTCTCTCGCTCTCCTCCAACACTACTCACTCTGCCCCTACACAGATGGTAATGC
Organism: Coregonus clupeaformis; assembly: GCF_020615455.1. NCBI lineage: Eukaryota > Metazoa > Chordata > Actinopteri > Salmoniformes > Salmonidae > Coregonus > Coregonus clupeaformis. The sequence goes on along the minus strand of NW_025534005.1, from coordinate 57,899 downwards.
GCCGCCGCAACCTTCGCTCTCTCTCTCCCACTACTCTCTCCTCTTCCATCCTATCATCTCTTCCCTCTGCTCAATCCTTCTCCCTCCAATCTCCTGATTCTGCCTCCTCAACCCTCCTCTCCTCCCCTTTCTGCATCCTTTGACTCTCTGTGTCCCCTATCCTCCCGGCCGGCTCGGTCCTCCCCTCCAGCTCCGTGGCTTGATGACTCATTGCGAGCTCACAGAACAGAGCTCCGGGCAGCGGAGCGGAAATGGAAGAAAACTAAACTCCCTGCCGACCTGGCATCTTTTCACTCCCTCCTCTCTACATTTTCTTCATCTGTTTCTGCTGCTAAGGCCACTTTCTACCACTCTAAATTCCAAGCATCTGCCTCTAACCCTAGGAAGCTCTTTGCCACCTTCTCCTCCCTGCTGAATCCCCCCTCCCCCCCTCCTCTCTCTCTGTGGATGACTTCGTCAACCACTTTGAAAAGAAGGTTGACGACATCCGATCCTCGTTTGTTAAGTCTAATGACACTGCTGGTCCTACTCACACTGCCCTACCCTATGCTTTGACTTCTTTCTCCCCTCTCTCTCCAGATAAAATCCTGCGACTTGTGACTGCAGGCCGCCCAACAACCTGCCCGCTTGACCCCATCCCCTCCTCTCTTCTCCAGACCATCTCCGGTGACCTTCTCCCCTACCTCACCTCGCTGATCAACTCATCCTTGACCGCTGGCTATGTACCTTCCGTCTTCAAGAGAGTGAGAGTTGCACCCCTTCTCAAAAAACCAACACTCGATCCCACTGACGTCAACAACTACAGACCAGTATCCCTTCTTTCTTTTCTTTCCAAAACTATTGAGCGTGCCGTCTTTAGCCAACTCTCTTGCTATCTCTCTCAGAATGACCTTCTTGATCCAAACCAGTCAGGTTTCAGGACTGGTCATTCAACGGAGACTGCTCTTCTCTGTGTCACGGAGGCTCTCCGCACTGCTAAAGCTAACTCTCTCTCCTCTGCTCTTGTCCTTCTAGACCTGTCTGCTGCCTTTGATACTGTGAACCATCAGATCCTCCTCTCCACCCTCTCCGAGCTGGGCATCTCCGGCGCGGCTCACTCCTGGATTGCGTCCTACCTGACCGGTCGCTCCTACCAAGTGGCGTGGCGAGAAGCTGTCTCCGCACCACGTGCTCTCACCACTGGTGTCCCCCAGGGCTCAGTTCTAGGCCCTCTCCTATTCTCCCTATACACCAAGTCACTTGGCTCTGTCATATCCTCACATGGACTCTCCTATCATTGCTACGCTGACGATGCACAACTAATCTTCTCCTTTCCCCCTTCTGATAACCAGGTGGCGAATCGCATCTCTGCATGTCTGGCAGACATATCAGTATGGATGACGGATCACCACCTCAAGCTGAACCCTGGCAAGACGGAGCTGCTCTTCCTCCCGGGGAAGGACTGCCCGTTCCATGACCTCACCATCACGGTTGACAACTCCGTTGTGTCCTCCTCCCAGAGTGCGAAGAGCCTTGGCGTGACCCTGGACAACACCCTGTCGTTCTCCGCTAACATCAAGGCGGTGACCCGATCCTGCAGGTTCACGCTCTACAACATTCGGAGAGTACGACCCTGCCTTACACAGGAAGCGGCACAGGTCCTAATCCAGGCACTTGTCATCTCCCGTCTGGATTACTGCAACTCGCTGTTGGCTGGGCTCCCTGCCTGTGCCATTAAACCCCTACAACTCATCCAGAATGCCGCAGCCCGTCTGGTGTTCAACCTTCCCAAGTTCTCTCACGTCACCCCCCTCCTCCGCACACTCCACTGGCTTCCAGTTGAAGCTCGCATCCGTTACAAGACCATGGTGCTTGCCTATGGAGCAGTGAGGGGAACGGCACCTCCGTACCTTCAGGCTCTGATCAGTCCCTACACCCAAACGAGGGCATTGCGTTCATCCACCTCTGGCCTGCTGGCTCCCCTTCCTCTGCGGAAGCATAGCTCCCGCTCAGCCCAGTCAAAACTGTTCGCTGCTCTGGCACCCCAATGGTGGAACAAGCTCCCTCACGACGCCAGGACAGCGGAGTCACTCACCACCTTCCGGAGACATTTGAAACCCCACCTCTTTAAGGAATACCTGGGATAGGATAATGTAATCCTTCTATACCCAACCCACCCCCAAAAAAAAAAAAAAAAAAAAAAAAAAAATGTAAAGTGGTTTTCCCACTAGCTATAGGGTGAATGCACCAATTTGTAAGTCGCTCTGGATAAGAGCGTCTGCTAAATGGCGTAAATGTGCCCTTGAGCAAGGCACTTAACCCTAATTGCTCCTGTAAGTCGCTCTGGATAAGAGCGTCTGCTAAATGACTAAAATGTAAAATGTAAAATGTTATCATAAGATACTCTACCTCAGGCGAGCAAAACCTCGAGACTTCCTTAGTATTTGATTTTGTGCACCAGCTGTTGTTTACAAATATACACAGACCGCCACCCCTTGTCTTGACGGAGTCAGCCGTTCTATCCTGCCGATGTAGCGTATAGCCCGCTAGCTGTACGTTGTCCATGTCGTCGTTCAGCCACGACTCGGTGAAACATAAGATAATACAGTTTTTAATGTCCCTTTGGTAGGTTAACCGTAATCTTAAGTCATCCAATTCATTCTCAAATGATTGAAGATTGGCTAATAGGATTGATGGGAGCGGCACTTTACTCGCTCGCCGTCGGATCCTTACAAGGCTCCCCGACCTACGTTAAGCTTCACGTGTGTATCAAGAATGGTCCAACACCCCGTCGGATCCTTACAAGGCTCCCCGACCTACGTTAAGCTTCACGTGTGTATCAAGAATGGTCCAACACCGTCCAACACAATGACATCCAACCAACTTGACACAACTGTGGGAAGGTTTGGAGTCTAAATGGCCCATCAGAAGCATGTGGAACGCTTCTGACACCTTGTAGAGTGACACCTTGTAGACATCCAACCAACTTGACACAACTGTGGGAAGGTTTGGAGTCTAAATGGCCCATCAGAAGCATGTGGAACGCTTCTGACACCTTGTAGAGTCAATTCCCTGACAAGTGAAGCTGTTCTGATAGCAAAAGCAATAATAGGAAGGTGTTCATAATGTTTTGTAAACTCAGTGTATAAGGATTTAGGGTGCCATTTGGAATGCAGACCAGAGCACCGACAAGAGGACAGAATCATTAGATAATTTGTTTTGGTACTGTCCATTTGTAGCTTGTTTTTGGTCACAGGTCCAGGAATGGCTGAAGGATTGCAATATTTACCTGGAGCTAAACCTGCATATATCACTACTGGGTGATCTGAAAAGTCACAGTCGATCGATCAATAATATAATAATACTTTTAGCAAAAATGTTTATTTTCAATTTATAATCTGTAGAAACAATGAGAATAGAAGGGTTCAGAACTTTTGTGAAACATAACAGTACAGTTTAAAAATATATGGCAAATAGAAATCCAATATGGATGGTGTTAAGACAGAGATGGGAGGTATTGAATGGAGGTGAAGGATGGGACTAATAACAACTAACAACAACTAATAACAACAGGATAACTAATGTAAAGCATACTGTGTCCATAATAATTATATAAGTTGTAGGTTGAGAGCTTTTGTGAAAGAGCACAGTTAGAAAGAAGCATATAGAAGCAAACCGGATGGACATCATGAAAACGATCAGAGAGGTTGAGGGTAGAGGAAGTTCAGGAGTAAAAACAAACAAAATGTAATTATTATACAATTGACTGTGTCCATAAAATGTATAAAGTATGTATAAGCTGGAAGTAGAGGCCTAAACGTTGTTGTTCACTATTTTACTCCAATAAGGGAAGGGGTGTTGGGGTTGGAAGGTAATAAAGATAAATATATTTTTTTAAAGGATATGTACAGTGGGGGAAAAAGTATTTAGTCAGCCACCAATTGTGCAAGTTCTCCCACTTAAAAAGATGAGAGAGGCCTGTAATTTTCATCATAGGTACACGTCAACTATGACAGACAAAATGAGGAAAGAAAATCCAGAAAATCACATTGTAGGATTTTTTATGAATTTATTTGCAAATTATGGTGGAAAATAAGTATTTGGTCAATAACAAAAGTTTCTCAATACTTTGTTATATACCCTTTGTTGGCAATGACACAGGTCAAACGTTTTCTGTAAGTCTTCACAAGGTTTTCACACACTGTTGCTGGTATTTTGGCCCATTCCTCCATGCAGATCTCCTCTAGAGCAGTGATGTTTTGGGGCTGTCGCTGGTCAACACAGACTTTCAACTCCCTCCAAAGATGTTCTATGGGGTTGAGATCTGGAGACTGACTAGGCCACCCCAGGACCTTGAAATGCTTCTCACGAAGCCACTCCTTCGTTGCCCGGGCGGTGTGTTTGGGATCATTGTCATGCTGAAAGACCCTGCCACGTTTCATCTTCAATGCCCTTGCTGATGGAAGGAGGTTTTCACTCAAAATCTCACGATACATGGCCTCATTCATTCTTTCCTTTACATGGATCAGTCGTCCTGGTCCGTTTGCAGAAAAACAGCCCCAAAGCATGATGTTTCCACCCCCATGCTTCACAGTAGGTATGGTGTTCTTTGGATGCAGCTCAGCATTCTTTGTCCTCCAAACACGACGAGTTGAGTTTTTACCAAAAAGTTCTATTTTGGTTTCATCTGACCATATGACATTCTCCCAATCCTCTCCTGGATCATCAAAATGCACTCTAGCAAACTTCAGACGGGCCTGGACATGTACTGGCTGAAGCAGGGGGACACGTCTGGCACTGCAGGATTTGAGTCCCTGGCGGCGTAGTGTGTAACTGATGGTAGAATTTGTTATTTTGGTCCCAGCTCTCTGCAGGTCATTCACTAGGTCCCCCCCGTGTGGTTCTGGGATTTTTGCTCACCGTTCTTGTGATCATTTTGACCCCACGGGGTGAGATCTTCTGTGGAGTCCCAGATCGAGGGAGATTATCAGTGGTCTTGTATGTCTTCCATTTCCTAATAATTGCTCCCACAGTTGATTTCTTGAAACCAAGCTGCTTACCTATTGCAGATTCAGTCTTCCCAGCCTGGTGCAGGTCTACAATTTTGTTGTATACAGTGGGGAGAACAAGTATTTGAAACACTGACGATTTTGCAGGTTTTCCTACTTACAAAGCATGTAGAGGTCTGTAATTTTTATCATAGGCACACTTTAACTGTGAGAGACGGAATCTAAAACTAAAATCCAGAAAATCACATTGTATGATTTTTAAGTAATTCATATGGGGGATTGGAAGTGATGCAAACAATTACATTGATGGAAGTTACAATCTATCTGCAATATTAAAGCTGATCTACCCCCCCCCCCCCCCCCAAAAAATAAAATACAATAACATAAAAAACAGGACGGTCTGCCCCCCTGCCTGCACACCTGTGTGCTGTATGCCAAGTGAAGCTTCCCCAAAAGCCAAGCTTCCCCAAAAGACTGACCAATAAAAATAAAAATAAAAATTTATATTTTTTTCTCTTCTGTGTTTCAAAATGTTACTTCATTTCGCAAGAGGCTGAATGTATCACACCGGCGAAAGCATCTGAGAGAGCGAAACAGTGCTTCTCTGTTTCTGTATGTGTAGACCATCTCGGACTATTTGATGTTGTCTGGTTAAAATAATATGATATTGTTGCATCCCGTAGCATTGAATGTAAGGGAAGCCAGCGAGCATTTGACATCCCTTGATAAAAACAAATGATTAAATAATAGCCAATCAGCGTTGAGTTAATCTAAGTGAGCTCAACTGTAAATGGTCCTGGCGCACCAAAAACTAGTGTCAAGGGAAGCCAGTTTGGATTTGGTTTCAAACCAATCACATCACATCTCGAGCAAAAAGTAAAATGACATAAACAACTTGAATTGTTGCGTTGTGTTGTTGTCCTCCATTGGCTAGCGAGCTAGCTAAAATTGGCCCATTCCTAAATTAGCAATGGAGATACGGATTTGGACTTGTGGGTTTTATTTAATTATCCATACTGACCAATGATCATAACCGCGATTCTGATCCAACCATAAATTCATACTTTGTGCCCCTGGCCTGAGAGGATGGAAGTTCAATATGTACTGTAGCTACTAGCTAGATGTAGTAGGCTAATGTTAACTAGCTGGGTCATCGTTGCCCATGAAAGGAAGTAAGGCTAGCAAGCAAACATTTTAGCCAGGTAGCCTATGACAACAAAAATGTAAAGTGTACTGTGAGATGGAGTCATAGACTGTTTTGTCAACATGAGAGAGAGGAGGATGGCATTGGAGTTTCTCTACAAGTAGGGTGAGTCAACATGTTTTCTGTACGCACACACACAAGTCAGAACAATGGACAGCCACATCATATTTTGTTTACGTTGATTTGACTAAATTGTTTTTAATATTGTTAAGTTGTCACTGTTTTAGACTAAACATAGGTGATTTGTGGATGTTGAAGTTGAAATGGTGCTGGAATAGTGGATGCAGCTCCAGTTTTCTTTGAGACTTGCCATGGTTCTAAATCAATAGTTGTTTAGTAGTCCGAAAATGTCGGAAACATTAACTTGCTTGACCAGGCTCTAGGTCATGTAACTGTTTGTTACATGCAATATGCTTTGTGGACTTCACCGGACAGATGTTGCTCTCCGGTTTTGTGATGAAACAAAGGTGTGGTTGAATTTATTCTGCCACTGTGTCTTCTTATTGTCTCAGCCTTTAGGCATATATACCAGAGTCACAAGGCATATGAACTAACAGGTTATAGAGCAAACAAAGCAATTATTAAAACATATACGTTTTAATATGGCTTTTTTTACTGTCTTGGCTTCCCCAGTGATTTTATCCACGCACCGCTACTGCATGCAAATAGCCTGTTTACTCTGACTGGACCCAAACCCATATAAGAGACCCAAATGTGTATGTACATTTTGTTGACGTTTTCTGACTGTATCATTGGCTGATTTTCTCTGATCTACAAAAAGATAAAGACAGCTACATGAGTAGTTCTGCTCACATATTTATTCAATATGAAGGAAAACAATGTAGTAAACATGAAATACACAAGTTTTAACCCTTGTACAAAGTCTTATCATCACATCTCACTATTAAATAGCTTAAAGGTAAAGGTAACATAAAGGTAAATAAATAAATAAATAAATAAATAAATCCAGGCTCTGTCGTAGCAGGCCGCGACCGGGAGACCCATGGGGCGGCGCACAATTGGCCCAGCGTTGTCCAGGGTAGGGGAGGGAATGGCCAGCAGGGGATGTAGCTCAGTTGGTAGAGCATGGCGTTTGCAACGCCAGGGTTGTGGGTTCGATAAAATAATGTATGCGCTAACTGTAAGTCGCTCTGGATAAGAGCGTCTGCTAAATGACTAAAATGTAATGTAAATGTAAGGTGCAATCTAAAGAAAGAAGATTGATAAGTAATCTTCCCAGATCAGAGGGAATAAATCAATCCAAGGCTTGCAAAATTATGGATTTCCTGCTTATTCCATCCTCATTCCAGGAATCTTCCCAGTAGGATTTTGGGAAAACCTGGGAATATGGGGGAAATTACCGTAATTTTGCAACCCTTATCAAAACACGTACATTTAAACTCGGTTTTTCAGAATTCCTGACATTTAATCCTAGTAGAAATTCCCTGTCTTAGGTCAGTTAGGATCACCACTTTATTTTAAGAATCTGAAATGTCAGGATGATAGTAGAGAGAATGATTTATTTCAGCTTTTATTTCTTTCATCACATCCCCAGTGGGTTAAAAGTTTACATACACTCAATTAGTATTTGGTAGCATTGCCTTTAAATTGTTTAACTTGGGTCAAACGTTTCGGGTAGCCTTCCAAAAACTTCCCACAATAAGTTGGGTGAATTTTGGCCCATTCCTCCTGACATAGCTGGTGTAACTGAGTCAGGTTTGTAGGCCTCCATGCTCGCACACGCTTTTTCAGTTCTGTCAACACCAGATTTAAAATAGCCTTTTAAGGTGTTACCTCAATACAAACTGAAAATACAAATTCCTGTAAGATATTCATATAAAACATGCATCAATTATAGCATTCAGACATTTTTTATGCTATGAAATAATTAAGAATTCCTGAACAGTGGAAAACCTCAGAAGTGAAAGGAATACTTATTCTACAGCAACAATTCTGATTTTGAAGAGGAAAAATAAAAATGTCAAACCTTGACTGATGGAGCTCTTCTCTCTCCTGGAAAGTCTGTGTCCATCAAGAACTGAATGCTGGGTCAAACACAACACACACAACATAACAGGGGTAAAATGGATGGAAATGGAGGAGGTACTTCCCACCCTTATCCAATGAGAATGATCATCTTTGTTTTTTACTCCTGTTCAAAACATTTTCCATTTGGAGTGTCCTGAACACAAGTCAGGTCTATTAGTCCCAGCTTCAACACTGTGAGTCACAAACAGGTGCAGCAGGTCATTACACCTATGCAGGTCATTACACCTATGCAAATTATTGTGTTTGATGGGACCTAATGTCCATACACAGTCTATGATTGATTGAGGTTTTGTAAAGCCTTGTTTACACTACAGGCCTTAATGCTCAAATCATTATTATTATTATATATATTTTTTTTTAAAATCCATTTTGGTATACTGACTGTCCAAACAGCAAGTTACAAGTGACCAAATCAGATCTGTGTGTGTGTGTTCAGACAGCAGTCATTTGCTGACATGTCTACGCTAGCTGTCATAGTAATGACAGGTGTGTTCGCAGTGGTGTAGGCTGATTGGTGGTGGTGCTTCTCAGAAGTTATGTAGCAAACTAAGGTGAAAACAATGCCTTCCATGGACATTTCCCAGTTGCTTTGAATGTTCAAAATCATAGTGTAAGAACACTTTTAAATTATCAAAGGATAAGATGATCCATCTTGAAAAACAATTCCTTTTTGGCTAGCCACAGCAGTCAACTTTCTAGCACATTCACTAATAAATCAGATTTGACTGTTCAGACAACTCACAAGGCTATTAATCAGATTTTTATGTGATTTCAAACCACCTACGAAGGTCTTTGAAATGTGGCTTGAAATATCTGATTCCATGTTCATTTAGGCTATTCAGACTGCAGGAAAAATAACAGATTTGAATCAGATATGCAAAAAAAAGATACTTCACTTCAAACTGCCAATGTAAACTAGGGTTAAGTGACAGCACCAATAGAGGGCTTGCAGTTGTGTCACAAATCACCTAGGAAACGCACCAGGCGCCATGTTGGAAGACCAGAGTCAGTTTGGCGGAAGCCCTCCAATTGTCCAAATGGCTGGCTGCGTTTTGCTACCAACCGAACAGCAGCTACTCTTCCTGGGGTCTAGCAAAATTAAGGCAGTCAAGTATTTCGTTTTTCAAGTAATTAAATATATTTTGAAAATGTAGCTATTATTAGCTAGCTTGCTTGCTACATTAACTTTTTGTGCAGGCTAACTCAAAGGAGCTGCTAACTTTTCAATCTGTATAGTTAGCCAAGTGAATTAAAAATCGCCAGCTAGATAACTTCATATTTGCTAGTTAGTTAGCTATCTTGATGCATTTGTTGGTAGGTTACTAGCTAGCTAACAGCCTTGGAAGAAGGTCACCCTCAGGGTGAAAGGATTAGCCAGCAGCTCCAGCTGTCAGAGAAGGGAGAGTAGGCTACTCTGGATAGGGCAGGTACCTTTGTGGGAGGACATTATGAAAAGATTCTCCAGTTCTAGTCCCTAGTGAGAAACTGAGGACAGAGATATAGCAACATAATATTCAGTGCTGTCTAATTTGAGTATAATGCAGTCTGTTTCTTTGGGATGTTTTCTGGCCTCAGATACAGAGAGCCGTGAAACCCTGTCTGCAGTTGCTTCGTCCCACAAGCAAGTCTGCAGATCAAGAGGTCCCAATGAATGTTCCAAGAGAATAAGAGTACATCCTTGTATACCATGGATTATATGTGTACCTATGTCAGCACATTCTGTAAACAAAAATACAGTTTAAAAGTCACACAATGTATATACCTATTACAACTTGAGCAGGCCAACCCTGATGAGTGTGAAGGCTTCTGTTCCAACTCAGCAGTAACAAACCTGATTCAATTTCTCAAACCTAATTAGTTGATAATCAAGTGTGCTATTGCTGGGCTAAAACAGAAGTCTGCTCACCTGAAATTATTCTTGTCTAATAATAGCCTACTTGTTACTAAGATGTCTAACCTTTACATACGAGTTAACTTACTTGTACACTTTGAAATTATATGATATAGTGTTGATTCTTTGAAGTGTTTAACCTAGTTTTAATTGTTAACTTAACACTATTATTCAAGATGAACAAGTGTCAATGTTGATTAATCACAGCTCACAATCCTGCAATAAAGAAGGGAAGGGAATCTGTCTAATTTGTGTGTATCTGAGGTGTATTCTCAAATGAGCATTACCTTTTCGTTCAGTCATAAGCTTCGTTTTATTTGATTATCACTCGTTTTTTTCAGGATATCAGCCACATGAACCCATTTTGCAGCTGATAATGGTATGCAACGCCAATGCCGCCATAGGCCTACACTACAGTATGATCGCATTGGTCTTATTGGCATTTGCGATGCACCCATTGACATTGTGCATCTGAAGCAGAGAATCGCTTAACTCACACATTTACATTTTAGTAGACGCTCTTATCCAGAGCGACTTACAGGAGCAATTAGGGTTAAGTGCCTTGCTCAAGGGCACATCAACAGATTTTTCACCTAGTCAGCACGGGGATTAGAACCAGCGACCTTTTGGTTACTGGCACAACGCTCTTAACCACTAAGCTACCTGCCACCCCACATTGTTTATATGTTGCTCAGCTATATGTTCTCAATTTTAAAACAATACCAGGAGACAATGTATATGAGGCTAATCATTATACTAGGTTTTGCACATGCCTTGTGCAAATCCAACCCTTGTAATCTAGGTGGTGAAATGTCTGGAAACAGGAGATGATGGGATACTTAGCTTAAAATATACACACAACTACTACTACCAAGTTCAATTCCAGATACTTTTCTCCCAGGTCTGAGTAGCACCTGGAGGTGCCATTGTAATAATGAAGATGGTTTGCTTAAGACTACTACAACAACTACATTATCTATGCTAAATTTGTTTCAATTGTAAACTAATGAATAGTTAGGCTATAAGAAATACATTGTATTCAGTGGGGCAAAGCAGAGATGACACAAAATACTTTTCATTACCACGATAAAACAATACAGACTATTATTAAATTACAGTATGTTTACAATATCATAAACAGTATTGTATATGTTGTTGAACAAAAGTATGAACGTAAAGTGTTGGTGCCATGTTTCATGAGCTGAAAGGAAAGATTCCAGAACTTTTCCAGATGGACAAAAAGTTTATTTCTCTCAAATGTTGTGCCCAAATGTGTTTACATCCCTGTTAGTGAGAATTTCCCCTTTGCCAAATTAATCCATCCACCTGACAGGTGTGGCAAATCAAGCTGATTAAGCAGCATGATCATTACACAGGTGCACCTTGTGCTGGGGACAATAAAAGGCCACTCTAAAATGTAAAGTTTTGTCACACAACACAATGCCACAGATGTCTCAAGTTGAGGGAGAGTGCAATTGGCATGCTGACTGCAGGAATGTCCACCAGAGCTGTTTCCAGAGAATTGAATGTTCATTGCTATACCATAAGCCACCTCCAATGTCGTTTTAGAGAATTTGGCAGTACGTCCAATCGGCCTCACAACTGCAGACCATGTGTATTGGGTCGTGTGGGCGAGCAGTTTGCTTATGTCAACATTGTGAACAGAGTGCACCATGGTGGCAGCGGGGTTATGGTATGGGCAGGCATAAGCTACGGACAACGAACACAATTACATTTTAGAGATGGCCATTTGAATGCACAGAGATACTGTGACAAGATCCTGAGGCCCATTGTCGTGCCATTCATCTGCCGCCATCTGTAGCTCAGCTGGTAGAGCACGGCGCTTGTAACGCCAAGGTAGTAGGTTCGATCCCCGGGACCACCCATACACAAAAAAATGTATGCACGCATGACTGTAAGTCGCTTTGGATAAAAGCGTCTGCTAAATGGCATATTATTATTATTAACTCATGTTTCTGCATGATAATGCACGGCCCCATGTTGCAAGGATCTGTACACAATTCCTGGAAGCTGAAAATATCCCAGATCTTCCATGACCTGCGTACTCACCAGACATGTCAACCAATGAGCATGTTTGAGATGCTCTGGATAGACGTGTACGACAGCGTGTTCCAGTTCCCGCCAATATCCAGCAACTTCACACAGCCATTGAAGTGGAGTGGGACAACGGCCACAATCAGCAGCCTGATCAATTCTACGCAAAGGAGATGTCGCGCTGCATGAGGCAAATGGTAGTCACACCAGATACTGACTGGTTTTCTGATCCACACCCCTACTTTTGTAAAGGTATCTGTGACCAAGAGATGCATACAGTATCTGTATTCCCAGTCATGTGAAATCAATAGATTAGGGCCTAATAAATTCATTTCAATTGACCAATTTCCTTATATGAACTAACTCAGTCAAATCTTTGAAATTGTTGCATGTTGCATTTATATTTTTGTTCAGTATACATTTAATATATTCATAAGGTTTAAGGGGGCACTTTAAGGTGAAGGTGCTTTCTATTGAAATGGCACAACAGTATCATTCAGATTGACCAAAACACAGCATATGACACCCATCTCGTATAACTCAGTCTCCTTTCACATCTGGAACAAGACAACGTAGAAGAAGTAGAAACTGATGCTGCTGCAGCATTGCTCATCTTCACAGTGGGAATCCAGTCGACATGAGTGTCTTGATAGAGGTCAGCCGGTGAACCTACAGTACATAAACAAATGAAAAACACACCTGATGTTAGAATATCACTTCTTCAGGTCACCTATGCCATCAGGGCTTTTAATTCTTTGGTTGTGTTTAATTCATTCAGGTGTTTTGGTGTTGTATAAAGAGTATATCTATTGTTGGAATGGAACAACCAACAGCCAGCCCAGCAGGTTGTCCTATCCCATTGAGGCCTTTGTCCTACGCTATAATGTCCATACATTTTCCCTCATAAATAAAGTTGTCAACAAATTATCATTGGGTCAGTGCCACTGTTTTTATATTAATTTTTTACAATAATAATGTCCTCCTCCAGGCTATATGGACATCATATTGTACAATTTGTCGCTCCACTTTTCATGGTCATGGCTAGAAGGGATTAAGCTTTTGTCAAATTAACGTAATATTTGACTTTTCGTAGCAGATTAGCAGAATTTATTCAGCAGGTTAAGGTTATGAAATTGCTCTGTTGTCAGTGTCAGCAGAGTAGGCCTAGGCTACCATCTTATTAAAAATGATTCTGCTAAGGTCTCCAGTCATATATAGTCTAATAGAATTGCATGAAATGTTGATCGAAGGCCACATTTTTCCTGTGCAAAGGAAAGAAACGACTCTGATAACGTATAGCCACTACACGCTCATTAATAGCCTAAATTATGACTATCCAATCTACTCATCACATTAGGAATAGTAGTTTTACATACATCTGCAAATGTGATGAAAGATGCAATCCTTGGTTATAAAGGTGCATTTATGGTGAACATTTGTTCTTGTATGAGGTGACTACCTCAAGCTCTAAACCCTCAGAGGTAGTAATCACACCGGTGGGGAGAGGGGCATTCTGCTTACCAAACCCAATGACCTTTTTTTTTTTTTTTTTTGAGGTGTTCAGAACAAGTTTAAAGGGCAAAGAAAGCGTGTTGGACACTAAGAAAGCTTTGTTGTAGAGTGTTTAACACAAAATCCGGGGAGGGGCCAGCTGAGTAAAAGACTGTACCATCTGTATATAAATGGATGAGAGAGCTTCCTAGTTTCTGAGCTATATTGTTGATGTAAATTCAGAAGCGCTTGGGGCCTAGGATCGAGCCTTGGGGTACTCCCTTGGTGACAGGCAGTGGCTGAGATAGCAGATGTTCTGACTTTACACACTGCACTCTTTGAGAGAGGTAGTTAGCATACCAGGCCAAAGACGCCTCAGAGACACCAATACTCCTTAGCCGGCCCACAAGGATGGAATGGTCTACAGTATCAAAAGCTTTGGCCAAGTCAATAAAAATAGCAGCAAAATGTTGCTTTGAATCAAGGGCAATGGTGACATAATTTTGGACCTTTAAGGTTGCAGTGACACATCCATAACCTGAGGGGAAGTCAGCTGAATATTGACACGTTTTTCCAACACTTGATAAACGGGGAAAAATAGAAATTTGCCTATAACAGTTAGGATCAGCTTGATCTCCCCCTTTAAATAAAGGACGCACCGTAGCTGCCTTTCAAGCAATGGGAACCTCCCCAGAGAGGAGAGACAGGTTAAAAAGGTCAGAGACAGGCTTGGTGATGATAGGGGCTGCAACCTTAAAGAAGAAAGGGTCTAAACCATCTGACCCAGATTGTTTTTTGGTGTCAATTTTAAGGAGCTCCTTTAGCACCTCGGACTCCGTGACTGCCTGCAGGTTGAAACTTTGTAGCGCGGCAGGGGAAAAAGAGGGAGGAGCATCGGGGCTAGTCACATTAGAAGGACTGGGAGATGAGGAAATGTTGGACGGGCAAGGAAGCATGGCTGAGTCAAATAGAATTCCTGAGTTAATGAAGTGGTGATTAAAGAGCTCAGCCATGTGCTCCTTGTCAGCAACAACCACATCATCAACATTAATGGACATGGGCAGCTGTGAGGAGGAGGGTTTATTCTCTAGGTCGTTAACCATTTTCCAGAACTTCTTGGGGTTAGACCCACAGAGAGAGAACTGCTCCTTAAAGTAACTAGCTTTAGCCTTCCGGATAGCCTGAGTGCACTTATTTCTCATTTGCCTTAATGATTGCCAGTCAGCCTGAGTAAGCGTGTGCCGAGCCTTTCACGGTCGAACCAGGGGCTGAACCTGTTTTTAACTCATTTTCTTTATGGGGGGGTGTTTGTTAACAATACCACTGAAAACATCAAAAAAGAAAGTTGAAGCGTCTTCGACAGAGGGGCTCAAGCTGATTCTATACCAATTTACAGAGGCCAGGTCAATTAAACCCACAGCCCTGGCGTTGCAAGCACCATGCTCTACCAACTGAGTCACACAGTACCCATGTTAAATTTAGGAAGATGATTAGAGACAGGGATTGGAAACGTGTTAAGTTCACGGTTAAGGTTAGGTTTAGGGGGGTGGGTTTAGTGTTAACTTTAGGGCTACGGTTTGGGTTTAATGTTAGCTTAAAGGTTAAGGGTAGGCAAATCAGGGTTAGTGTAACCGCCTTTCGTAACCATACAAAATCTGCCAATCATATATATTCACAACATATAAATTAGTATAGTTATGTCTTCCACACACTGTTTAAATAGTAGCCTTGGCAAGTATGTATTCAACCACTACATGCCCACTGGGCAAAAAAAAAAGTCATTTCAAGCAACAACAAAAAAATGTAGGCCTCCCGAACGGCGCAGCGGTCTAAGGCACTGCATCGCAGTGCTTGAGTCGTCACTACAGACCTGAGTTCGATCCCAGGCTGCGTCACAGCCAGCCGTGACCAGAAGACCAATTGGCCCATCATGCTCTAGGGACTCCTTGTGGCGTGCCGGGAGCCTGCAAGCTGACTTCGTTCGCCAGCTGGACGGTGTTTCCTCCGACACATTGGTCCGGGTTAAGCGAGCAGTGTGTCAAGAAGCAGTGCGGCTTGGCAGGGTTGTGTTTCGGAGGACGCATGGCTCTCGACCTTTGCCTATCCCAAGTCCGTAGGGGAGTTACAGCAATGGTAATAGACTAACTACCAATATCACGAAAAAAGGGGTAAAACACTAAATAAATGTGATGCTGAATCAATGTCGAAAACTTAGTGGATTTGCTAAAAGTCATCAACATATTTTTTTTTAGCCAACCTAAATCCAATGACATGGTGACCTTTTGTTGATTTCACGTTGAATTCATGTTTGTTGACAAATCTGGATGGAAAACTCTGGTCTCTGTTTGAAGGGTTCATAGACAGATTGTGACTCTAGAATGAGATTGGTATTATTGGAGACCGTTATGACCTGATCACCTTTTCTTGTATAATTAGTGTATCAGTAGTCACTAGGTTGAACCGAATGACTACTGATAGGTTCAATCCATGTGCATTGTATTTAGGCATAGGGAAAGTACAGAAGGGGCATGTCCGAGTGCCACAATGATTCCATAAGTGTTGGATAGGAGCCATCTGTCTGGGGGTTAAATAAATAGAAACCACCTGTCTGGGTTATGATAAGGTTGAGTTACTGTCCAACTGTCTAGTTTCTGTGGGAAGTGAAGATGGCTTTCAACGTGGGAGTTGGGGAGTGGAGTGAGAATAACAGGACGCAGGTAGAAGTGAGAACCGAGACAGCCATCTGGCCCAGCCTGGGTCATCCTCACGGAGACTTTTACCCCATGTACTTTAGATAAAATACTGTGTGACTATCACTGTGCTATTCAGCTGAAGCATCCAGTTGGGTGATTTAATCAACTTTGAGCTTTTATCAGGTGTCCGTCTGTACCTTGAGTAGAGAACCTAACAGCAGCCGTAGTGACAGGCACAAGGTTTCTGCAATTCAATGAACATTGGGGAAGAAAGATATAAACTCAGCAAAAAAGAAACTGCGTTTATTTTCAGCAAACTTAACGTGTAAATATTTGTATGAACATAACATGTTTCAACAACTGAGACATAAACTGAACAAGTTCCACAGAGATGTGACTAACATAAATTGAATAATGTGTCCCTGAACAAAGGGGGGGGTCAAAATCAAAAGTAGCAGTCAGTATCTGGTGTGGCCACCAGCTGCATTAAGTACTGCAGTGCATCTCCTCCTCATGGACGGCACCAGATGTGCCAGTTCTTGCTGTGAGATGTTACCCCACTCTTCCACCAAGGCACCTGCAAGTTCCCGGACATTTCTGGCGGGGAATGGCCCTAGCCCTCACCCTCCGATCCAACAAGTCCCAGACGTGCTCAATGGGATTGAGATCCGGGCTCTTCGCTAGCCATGGCAGAACACGGACATTCCTGTCTTGCAAGAAATCACGCACAGAATGAGCAGTATGACTGGTGGCATTGTCATGCTAGAGGATCATGTCAGGATGAGCCTGCAGGAAGGGTACCACATGAGGGAGGAGGATGTCTTCCCTGTATCACACAGCGTTGAGATTGCCTGCAATGACATCAAGCTCAGTCCGATGATGCTGTGACACACCGCCCCAGACGATGACGGACACTCCACCTCCAAATCGATCCCGCTCCAGAGTACAGGCCTCGGTGTAACGCTCATTCCTTCGACAATAACGCAAATCCGACCATCACCCCTGGTGAGACAAAACCGCGACTCATAAGTGAAGAGCACTTTTTGCCAGTCCTGTTTGGTCCAGCGACGTTGTTGCCGGTGATGTCTGGTGAGGACCTGCCTTACAACAGGCCTACAAGCCCTCAGTCTATCCTCTCTCAGCCTATTGCGGACAGTCTGAGCACTGATGGAGGGATTGTGCGTTCCTGGTGTAACTCGGGCAGTTGTTGTTGCCATCCTGTACCTGTCCCGCAGGTGTGATGTTCAGATGTACCGATCCTGTGCAGGTGTTGTTACACGTGGTCTGCCACCGCGAGGACGATCAGCTGTCCATCCTATCTCCCTGTAGCGCTGTCTTAGGCGTCTCACAGTACAGACATTGCAATTTATTACCCTGGCCACATCTGCAGTACTCATGCCTCCTTGCAGCATGCCTAAGGCACGTTCACACAGATGAGCAGGGACCCTTGGCATCTTAATTTGTGACCTTAATTGCCTAAGTTGTGACCTTAACTGTGACCTTAATTGCCTACCGTCTGTAAGCTGTTAGTGTCTTAACGACCGTTCCACAGGTGCATGTTCATTAATTGTTTATGGTTCATTGAACAAGGATGGTAAACAGACCTGTGAAGTTATTTGGATTTTTACGAATTATCTTTGAAAGACAGGGTCCTGAAAAAGGGGCGTTTCTTTTTTTGCAGAGTTTACATTTAAACAGCTAAACGTAAATTATTATTAAATAACAAAAGCATTGTAAAAGGTAATTCACAATTACAGTTCAGTAGATTGCCATTAACTTATGACATGCATTTCCCCACCATTATATTTGATGTAAACCCACTATCATAAAGAATCAACATGATATACCTGGATGGAAAACTCTCTCTGGTCTCTGTGTGAATGGTTTATAGACAGATTGTGATTTTAGAGCCACAGGCCACACACACCAAGGTGGTGTCAGACTGAAGCATCAGGATGATGGAGCGCTATGCAAAGTCATGATCACAGTGGAAAATGTGTTAGGCATATCTCAATTATTTCATTTAATTTATTACATTATTTAGGGGGTAACTTCAAACTCCAAGTGTAGTTAAAAACAATACTTGGGGGATTTAATTGATGTGATTCTGTGGCTCAAGTTTAGTTTAGTTCTTTGTTTGAAGGTAAAAGCAGTGAGGTCCTAAATGGCACCCTATTCCCTATACAGTGCAGTTTTTAAACCAGAGCACTTTGGGCCCTGGTCAAAAGTAGTGCACTACATAGTGAATAGGGTGCCATTTAGGACATCCCCTAGGTCAGCCCTGCTCCAAATGTGTTCTCATTAGACAGTCAAAGTGGCTGAGCTACAGGGAGAGCTGTGATTTGAAAGTCTGTGTCACAGAGGCCAAGGGATCATTTAGGCAAATTGAGTTGTTGAGAATCTTGTATTGAAAAGCGCTATATAGATTAAATATATTATTATGAAATGCTACTCATGTATTATCAATACATATTTTTTTTATGTTGACTGAGAATTCCCTATTACAGAAATTAACTGTTGCAGTGAAGTAGTGAGTCATTACATTTGAAATAGCTACCGTATATAAAAGAGCAAGACCCCTTAACTCAAGCCAAGCCTTTTACTTTCCATGTTAACAGGAGGTTAGCTGTTTTAGCACAGTGGCTAAGCGGTGCTATGGCTGGGGGAAGCTAATGGTCCATGCATGAGTTGAACATGGAAATCAGTACATTTCCCTTGGTGCGCATGGACACCCAGGGGAAACCACACTGCTGAACTAGCAGTATTCAAATCAGAAGGACGCTGCATAAGCAGATAGACATAATTGCCCTCTGGGGGATGAATAAAGTTGTATTGAATAAGGGTAAAAGATAACTCTGGTAAACATATCTGCCTTTAAATTACGGTTTCAATTACAAAACGGAGACATTCCGATTGAATAAAACACTTTATTTTTCATTGGTTTCTATTTTAATTTCTCTCTATTGAGTCACTTCTCTTCTATATAATGGGAAAATAACTAACAAAATGAAACAGTTATGAGAGAGAAAGAGAGAGAGTGAGAGTTTGGACCCATGGGGAAGAAACACAAAAACAAGGAAGTGGGGAAAGAGGGGGAAAGAGTTAATAGACAGGAATGAATCAGTCAGTGAGTGGTTGGGACGCAGTCAGTCAGCGAGTCAATATTTAACTCATGCAGAGTCAGTCTTTCTTCGCTCTCCACTTCTCCAGGGATTTCTGAAAAATAATAAAAAGACAAAAAGAACAAACTCATGAGTAGCTTACTTACTAGCAATTCCATTTCAATTCAGGAAGCAAAGGGAAATTCTAGATCCTGTTGATTCCTATGTGGAACATAAAGGTTCCACGAGAGAGAGAGAGCCACTACTGCTGATCTTACGCCTGTCTGGGGATGCTTTCCATGACAGGACACCTTCCTTTATCTCCTTCTCCACTCATGAGTGTCAATGTATTAATAATCAAGCACGTAAAACTAAATCAGTAAAGTAGAATCCAATAAAAATCAAAAAAGGTAAAAACGTTCAACATTTAAATTCAGGAAGCAAACTGAAATTCCAATTTGTTTTACCAAATGGAATTGGCCCCACCCACCCGATTGTCAAAATGTTCTTGCTGATTGGTGGTTGATTTGTCAGTATTGTGGCTGATTGGTTGTTTGGGGTTCTCACCTCCAGGTTCTGATGGTGTTTGAGGCTCCTGCAGTGGGTCTTCTTGGCCTCGTAAGTTCCACTGTAAAACTTAGAACACACCTTGCAGAAGAAGCCTGACTTGGGGACCAGAAACTCCATGCCTGATAGTGATCAAACACACCAGAAACAAAACCAGCTTCAAATATACAAATGACATGATTATACTATGGGACCTATGTAAACATATACACACCACACCTAGCAGCACAACGACACTATTCTGATAATAGATGAGCTAGTTTATCATCAAAAAATACCCTAATCAATTACAACAATTAGTTGAATGTCGAAAGCAGCATCAATTGAGTCTCACCGACAGGGCTGTCAGGGTTGAAAGGAGGGATGCTGTAGTCTTTACAAAAGAGGGGTTCCATCTTCATCTTCCTCCTCGCTGCCTCCTCCTCTCTCTCCTCCTGAGATGTCCTCTTTCGCTTCGACTCCACTGAGAAATGAAAGAGAAGATGGAGGAAGGAACAGGGTCATCACTGACACCGTAGCTGTGTCTGTTCTGTTTGTTCTGTTCTGTTTGTTGGTGTGTGGGTTTTCCCACAGTCACCAGAATGTCCTTACAAAAAGGTAGGATTTTTTGTTGTTGTTGAAAAGTCAGGGCTTTGTATGTGGGTTTGTGTGAAAGATCTTTAAAACATTAAATCACAAAAATAAAATCACTGACACCTTAGAAACAATCCAACAAATGTGGTTTCAGGTTGTCAACCAACCATCATTTTCTACAACCGCTCAAAGAACCCAGCATTTTGTGCCATCATGCCATGTTTGGCATGACGAGGAGTGGCATTGAGTGGAATAAGAACACAAACAGACTGGTAACCAGGTTAACATGAGCTTGCTACCACCGTTGATTTGGCTGAGTTCTCCTCTACCATAGTTTAACAGCTAGCCGTCTAGTGGTTACCACAGCTACCACAGTTTAACATCTAGCCGTCTAGTGGTTACAATATCTACCATTGAGCTACATACTAGGACTGTAACAGTTCACCAAACCCGTCGTTAGATATGTATTGCGGTGTTGGGGGTCACGGTTCAGTGGGAAAATTAAATGCCAACCGTTACTGTAGTTAATTTAAGAAAATACAGTGTTGATATTCCCGATTCCATATATGATAATTAAGTGATAATGCCAGAGAAGCCGGTGTTGAGGATATATTGGCCTCCAAACACCGGCTTCTAGGGCATTATCACTTTTACACAACGGGTTACCAACATATTCAAATAATGATTGACACATTTTAATTAAAAACGTTATTTTGATTAATTTATTCATACTATTTCATCCTTCCACAAGATATTGTCCCGACACGAATCTAGGGTTGATACCCAAGCCGGCTGTTTGTTCGTTCTATTGGTTTCGGTTGCCAGAGACGCGACCCAGTCGTTCAGTCTTTTTGTTCTGTATATATAGACGTGACCCAGTCGTTCGTTCTAAATGTTCTATTGCATACTGGCTGGCAACGTTCTTATCCCTTGATTGCTAACTAGCCAACTACGACTAAATTACAGCCACGTCAAAAAGTGCAACCAGAATAACAGCTACATTAAGTAGCTGCATTTGCATAAGCTGTTTTCTAGTGACATTTATTTGGATACATTGATAACAATGAGCTAATGAGGCGCGATTTCACCTGGCATAGAAAATGTGCTCTCTCGTCAGGACACTGTTGGACAGAGGAGCTAGCCAACAACACAGATAACACAATAACTTCAAACTGAAGCTGTAAAGACTGCAAACTAGCTGCACTTAGTTTCGTTTGACCTTTTTTCAATGTACATTTTCTTTGTACATATTCATAAAAATGATGCCAGCTGATTCATGATTTCGACTGGCTGAGAAACGCTGCCTGCCTCTCTCTCTCTCCTCCCGACCCCTACACGTTCATTACTGTGGGACAGTTGGAGATCGAATTAGAATATTGAAACAATCTTGCAAATGTCGGAGAGACAGACAGCAAGGTTTATACAAATCTCAGCTGTTGAAAACTTAATGTTAGTCTAAAAGAAATGTGGGATAATGTCTAGATGCTTTTTATAGTGGAGATCAAGTTTAAAAATTGCTTGGCTGGCCTGGTGAGACAGTGGATTGCGCAGTCAGATAGAACAGAGTAAATAGGGCGGCAGGTAGCTTAGTGGGTAAGAGCGTTGTGCCAGTAACCGAAAGGTTGATGGTTCTAATCCCCGAGCCGACTAGGTGAAAAATCTGTCGATGTGCCCTTGAGCAAGGCACTTAACCCTACTGTTTGTTTCTTACCTCTACTGGCCGGTTTCCTACCATATCGCAACAACTTTTTCAAAACATTTATTTATACAAGCAAGCACAGCAGAACAGATTTTAATTTACAATGATGGCCTTTCAAGAGACGACCATAGCAGTGATATACAGTATGTTTCTTACCTGTCTCAGCAGACCTCTTCTTCCCGTCCTCTTCCACCTGGCCCACCTCGTCCACCGTCAGAAACGTCCCCGTGTTGAAATCCTCCACGCCTCCATCCTCCTTTTCTTCCTCTACCTCCTCTTCTCCAGCGGCGGCAGGTGCGTCTGTGGGTGTGGCCTCATCGTGACCTTTCACCTCTGACTCCTCAGTGAACTTATCGCAGGTTGTCTTCGGCACGGTGACCACAGGCTGAAGGAGAGAGTAATGAAACACTTCATTTTTTCCTTCCTCGGTTGAAGTAGCCTTATCACTGATCTTCTCATTGTTGAATGTTATAGTGTTGAAGCCTTTCATTTAGGAAAGGGATTATTCAAGTAAGTAGGAATGCAACTAAAGACACACTGACCTCTTTGATGTCATCCTGAAAGTCTGGAACTTTCTCCTCTGTCACCTCCCCAGTTCCCTCTGCAGTCTTCACCGACCCCTCCTCTGTGGTTGCTGGGGCCAACCCCTCCTCCTCCTTCTGTCCTCGTTTGTCCAGCGCTTCCCCCTGTACCTTTGCTGTCCCAGGCTCACCCTCCACCTCCATCGGTGTAGTGTCTGCTGGTGCCTGCTGCTCTGCCTCAGAGGCTGGTGTGGTCACAGGGTCGTTGCCGGTCAACTCCGTAACCTCAGTCACCTCTGTGGTTGTCTCGGGGGACGGATGGGGCACCGCAGCTACTTCCCCCACCTCGTCCACAGTCACAAAGTCCTCCATGTCGAAGGGCACGTGCTTCTCACCTAACTCCTCCTCTTCCTGAAAGAACACAGGGAAGAGGACAGTTAACTTTAAAACCACAGTTTTCCTCAAAATGGCAAGTCATTCCCCAAAATGGTTGGAAAGTTGATGTTGGCATTCTTCTATAATCATGATGGGTATAGATATGACACTGTTCACTGGAGATCTATCTATATATGCACTGAGTATGCCTAACAGTCTCACCTTCCTAATATTGAGTTCCCCCCCCCACACTCTACAAGGTGTTGACCTATGTTGACAACAATGCTTCCCACAGCTGTGTCAAGTTGGCTGGATGTCCTTTGGGTGGTGGACCATTCTTGATACACACGGGGAAACTGTTGAGCATGAAAATAACTGCAACGCTGCTGGGTTTGACACAAACCGGTGCGCCTGGCACCTACTACCATACCCTGTTCAAAGGCACTTAAATCTTTCTTGACTTGCCCATTCACCCTCTGAATGGCACACACACACAATCCATGTCTCAATTGTCTCAAGGCTTAAAAATCCTTATTTAACCTGTCTCCTCCCATTCACCTACACTGATTGAAGTTGATTTAACAAGTCACATCAATAAGGGATCATATCTTTCATCTGGTCAGTCTATGTCATGGAAAGTGCAGGTGTTCCTAATGCTTTGTCCTCTGTGTATATAGAGTGAATACCAACACACTAGCGCCTCTCCTACCTGCTGTTTGCTGCTCTTGACCACATGGGGGTGTTTGTCCTCTCCGTTTCCTCTCCTGGACTCAGACTTGGTGCCGCTCCTCCCACTGCGCCGGCTCCCCTCGTACCTCATAGAGGACCTGGACCCCGGTGATCCTGATGACCCTTCCCTGTGGGAGCGCCTCTTCTCTCTCTCCCTCCTTCCTTTCTCCCTCTCCTCCTCTTGGGCCTTCAGCCTCTTCTCCCTCTCCCTCCTCGCTCTCTCTCTCTCCTCCCTTTCCTCCTCGCGGGTCTTCCTCTTGGTGACCTGTTCTCCTCCAGCCTTTTGGTCTGCAGGGGGCACCTGGTCCTGTTCCTTCCTGGCCTGCTCAGCGTTGGCCCTACTGGAGGACCGGACCCTGCACTCCTCCAGCAGTACCTTCAGGATCTCAGGGGTCACTCTGGGTAGAGCAGGCGCCGCCTGGACATCTGGAGTCTCCTTATCTGTTGGTTGTTTACCTGGAGGATTCTCAGCTGCAGCCTGGTCGGTGGTAACCTTAGTAGAGGATCTGTTCCTGCTCTCCTGTCGTAAGGCCTCTATGATCGCCGCCATCACATTTGGGGCTGGGGCAGAGGTGGCTGTCTCTGGTTTAGCAGCTTGAGGAGCGGCGGTAGCATCCGAGGCGACTGGTTCTTCAGTCTCTTCGGACTCCGTTGTTGAAATGTTTGCAACTTTCTCCATGACGACCTCTCCACCCTGACCTCCAGGTTGGTCTGTGTTGGGTTCTGTATCCTCTCTCTGGTTCACTCCTGCTGGCTGTAATGAAGCCACATCAGGCTGATCCTCTTGCTCCTTTCCTCCTAATGCTGGAGACTCCTTCTCTGTGGCTTCAACCTCTCCTTCAACCTTCATCCCTTCATCACCTGGCTGAACCTCCTGTCCTTTAACGTTAGTATCGACCCCTGTTCCTTTCACCACCTTTAATCCTGACTGAGACAGTGAGTCCTCCTGTCCACCAGGGGGTGTAGTAGTCTCTTCAGTCTGGGAGACTTTGCCACCAGTTGGCGCTGTTGAGCCGGCAGAGATGTTGACTTTAGGTAGATCAGTCTCGGGATCAGGTTTCCAGGAGAAGGCGAGCTTGTTGTTCTGAACAATGCAGGGAAACTTCTGGAAGCGGTTGAAGACACTCTCGGCCATTTCTGCTGTTCCCATCTCAAAGATGATCTGCATGGGGTAAAGAAAATAGGATTGGATGGATGGTGTGGAATTACTGTAGGCAGGGCAGACACAAGACACTTGAACAAACACAAACACAAAAACAGACGTTCCTCACTAAGATGTCCCTCTCCTTGACAGACACTTGAACACCCCACACCTCCCCACCCACGGGTCCCTCACCTTGTCCTTGAGTGCCAGAGTCTGTTGGACTGTGCCGAAGCGCTGGACCAGCTTCTGGATCTCTGTTGGGCCGGAAGGCGTGGCCGGAATGTTACTGACAACCAGGAGACGGTTCCAGTCATCATCACCTCCCACCTCCGCCTTATGCAGGACGTATTGGTAACATTTACATTTATTTATCAATTACAAACAACTTTATTTTTACCAATTATTATCAAGAAGCTCAACTTTATAAATAGTTGTTAGACATTTTAAAAGGGACACACTGCAATAATATATGCTCTTGGGTGTGATTAGTTTCGTTAGGTTAAATGTTTCAACACTTAGGTCTTAAATCAGGTGGAATGTTTGTGTTTTCTACCTTTTCCTTGGGGTGGAAACAACGTTATTATTAAGAGCCTTTTAGGTGACCTGAACCCACAGTGAAATACTCACACTAACAGGATTCCTTGGTCCCATCAATGAATGGAAAAGTGCCACCTGTGGTAATAAATGGAATGAAAAGTTATGTCATCACTGAATTAGATCAGTGCAAAACAAGTTTGTGCATAAACACTTATCATAGTAAACATTTATCGCTACCCTGCACCAACCACCTGTAAACTAAGTCAAGAAAACTGCCCAGAACAGGTTGCTGGAGATGCCCTGTGCTCCACTAGGAGCTAATAGGAATGAGCCAAGTAAGTCAAGCCACAGTATCTTACTGGTCTGTTGAAGTCCACCTGGAGGTTTGGCAGCAGGCTCATGTTCAGAACAGAGTCGTTGATGCAGACAGGCATGTTGTTGTAAACCTTCACCATCTCCTGGGCTGACTCCACATCCTGCATGGTGACCAGAGCCTGGGGAGGACCACAGACAGCCAAACGGTCACCAACAGTCAGTCACATTGGGTATACAAGCTATATTGTTTAAATCAATGTGAAAATCATAAGACATTGCCATTAAACCGACTCTTTTATCCAAAGCATCTGACAGAACATTAAAAGTGCCAATGTATACAACAAGTCCTTTGTAGTGTCATGACTTGCCCTCATGGGCTGAGGATCAAAGATGCCGGCTAGGCAAAGGTTTGAACACACCCTCTCCTGGGGGCCAGTTTTATGACCGGTCGTAAATACCGTTCAGACTTTCTCTTCCTTGCCATGAAGTATTGGGAGAAAGGATCCCTTTGTTAACACAGAGATTATTCCCGCCAAAACTCCAACATCCAAAAGTGGATAATGAAACAATATTCATACTTCAAAGAATGTGGGAAATGGTCGGTGGCGACTTAAAGAACAATCATGTCAAATTTGTTACTATGTTGTGATGTCATTAAAGACGGTGGAACAACATAACTGTATCTCTGGGGGTGTACACTTGCCAGTTATGAGGTTTGCATCTAATTGTTGTCTAAAACGAATGATTAAGTATAATAATACTTTTGTGAAGATGACAATGTGATTTTAGCATTCTAGATGAGATTGTTTTCCATATTGATTTGTTCTCAGTCAGTGGGCACGCCCAGATGAGCAAAAACATGATGGAATGCCCCTTTTACCCCGAGTGCATAAAAAGCCTTGAAAAACAAATTAACTCTACAGACCAGCAGACCAGAACAAGTTATAAAGACAATCTAAGATGGTAAAAATTACTAATAGCCAAATTATTAACTGATTGAAAATCACAAGGCGAAAAGCGTGAAGCGTGAAGCTGAAGCTACGCGTTACAAAATGGTTAGACCAAAAAGACCAAAAAACGTGAGACTTTAGTCCACACGTTTGAAATGGAGAAACACTGAAACTCTCAACCTCTACACGATGTGAAGAAGAAGACAATGCACTAGACCTTATCATCTCAGTCTGCAGCTGGCATGTATAGCTTTCACTAAAGACACGAGTTGGGAAGGACAATCCCTCTCAGACCACCGTTGGTACATCTGAAGTATTTATTCTAACAGATCAACTCTATGAACTACAGGGTACGCGCTGAAGTATCCATCTAACCACCACTACGACCAGAAACTCTACCAAGGACATTGGGATCTCTGGTGGGCAAACCAGAGTCCTACATCATCAACTCAACTATTGAGGACAGCTACACGTAAATACATGTTGTATTTCTAATCCGAATGTGCGCTTAGTGGGATTTTACGCATTTGTATTTCCGTGAGTGTTGTTTCCAAAGTAACCACGATAGTTTGAATCTCTGTCTCTCCCTTCCACTCTGACCCTCCTTCTACCCAAGCATTCATGCTATTGTTAGTCCAGTCCACTAGGGACCTGTTTTCATTGTATTACGTTAGTAATCAATAACCTATGTGTGTGTGTGTTTGTATTGTGTTATTATTTAGTTAGTAAATAAATAAGTAAGCCAATTTGTGTATTGCTGATTCATCAATAAGGTTAGGGTTCTTGCAGGTTCAAGGATTATGCGACGTTCAGAATGAGACTGATAAGAGGTAATTATTTAAGTGACTTATCGATATAACATATATATCTTCTAAGAGTTTAATTCGGGAGATGGTAACTCGTTAAACAACTTCTTCCGTGGTGCCCCAAATTCCTAATGAGTTAATTGTTACATGATTAATTTAATCGAGGGACAATTAAACATAGTTAGGCGATTCGATAAATAACAGTCATACATTAAAGTAATCACGTCACGACAGTGGGAATCAACCTGATGTCACTGGCATCGTGCTCCAAGCCAGTGTTTCCCAACCACGGTCCTCCAGTAACCCCAACAGTACACATTTTCGTTGTAGCACTGGACAAACACACCTGATTCAGCTCTTTGAGGGCTTGATGATTAGTTGACAAGTTGAATGAGGTGTGCTTGTCCAGGGTTACAATAAAAATGTGTACTGTTGGGGTACTGGAGGACCAGGGTTGGAAAACACTGCCCTAAGCCACATAATGCAAAATCAATGTGACAGTGAGTGATGTATTGTGGGTCGCCAGCCTACCTCACTGGGCGTGGTGATGAGGAGGATCTTGACAGGTGTTCCGAAGGGCTGGGCCAGCTTGGCGATATCGATCTCGGAGCAGCCGCTTTCAGGAAGTCCAGTAATCTTGACCATGCCCCTCTAAAAGGTTAAACCACAGGAGACAAAGACAGTCACGTATTCAGTGAGGTAAAAAATTAAATAAAACGGTCAGAACGTTGTAT
Source organism: Coregonus clupeaformis (assembly GCF_020615455.1). Lineage (NCBI taxonomy): Eukaryota > Metazoa > Chordata > Actinopteri > Salmoniformes > Salmonidae > Coregonus > Coregonus clupeaformis. The sequence goes on along the minus strand of NW_025534005.1, from coordinate 29,477 downwards.
ACAGAGATATCATGAATAGAGCTGACAATTTCCTATTCTACCTGTCCTGACGGGGCTAAATCAAGTCTAATCTACATTATATAATTATATTTGAATGTTCATAATGTAGCACCCCCTGCCTGGGCCTATGAGATATCAGTTCAGTTCTGCACCTTGTTTTCCCTCAGCAGTCTTTTGAGTCTCTGGCTCTGTCCCGCTCTACATCCCCTCTTCCTCTTCCTCTTCACCTGCTCCCTGTGTATCTGTTGGGAAACCCATTTCATCTTACAGCTCAGACACTGCTGACTGGCTGGCTGACTGGCTGGCTGGCTGACTGGCTGGCTGACTGGCAATCTGTTCTCCAATGTTTTAAAGTGTTAAAGATGAACTGGAACACTACCCAGGCTCACAACCATCAGCTTATTTGTATTTTTGTAGATATATAACATTGAAATACTTAATAAGAAAATATTAATAGACATACTGGCAAATAAGCGACAGAGACAAATAATACAGTACCTCATTTAAATTCTTCTGACCAACACTGGTTTCTGTGGGAAGAAATAAAAATAATGTTCAATTCCACAACTCTTATTGATCAGGTCTATCAAATTAGTTGAACATTAATCTAGACATTTAAGGCTGGCACCCTATTCCCCATTTAGTGCACTACTTTTGAGCAGGGTACATAGGCCTTGGTCAAAAGTAGTGCACTATAACTGGAATAGGCTGCCATTTGGGATGCACCCTAAAATAACATTAATTGTATGTATTTTTACCTGGGCCTTTGACGGTCGTGTTGGTCTCGTTGGGGGCACCGACCACTTCTCTACAGAGAGTAATGAAATGTGTGAATAACTGCCTCCGTAATAACACACGAGTGGCAAAGTTCAGGGGGTCAACGACAACCCTAGTATATACAGGTAATGCATAATACTTACCCTTTTATAATGACAGGTATCGAGGAAGTAAGATCCTCCTCACCATTCTGTAAAACAAAGAAATAAACATATTTACATTTATATTTTATTTTATACACCTCATTTTCTCCTCTTTCTGTTCTCTTTCTATTAGCTTCTTCACTACAAGGGAAACATGAGCCAGTTCTATGATACGAAGTTCAGTGGATGGATACCCAGCTGGAAGCTGAGGTGGCTTTGGTACGGTAAGCAGGGAGGGACAAACCTGGTCAGAGACAGTGATGGGGTGTTCCCGTATGTTGAGAGTGAGGCACTCAGCCAGAGCTTTAGCCTCCTGCTCTTTCTGCATGCACACAGTGGCCTGGAGGAACAGAGAAGGGCAGAGGTTAGACAGACGGATCAAAAAGTAGTGATGGGGAAGGAATGATACAGTTCCATATCGCAATATAATTTTTTTTGCGCTAGTTGGCTGTACCTGCACCAAAACTCCAGTATTCTTCCTTCATAGCTTGTTCTCCATCTTCTTTTTAAATAGGAAGCCAATTTGTTTTTAGCACTTATTTCCATGACAGATCAAAACTCTTGTCCCTCTGCAGCAGACATATATAACAGTATCGAACCGCAATACATATGGTATCAGAGCCTAAGTATCATGATAATATCGCATTATGAGGTCCCTGGCAATTCTCAGCCCTGTCAAAACCCAGTCCTTTTAACAATATTAAAATATTACATATTTATCAAGCCACACCACATACACTAAAAGTATGTGGACACCTGCTCGTTGAACATTTCATTCCAAAATCATGGGCATTAGTATGGAGTTGGTCCCCCCTTTTCTGCTATAACAGCCTCCACTTTTCTGGGAAGGCTTTCCACTAGATGTTGGAACATTGCTGCGGGGACTTGCTTCCATTCAGCCACAAGAGCATTAGTGAGGTCGGGCACTGATGTTGGGCGATTAGGCCTGGCTCGCAGTCAGTGTTCCAATTCAACCCAAAAGTGTTCGATGGGGTTGAGGTCAGGGCTCTGTGCAGGCCAGTCAAGTTCTTCTACACCGATCTCGACAAACCATTTCTGTATGGAGCATTATCATGCTGAAACAGGGCCTTCCCCAAACTGTTGCCACAAAGTTGGAAACACAGAATCGTCTGGAATGTCATTGTATGCTGTAGCATTAAGATTTCATTTCACTGGAACTAAGTGTCATAGCCCGAACCATGAAAAACAGCCCCAGACCATTATACTTCCTCCACCAAACTTTACAGTTGGCACTATTTTTTATTTATTTTTATTTTATTTCACCTTTATTTAACCAGGTAAACCAGTTGATAACAAGTTCTATGCATTGGGGCAGGTAGCGTTCTCCTGGCATCCGCTTGTGTGCGGCTGCTCGACCATGGAACCCCATTTCATGTTGCTTCCAGAGGCAGTTTGAAACTTGTTTTACAACCGAGGACAGACTATTTTTACGCGCTACGTGCTTTGCGGCTGAGCCGTTGCATTGACGCACTGACTTGTTGGAAAGGTGGCATCCTATGACGGTGCCACATTGAAAGTCACAGAGCTCTTCAGTAAGGCCATTCTACTGCCAATGTTGCCTATGGCTTTTCTCTCTGGTGTGGCTGAAATAGCCAAATCCACTAATTTGAAAGGGTGCCCACATTCTTTTGTATATATAGTGTATCAGTGTTTCCGCTGCAGTCATTTATATGTGGCGCTGTGCCACGGCAAAATCAGTGCCGTCGCGACAAAAGCATTTGGAAGATTTAAAAAATATATTTCTGCCTGGCGCACTTTGATGATGCTAGAACATTTTACATTTTAGTCATTAGCAAACGCTCTTATACAGAGCGACTTACAGGAGCAATTAGGGTTAAGTGCCTTGCTCAAGGGCACATCAACAGATTTTTCACCTAGTCGGCTCAGGGATTAGAACCAGCGACCTTTCGGTTACTGGCACAACGCTCTTAACCACTAAGCTACCTGCCGCCCCAGAACAGTCCACATTTACTTTCCTTCTGCAAACAAAACGAGTAATGAATAGAAGAACCAGAATACCCCACAGTGGAATAGTTACCTAGTCGGCTTGTTGTGGGTTCTATGCCAGAGAATTATTTGAAATGTCGAACTCGAGGCACATGCAAGTTATGAGCAACAACTCTTAATGCAATCGTGGGGAAAACAGCAGTTTGAACGGCCTTTGTTAAAAAGAGGGGATCCCATCTTCCCATTCCTACTTTATATATTTGTCAACACTTAAATATGTGCGAGCTGCACCATTTTAAACCTGGAGTTTTTAGCAGTGCCTTGAGTTCATAGGGGAGAGTGGGGCTAAATGTAACACAGGTCAATTGTAGGGTAACTTGGGTTAAAATGCCACACTACTTCAAATTCATTCCCCCGAGGGATGACATTCTTCGTTGAGCAAGAGTAGTGGACACCAGGGAAAGTGTTGGGGGTAAAAATGGTGACATGATTGGTTTCTGTGAGAAGTACACCCTGGGTGTCAGTTTACCCAAAGTTAACCTAAAAGGTAGGCCTACATTATTTCACTGTGTTATTGCAAGTTTTTTGGAACATAGAATTCATCAATAGGAAGCTAACTAGTTAAAAGATCACATCAGGGATCTAGCCCAATAGAATAGAATGCTTCAGCCTATTTATAGAGCCCAAAAAATATTCCCTGATTCAGTTTTTCCCAAAATTCTGTTTGCTCCGTTTAGTTTTCAGGTTTCCGTTTCCCCCAGTTTTTTCTGGTTTTCGCTCTCAAAAATCACACTTTTATAACAGGAAAACAACTAAATTGGATGTTAAATCCACAACAATGCTTAAACTAATGGAATTTGATGGGGATTTTTTATTTACTATGCAGGGCAGCGGAAAATATATTAGGGGGTTAAACAAGATGTATTCATATTCATCAAAAAGACAGCACACTTAGCATTAAAAGGGTATGATGCCTAACGTGACACACTCATACACAGTTATCTATACTCACTTTGGCGTACTGCGGCTGGTTCTCCTCCTCGTTCCTGATGATGAGGACGTTGGTGACCTTGCCGAAGGCCTGCACCAGTGATACCACTTCCTGGTACTTGGCATCTGCAGGGAGGCCCGTCAGATAGAGCAGGTAGGAACCTGGATGACTCTTCTTCTGCAGTGTTGGATTCGGCTTCTTCTGTGGTGCGTTGGAAGACTGGACCAAAAAAATCAAGGAAGGAAGGTTTACAGGTACTGCTTGGGTTGGATAGGCGTGTGAAGAAGCTGCTATCCATATAAGTTAGTTGCACATCAATTTGTCATATTTCCCTACTGATATTACTACTGAAAGTAATTATTACTGATAATGTAGTTAACCTTAAGAGCCCCAATGACACTGTGCATAGCAAACAAAAGATAGAACCAAAAGCTCTGCGAGGGGCACACCTCTGAGTCCTGTCCTGGGGTGGTCTCCTTCCCAGCCACTGGTTTGGCACCGGGTTTGGCGCCGGGCTTAGAAGAAGAGGATGCAGAGGAAGGTGGACGATGTGGCTTCTCAGACATGGACGCCGGAAACTTGCTGGCGGATGACAAGGAGGTCTCACGGTTCCCAGAAACCCCAGCTCTGTTGCCGTGGCCACCGAGTTTGGCGGTGTCATTTTTGGAACGCTTCAGGCCTCGAGAGGAGCTCCCAGTAGATATCCCTGGAGGTAGGGGTAACAGACGATGTCTGGGTTATAATGATGTAGATATACAGTTGAATTCAGAAGTTTATATGCACCTTAGCCAAATACATTTAAACTGAGTTTTTCCACAATTACTGACATTTAATCCTAGTAAAAAAATCCCTGTCTTAGGTCAGTTAGGATCACCACTTTATTTTAAGAATGTGACATGTCAGAATAATAGTAGAGAGAATGATTTATTTCAGCTTTTAAATCTTTCATCACATTCCCAGTGGGTCAGAAGTTTATATACACTCAATAAGTATTTGGTAGCATTGCTATTAAATTGTTTAACTTGGGTCAAACCTTTCGTGTAGCCTTCCACAAGCTTCCCACAATAAGTTGGGTGAATTTTGGCCCATTCATCCTGACAGAGCTGGTGTAACTGAGTCAGGTTTGAAGGCCTCCTTGCTCGCATACGCTTTTTCAGTTCTGCCCACACATTTTCAATAGGATTGAGGTCAGGGCTTTGTGACGGCCACTCCAATACCTTGACTTTGTTGTCCTTAAGCCATTTTGCCAAAACTTTGGAAGTATGCTTGGGGTCATAGTCCATTTGGAAGACCCATTTGTGACCAACTGACTGACGTCTTGAGATGTTGCTTCAATATATCCACATAATTTTCCTTCCTCATGATGCCATCTATTTTGTGAAGTGCACCAGTCCCTCCTGCAGCAAAGCACCCCCACAGCATGATGCTGCCACCCCCATGCTTCACGGTTGGGATGGTGTTCTTCGACTTGCAAGCGTCCCCCTTTTTCCTCCAAACATAACGATGGTTATTATGGCCAAACAGTTCTATTTTTGTTTCATCAGACCAGAGGACATTTCTCCAAAAAGTGTGATCTTTGTCCCTATGTGCAGTTGCAAACCGTAGTCTGGATTTTTTTATGGCGGTTTTGAAGCAGTGGCTTCTTCCTTGCTGAGCAGCCTTTCAGGTTATGTTGATATAGGACACGCTTTGCTGTGGATATAGATACTTTTGTACATGTTTCCTCCAGCATCTTCACAAGGACCTTTGCTGTTGTTCTGGGATTCATTTGCACTTTTCGCACCAAAGTACGTTCATCTCTAGGAGACAGAACGCGTCTCCTTCCTGAGCGGTATGGCAGCTGCGTCCTCCCGAGTGGCGCAGTGGTCTAAGGCACTGCATCGCAGTGCTAGCTGTGCCACTAGAGATCCTGGTTCGAATCCAGACTCTGTCGTAGCCGGCCGCGACCGGGAGACCCATGGGGCGGCGCACAATTGGCCCAGCGTTGTCCAGGGTAGGGGAGGGAATGGCCGACAGGGATGTAGCTCAGTTGGTAGAGCATGGCATTTGCAACGCCAGGGTTGTGGGTTCGATTCCAATATGAAAAATAAATTAAAATGTATGCACTCACTAACTGTAAGTCGCTCTGGATAAGAGCGTCTGCTAAATGACTAAAATGTAAAATTGTTTGTACAGATGAACGTGGTACCTTCAGCCGTTTGGAAATTGCTCCCAATGATGAACCAGACTTTTTTTCTGAGGTCTTGGCTGATTTCTTTTGATTTTTCCATGATGTCAAGCAAAGAGGCACTGAGTTTGAAGGTAGGCCTTGAAATACATCCACAGGTACACCTCCAATTGACTCAAATTATGTCAATTAGCCTATTAGAAGCTTCTAAAGCCATGACATCATTTTCTGGAATTTTCCAAGCTGTTTAAAGGCACAGTCACCTTAGTGCATGTAAACTTCTGACCCACTGGAATTGTGATACAGTGAATTATAAGTGAAATAATCTGTCTGTAAACAATTGTTGGAAAAATTACTTGTGTCATGCACAAAGTAGATGTCCTAACCGACTTGCCGAAACTATAGTTTGTTAACAAGAAATGTGTGGAGTGGTTGAAAAACGAGTTTTAATGACTCCAACATAAGTGTATGTAAACTTCCGACTTCAACTGTAGTACAGTAGATATCCCTGGATGTAGGGGTAACAGATGATGTCTGGGTTATGACAATGCAGCACAAGGCAGATATATTACAATGCCAACAGACTAGCACTTCAGGAACACGCTTCATCTGGGTCTGGTAAACATAGTGTCAACCACTAGCCCAGATTAGCATCTAGCCAAGTGGCTTACCTGAGGATTCGCTGGTCCTCTTCTCCGGTCTGTGTGCGCTGGAGGCGGAACCCCGATGGGACTGGGAGGGGCTGTGCCGGCCAGAGGTGTGTGGGGCGTGTCCATGGGGGGTGGGCGGAGAGATCCTTCTGCTTCGGTCTGGAGGAGGGGTGGGGGACCAGGACAGGGAATGGGAGACTGAGCGGGAGGGAGAGCGTTCCAGGGAATGCCAGGTGGCATCCTGACCTGGAGACGGGTCCCTCCTGGTTTCGGGCAAAGGGGAGAGAGTCAGAAGAACAATATAACATTATACATGACTCAAAGTCCCAGTGACATACAACACCAACAGAGGAAAATGATAGGTTTGTCAGTTGCACAGTTGTGATCTCAAAAGGTACGATTGGACAATCAGGGCAAAAAAATAGGTAGTCCTACATTTTAGAAACATCTCTCACCTTGGGGCATTTGGATTCCAGTCTGGATACCTTTGGGGGGGGAAGAAGAGACATGAGTACATCATCCTACACATTATTCATGTGTTATTGTTGGTTTTAACATGTTAGTTAACTTTTGAAGTCTAAGCCGTTGGGGTGTGGTGCTAATTAAATTAATTAAATTGGTCATTTAGCAGACGCTCTTATCCAGAGCGACTTACAGGAGCAATCAGGGTTAAGTGCCTTGCTCAAGGGCACATCGACAGATTTTTCACCTAGTCGGCTTGGGGATTAGAACCAGCGACCTTTCGGTTACTGGCGCAACGCTCTTAACCACTAAGCTACCTGCCACTAACATATGGAATCTTTTTAAGATGGTCATACCATGGATCATTTAGCTATTTGATTTAGAATTTTTAGGACCCCTTTAAGTATCCCCCAAAATTATAAAAAATTAATGAAATATTGAATTTGGCCTTTACTACTAATGCCCATAGAAAGGCATTGAATAACACATTCATAAATAGCAAAAAAAAGCCTGTAATAATTATAAAAATAAGGAATAAGGTTCTGAAGTTTCTGTCCTATATCTAGCAGATATAAAGTAAGCTCAGGAACATTTTATTTTTTTGGACACATTTAACCCCTTATTTTTGTTGGAAAAAAACTACCTCCATACTTCCTTCATTTGTATGGGTTACCTACAGAAGAGTCCTTTTTGGGGGTCGTAGATCAAAACGGAGAACACCATTGTGTTCGTGAGTCTCCCCTTTCCATAGTGGGGTCATAGCTTTTAGCTCAAATGGTTCAGATGCTACAGACAGTAGTTGGCACATCAACGTTACTGACTTCAGACGAGTCCCATGACACTTTTCAAACCATTCGGACGATACAGACCTCAACGTGAGAAGAGCGATTTTCGGGATGTCTCATGGTCTGACAAACACCGCTGTAGCTCTGCCACCTTTCACCACAGATGCGGAAGGCTGACATAGGTGGATGTGATGGATTGAGACGCAGCCAATCTCTAAGTTAAACTGATGGATTTTGATGGATTTTTAAAAGTTTTGTTACTTAGACTGATGCACAGGTGCGTCAATAGACTTAAGGATTTTAACTGCCAGCATGGTTTGAACAGTAATTTTTTTAACCACTCACTTGTTGCGGAGATCTCTGCAGCTAGCTGTATGGTTGACTGTGTTCACGTGATCGATCCAGTCCTGTGAGGAAAAAAACAAAAGAAAATAAAGAAATCATGGTTAGATATCTACCAGAGTCCAGCAGAGAGATGTGATTGGTATGAACACATTTACACCACCATAGTGCCTATGCTTATGTATGTATTTGGGAGAGTTATTTCCTGAATGTATATTTAGGGGTATTGTCGACATGTATAGGTCTTCCATATCTTGAACGCATTCCTCAACAAGCTAATCAAAAGATATGTATCGATCCTACTTGATCATGTTTGAGGCATCAAGTCAAATGGCAAAGTATTAAAGAAAGTTTCAAAATTTGAAGGTATGAAATAAAGATACATTTTGGCTGTGCAACAACCTGTAAAAGAAACAAAATGTATATAAACAGCATTGATAATGTTTTGGTACACTGCAGAAGAGCGAATACTGGGCAAAGTTAGTCCTCTTCACCACAAATACGATTCAGCTTTTGCAGATATCCATGTCTTCTGCAATCTTCATCTTCTTCATCAGCCGAGTATGGGTTAGGCTTAGGCTACTTTTTGTGGTGCAAATGTTTTATATTTGTAATTATCCTTTAGTTTTTTTTTGTTGTAGTAAAAAAATTAAGAAGTTGAACACCTCAAAAGTAACACCAACCATACATGGATTTACAAAATAATGGGTACAATTACATGCACACAATAATGCGATTATTGTGGCTAGTCAGATTAATATAATAGTTTAATAAAACATTTACATGCTTTGCAAGAAGAACGATTTCCCTAATAATGCTGTTTACATGGACAAATCTGGAATCAGGCTACCTGATGCCACGCTGACAAATGCAGAAAATTGCGAATCAAAATATACATTCTACCACAGCGACCATGTTATTTTTGGGAAGCATATTTGATTCTGATTTCGGACATAGAAAGTTTGTATGTGAAAACTACTTGTAAGACGCAAACATTGTTGTTCCGAACTCACTTCACTCTCGCTAAAGAGGGAGGCTTGCTCGGCTGATGCTAGCACAACTGCAGATCAAACACACTGCTGGAATGCTGATTAAGGTGTTTACATGTCCTAATCATTTGAAAGATTGCTCAGAAAACCAGGTGTTTTAATCGGCGTAAGCTCACCAAATGTACAATGTACAAACTGTTTATGTGAATCACAATTGTTTAACCATTGCTTAAAATATGTCTGTTTTTGTAAGTAGAATCCAATATTCTGTGATGTATTTCACTATGTTTTATGCCTGGTGTGTATGTAAAAGTGGTTATGGTGTTTAATGGAAAAATCCACCCAAAAACGAGTTGCTTTTTTTCCTTTCTTAGTCCACTATTGATACAGTCGCGAAGGGTTTTGCGTCATCATGACGATGTGGCACGTGACACTTTGCTTCTTGAAAGTCCAATATCTTGAAAACTTGACTGCTGACATTCAAAACATTTTGGTACTGTTTCAACAGTGGACTAATGATAAAAATACCAAAAGATAGTCTGAGTGGATTTTTCCTTTAACTGCATTGGGCCTTTAAAAGCGTAAAGGGATTCTTCGGGATTTTGGCAATGAAGCCCTTTATCTACTTCCCCAGAGTCAGATCAACTCATGGATACCATTTTTAGATCTCTGTATCCAGTATGATGGAAGTTAGAAGTAGCTTTGCGAGCCAAAGCCAACTAGCATTAGTGCAACAACTGGAAGTCTAAGGTATCTACTAGCATGCTAGCAGTTGCCAAAGAATTCCAGTCATTGCGCTAACATTAGTTAGCAATTACACTAATGCTAGTTAGCAACTTCCTTCTAACTGGACGCAGAGACATACAAATTGTATCCACGAGTTCATCTGACTCTGGGGAAGTAGATAAAGGGCTTCATCGCCAAAATCCTGAAGTATCCGTTTAACAAAAACAAAATCTCTGCTTGGCTAGGTACGGTACTCACCTTAGCCCGTTCACATTGCATGTCGCACAGGGAGCAGGTGTGGGGATACACCTTCGGAGGGTCCGCCGAGAAATCACTTATCATGGTGGGTGTTGGGAGCATCTTGGGGGCACTAGAGCTGCGTTTGGCGCCGGAGGGTCTGGTTGATTTTGACGACTCACTCCTGGCTTCAAACTGTGGCCTTGTTCTGGACCCTTCGCGCTCCGACCGAGATCTCGATGGCGGCTCTCTGACAGGCGTTCGTTTGTGCTTGTGAGCGTCGGGGATTGGAGCACGCCTCCTGTAGTCTTTGTCTTTCTTTGAGTCGGAGGAGTCGTCGTTTGAGTGGTGCCGCCTTGGGGATTCAGCTTTACGTTTCAAAGACGAGCTGGTGGACTTGTACTCTGGTTTAGCCGCTCTCTCCTTAGGCAGTAGCTCACGTTTGTAAGGGTCTCTGCCCTCCTCCGCCGTCCTACTCGCGTGGCCGTAGTCGATAACTTTACCCGCCGTTTGCGTCACACTCAGAAAACTCGGTATGTCGGGCGTACATGAAGGCGCGGGATGCCGCTGATGTGGAGAAAGACGAGGCGGTGGTGGCAGGTTAGGAATAGGAGGGAGAGTTTGAGAGAACGCAGGAGGGCCTGTGTTTCTGTTTGTTTTGTGTATCTGTATGTCACGTAGGATGAAGGGCAGTGTGTCTGGTGTTAGCTGGTCGTCAGGGTAGTGGCTGAGAACCTCCAGGTCGTCGTTTGACAAGCCGAAGCCGGCCAGGATACTGCCTGCGCTCTCGGGTACGTACAGACCCTGCATGTCCCCGCCCTGTGGACGACCCTGTGCAGAAACAGGAGCATTCCAGCTTTGCATGCCCCCTCCTGAATGCCCGCTGTTAGGGTTAGCATGAGAGTGGGAGGACTGCTGGAGGTGCTGCTGCTGATTGAGACCAAAGAGTTTACTGGGAGTCTGGTAGTTGGACCAGTCCACATCCTGCATCTGACTCTGCTGGTCATCGCAGGAAAGCGAGACAAGGTTGTTGCTGTTGGAATAGCCAGTCTCTGACCTCTCACCCTGACCGACCCCGTGCATGCGGAGGTCTACACCGAGCTGCCGGGAGATCTGGGTATTCTGGTTGAGTAGGCGGTGGTCCTCGTCCCTCCCGCCCTGAACGCGGACAGAGATGGCCGACTCCAGCTCCTCGGGTAGCGGTGTTTGCGGCGGGAACTGACCCACCTGGTAGCTGTTCATCTGGGCCATATTGTTGCCGTCCGTAGAGCGGCCCGGTTGTTGGTATGGCATGATCCTGGGCCTGTTGAAGGGCGCCCCCGGTTGCTGAGGCTGGTACATGACGGGGGTGCGCTGCTGAGCGATGTTGTTGGCAGCTGCTTGCTGGAGAATGTTGAGCAGGGCCAGTTGCTGGTTGCCGTGGTTACTGGCAGCGGCGATGACGCTGAGTTGGTGCAGGGCTAGCTGGGCTTCGATCTGTGCCAGACGGATAGCCGCGGCCGGTCCAAAGAGGAAAGGGGCTCCCCGGCCTATGGTACCGAAGGCGCTGGCTGCTCCTCTGCCCAAGCTGATAGAGGGTAGGAGCTGGGATCGACTTTCTGTGAGCAACGCAAAGCTGAGAGGTGGAAAGCAGAAACAGGATTACAGATGCTGGGCCTCCTTATATTTGATTTGTTTTTTAAATTATTTCTTCTTTTTGATTTTCTTACAGGAGGGGGTCCCTATGAGAAATGTCTAAGATTTCACTGTTTGTTTCCTTTTAAATTGAGTGGTTAGGGGAGGGAAAATTCCATTATCTTCATCTTCTCTCAAACGTCTTGCAGTCATGCTCTTTTGCAGGGTGGAAAAGCAAAGCAATGTTATGTAACTAATCAACACCATTAGACTTACCGCCAATTTGATACAAACGCCAATAAAATAATAACATGTGTAAATACAACAATGAAAGGTACCCAAGGCCACTTGTTTTAGACCTACCCACCACACTAACAATTTTCTGGGAAAATGTCTAAACTGAGCTGAAGGGCATGTTTAGATGTCCTATAAGGATGGACCCGTGGCTACTTGTATTAGGTGTCACAGAAAACAGGCCTTCACTTACCCTAGCACAACTCAATCTCCTAAAAACATATATCCTTTGTGGCCTGCAAATGCATTGCTTTGAATTGGATAAAAGACCAGAAACCTACTATAAAAATCAGTGGTATTATGAGACATTGAAAAGGCTGTCACTGGAGAAAACAAATTCCATATTTCAGAACAAAGACGGGGGAAATATGCTATCTTTCCCCTAATCCTCCAGATACCCTGAGAAGTGTCATGGGTAATAAGAAAGAATGTTTATTTTTGTTAATGTAATAAAAATGTAATAATGTTATGTAATAGGCCTCCTGTGGCTCAGTTGGTAGAGCATGGCACTTGCAAAGCCAGGGTTGTGGGTTCGATTCCCACAGGGGGACCAGTATGAAAAATGTATGCACTCACTAACTGTAAGTCGCTCTGGATAAGAGCGTCTGCTAAATGACTAAAATGTAAAAAATGTAATATACAGGTAACTGTCAAAATAAAGTAAATGCCAACATAAAGTGTCTTAATAGGGCGTTGGACCACCACGAGCCGCAGAACAGCTTCAATGCGCCTTGGCATAGATTCTAAAAGTGTCTGGAACTCTATTGGAAGGATGCAACACCATTCTTCCACAAGGAATTACATAAGTTGGTGTTTTGTTGATGGTGGTGGTGGCATATAGCATATGGTTTACATCGTTTCCATTCATCAAACCATTTAGTGACCACTCGTGCCCTGTGGATGGGGACATTGTCATCTTGGAAGAGACCACGCCCATCAGGATAGAAATTCTTCACCATAGGATGAAGGTGATCACTCACTCAGTATGGCTGTGTATTTATTGGCATTTACCTTGCCCTCTTAAGGGACTGAGTGGACCTAAACCAAACATTCACTTGGGTGAAGCATCATGGAAATTATTATTCTAATTCTACAGTTAGAATATAATAGTGGACACTTTGAATATAGTGTTGTTTGACATGACAATGAACAAAAATGCCAGGGAGGAGACAGGGTAGCAACCAAAGAGTTGATAAGTGTTTCCTAGGGGACCCTATAATCTTTGTGTACATTTAATGTTCTCTTACCTACATCATGTAGCTAACATATTCAGGCTTCACGTCTCCCTCCTTGATTTAGAAGATACTGTTGCACAAACATTCTGATTTAGATCTACACCATCACTGGCATTATCAGGCTGCATAGCTAGTTACGCTTGCTCTGACTCAGTACATTTATTAGCTAGCTAGCCAGCTAACTGGCAATTAGCATTAGCGGCTAACACGATTTAGGCCCAACTTGCTACGAAAAGACAAACTAGCCATTTGCAGATGTAAGAAACACAAACTAATAGTGTAATTATAGAACACTTGTGGATTGATATTAAGAAGCAAAGTGAAAACATTGCTGCATGTGCTGCATTGACAATGCACAAGTGTATCATGGTCGAGGAACAACAAATGCGCTCCATGAGTGACAGGGGGCGGGGCTAGGTCTGTGTGGAAAGCGGCATAGAGACAGAGCGGAAAGAGATGATTCAAGTAGCGGCGTAAACTATAAAAATGGACGTTACAAATGGCGTATCAGATTTGACGAAGCAAATATTCAAATACCGTTATAGAAGGTAAAGTAAAAACCCAAACCGGTCCGTGCATCAATACCGGTACATTGTAAAATACGGTATACCGACCAGCCCTATGTCACTTTTGTTTTCGGTTGCTTATGTTATGTTTTACATAATCTGGTTCCTTGCTTGTATTCAAATACATGTACAATTTGATATGATGTTGACCTGAAACAAGGAAAATTATGGGAAAAATTATTATTCATAAATTCTATAGACGCCCAAACAGCAGTATTTTTTACACAGATTTCAGATGACAGAGTGATTCAATCGTAAAGGCGTCTGCATGCTTCCCAGCCGAAACAGTTCAGAACAGTTTGTGCATGTATTATGATATTTTGTGACATTTTTGTTCGTTTTGGACTTCGATAAGGGTTTCCTCAGCTGTTCAGGCACACAACTGTTTTTCTCGAGGCAAGCCGAAGTCGGCAGTCGAAGTCTACGCCCCTTTCATCTGTGACTGGTCAACAGTAGGGATTTTTTTTAAAAGTCTGTTGTCATTCAATGAGACGACTCATTGTCATGCACATTTTTTCATTGACAAATACGGCACCAAACATCTTAGTTAGATGTAAAATTGGGCGACTAAGATCTCCTCAGCAAAAACATAAAAATTAATGACAGATTTCTTGAGTTATCTTAGATTAATTCTGACTTTTGAGGAAGTGTATACTGGCTACGGAGTCTCAAAACAGACAAAGTACTATTGCTGCCTTTTTCTCATTTTTCAAGCAACGGTATTTTAAGGGAGTATGCGAGCAACACTCCTTCGGTTCGCCTAGGTGCCAGTCCAACTGAAGCACGCCCACGCCTTACGGAGTCGATGAGTAAACGTCCGTCCCATTTTGCCATTAGACTCATATGATAGTCTATTGAGAGGTCCAACAGCATCCTGCACAGATTCAGTCTACTGATCAAGCAAGCTTGTGTGGATATTAGGGATAGGTTAGTTAGCAGCTACTCTGGGTTGGCATCATACATCAGCCTCGAAGAGCAGAAGTTCTATGCATAAGAAAGGACTAGTTTATAGCTAGAGCACTGACTGTCAATAGGATTCTGATAAATTGACAACAACTGGAGCAGTAACTAGCAACATACCCCATTGATAGAAGCTAACGCCTATTGATGACAGCAGTGGAGGATGGAGCTATAGGAGGACGGGCTCATTGTAAAGGCTGGAATGGAATAAATGGAACAGTATCAAACGCAAACATCTGGAAACCACGTTTGACTACGTTCCATTAATTTAATTCCAGCCATTACAATGAGCCCGTCCTCCTATAGCTCCTCCCACCAGCCTCCACTGGATGATCATATCTTCTGGCTGTAAGAGACCAGACGCTTTCTCTAAACTTTAACATGCATCACTTGCAGTACATTTTTGGAAACATAAGGAATGTATCTTTCATATCAACAAGAAATACTTTTCAAAAAAACTAAAAGGTTAAATTACTACACACCTTTATAGGGTTAGGTTTCCCACACTGCCATATTTGCATGTTACAGTGCTTGTTTATGGAAAACGGCAGAGTCAACTATCTGTGCTAATTAGCTCTCTGCGTCTCCGAACACCTGGGTGTAAACAGAAGATGGACCCCACAAACGTGTTGTCACTGAAAAATACTGTCAGCTGCAACTGTGTTAAACCTGGTTAAAGGTCGACCTTTGGTAAGAAAGAAAAAAACAGTCCAACCCCGCCCCTTTCTAAATTTTCTAACAGAAATGGGGTGTGCCTTTGGTGGTTAGTCAATGTGTCATTCTAAACCGTCCAGTTGGTGGCGGCAATACAACTTTTGGATGTAGTCTGCCATAAAAGCAACAGAAGAAGAAAATGGTGCCGTCATTCTGGTCATGCGCACCGAAACCGACATAGCTAGTTCGTTAGCTAAGCTAGACACTTTATCTAGCAAGTAACTTCATGTGTTGACGTATTTTCACAGGATTTGTTTTTGGAGAAATGGCACTTTGGTCAAATATATTATTAATCCAATTTTGTTTTTAAGCATTAAATGACCTGGTATGATGGTGCATTGATCAGTTACACAGTTTAAATACGTTATGGGTAGAGCATTGCGCTTGCAACGCCAGGGTTGTGGGTTCGAGTCCCACGGGGGGCCAGTATGAGAAAAAAATAAAAATAAATGTATGCACTCACTAACTGTAAGTCGCTCTGGATAAGAGCGTCTGCTAAATGACTAACATGTCATGTTTGCCCAAAGTCGACCTTTAAAACAGTGTACAGTAACTGCATGTTTTCCATTTGTGAAATTATTTTGATGTGATATGAAAGTAGAGAGCTTTATGTGGCGTATTTGGCTGCCAGAGCCAATTCGCCTCTAAATATAACATGTATTAAGGCCCTTGGACTATAAAGAGTAACGGTAGGCTCTTTAGTCCATTATCCGGCTACTAGCAACATACATATCTGTAGCTGGCCGGTTATTAATTATATGAGCTAGATCGCTAATATAACACGATTTTCTCTAACTGTACTGTAAAGTTAGCCTATACAATATATATACAAACTGCACCAGATGTCAAATGCAGCTTAATTACAAACGCCTTGATGCGCTTTGACGCTGACCAGTTGAAATTAGGACAGTTAGCTACAATGCTATTTAGCTAGTTAACAAGAAGACTAGCTAGCTAACCTTTTAAGCAAACTGCTGCAACGCCATTATATTGGCTAGTAACGTTACCTACCAGCTGTGCACTAGTGCAAATACATTCCTGTCATTTTATAACTTACGTTTGCGGATAAACGTTTCACATTGAGTAGGTACAGTGTCCGACAAAATGCAGCTTTCCAGGCCTAGGTTAGCTAACTAGCTGCATTGCAAAAGCCATTTTGTTTTTTGCCGCGATGCCAGCAGAACAAGGAAGCATACATGATATTTTCTCCCTGAATGAACGGTGATTGATATCCGTGAAGTTGATATTTTTGAAAATAATCTGTTTAGACATAGCTACCTGTCATACAATACCGGGTGTGGTTCTTTGTTTGTCTTTGTGGGATCTGTAGAAATCGGCTCTTCTCTTGCCTGTGATGAGGGATATGGCAGCCTGAGCAAAAAGCCCGACAATGAAAACAGGCTGACTAATCGAGAGCAGAACCAATGGTAATATCGAAGGCATTGAATCCAATCTATTGCGTTTTTTCTGCAAAAAAAAATATATATATATATATATATCCACCATCACACATACAGTATCTTATTTTCTATACAAATGTGTAAATTATAGTTTATTCATCACTATATAATTTATTTAAACTACAAACAACGTTTCCACCACAGTACCAGCATAAATCAGAGTTATTTAGTGCTCCTATTTCCAATTTTTTGTGAAGTTATGACAGATTGCATATTTGGTCAATATTGTGATATTAGACATTTGTTATGGGAATCTGTTGTTACATTCTTCTGTATTAGATACCTACTGTTATGTTAGTGTCATATCATGTACCGTACACATATATTTTTTTCAAAAACAGCACAGAAATTCAGGATGAGGCTAAATTAAGATTTGAGACTGCATCAACCTCAACACTACTATGTCATTCTCTTAACAATGCAAACATGTCTAAACTGATTTTTTAAATCACTCCTGTCGGGAATTAATAAAGTTGAATCGAATTGACATTCCGGTGTGTCTGTGGCCAAAGCTCCCATGATGCTCTCATTAGCTCGTCACCTGACTAATTATCACGCTTGTAACAGCTACTGCCTCCATTCCCTCTGGGTCACATTAAACTGCTGTCATCCACACACTGAGAGAGAGAGGTATAGACAGAGGCTGTGTACGTATGAGAAAGATAAATAGTGTGTTTGTGAGATACAGGCCTAGGTCCTAGAGAATGTGCATTTTGTGTGTGTGTGTGCATGTGTTTATGAGAGACAGAAGCTGTATGTTTGAGAGACGGAGGGAATGATGGAGAGAAGGAAGGATGAGAGAGAGAAGGAATGAGAGCCGGAGTATTTAAACATGCCACAGACATCTGATCCAAGCACTGTATTCGATACCAGAAACATTTAAAAAAAGACACAGAAACACGATCCATCCATGCCGTCCTGGTAATCGATACGGGGATGAACTATCTGACAACATTATGTACTGTATGCGCTATGCATACATCTCTCTCAGGGGGTTTGGTGGTGGTGGTGGTCAAATGACTTGCCTCTCAATCATAACTGTCATAACTGGTTGCTGTTTGCATCACCAAAGTGCACCAGTGGGCAATGTCTGGTGAAGCAAGGCTACGTACCCCGGCAGCCGATACTAGGTTTAGAGACATGTACGGGGGATGAAATACACACAAGCCCTACCCTTGGACTCCACATTTACTTTACTTATCCAACTCTTTGCCTGCTCAAGGCACTTCTATTTGCTCTTGTCCACACTCACAACTTCACCCTATAGCCAGTCAATTTTTTTGACTTTCCCATATTCCTTCAAATTCTCCGGAAGGTGGTGAGTGACTCCACTGTGGGGGAAACTCTGAGTCAGATTATATATGTTTTTTTTTCTTCTTCATCATGCACATTTTTTTTTTTCTCTCTCTCTCTCTCTCTCTCTCTCTCTCTCTCTCTCTCTCTCTCTCTCTCTCTCTCTCTCTCTCTCTCTCTCTCTCTCTCTCTCTCTCTCTCTCTCTCCATCCCCACCCACAACGCTGTATAAGTTTCACCACATGCTAGGGGGTTGTCTCCCCCCTTCGCCCCAAGGCCCCTACCCCCCGCCACTGCACCTGTTCGCAGAGTTAAATTGACCCCTTAGCCTCCTGCCTCACCCCTCAGCCTCACGACAATCATTATTTATTGGACAGAGAGGCACATTATTCAAACACCTGTCTGAATGGATAAACAAGTGTTCACAATGTTGACAGGACGGGACGGCTGGCAAACAGGCAGGGAGATAAGTGGATCATGGGCGAGCAGCATTAGCTAATGAAGATTTACGTACAGTGTATTTGGAAAGTATTCAGACCCCTAGACTTTTTCCACATTTTGTTACATAACAGCCTTATTCTAAAATTGATTAAATAGTTTTTTCCCCTCATCAATCTACACACAATACCCCATAATGTCAAAGCAAAAACAAGCTCTGTCAGGTTGGATGGGGAGCGACGCTTCGCAGCTATTTTCAGGTCTCTCCAGAGATGTTTGATCTGGTTCAAGTCCGGGTTCTGGCTGGGTCACTCAAGGACATTCAGAGACTTGTCCCGAAGCCACTCCTGCATTGTCTTGTCTGTGTGCTTAGGGTCATTGTCCTGTTGGAAGGTGAACCTTCACCCCAGGCTGAAGTCCTGAGTGCTCTGGAGCAGGTTTTCATCAAGGATCTCTCTGTACTTTGCTCTTTTAATCTTTCCCTCGATCCTGACTAGTCTCCCAGTCCCTGCCGCTGAAAAACATCTCCACAGCATGATGCTGCCACCACCATCCTTCACCGTAGAGATGGTGCCAGGTTTCCTCCAGAGGTGACGCTCGGCATTCAGGCCAAAAAGTTCAATCTTTGTTTCATCAGACCAGATAATCTTGTTTCTCATGGTCTGAGAGTCCTTTAGGTGCCTTTTGGCAAACTCCAAGCGGGCAGTCATGTGCCTTTTACTGAGGAGTGGCTTCCGTCTGGCCACTCTACCATGAAGGCCTGATTGGTGGAGTGCTGCAGAGATGGTTGTCCTTCTGGAAGGTTCTCCCATCTCCACAGAGGAACTCTGGAGCTTTGTCAGAGTAACCATCCGGTTCTTGGTCACCTCCCTGACCAAGGCTTTTCTCTCCCGATTGCTCAGTTTGGCTGGGTTACCAGCTCTAGGAAGAGTCTTGGTGGTTCCAAACTTCTTCCATTTAAGAATGATGGAGGCCACTGTGTTCTTGGGGACCTTCAATGCAGCAGACATTTTTTGGTACCCTTCCCCAGATCTGTGCCATGACACAATCCTGTCTCGGAGCTCTACGGACAATTCCTTCGACCTCATGGCTTGGTTTTTGCTCTGACATGCACTGTCAACTGTGGGACCTTATATAGACAGGTGTGTGCCTTTCCAAATCATGTCCAATCAATTGAATTTACCACAGGTGGACTCCAATCAAGTTGTAGAAACATCTCAAGGATGATCAATGGAAGGTATTTATGTTTTTTATTTTTAATAAATTAGCAAACATTTCAAAAAACCTGTTTTCGCATTGTCATTATGGGGTGTTGTGTGTAAACTGATAAGGAAACAATTGAATTTAATTAATTTTAGAGTAAGGCTGTAACGTAACAAAATGTGGAAAAAGGGGTCTGAATACTTTCCGAATGCACTGTATGCCATCTTGTATGTGTACTATAAATACCAAGCATATCACAAAATGACAAGATGGATGCCGTTGCTAGGCATGTTGCATGAGCATGTGATGACAAACCAATGACTACTGTCCGTCCATGACGGTGGAGGGTGTTTTCAGTTTTTCACCCAGCTAAGGGAAAATAAGATGATGATGAGGATTATGGTGATAATGATCATGGTGATGCATGTGACATGTTATTTTCAAAGGTAATAATATGGTTATTGTTCTGGGGGAAAAACATTGAGAAGATGTCTGTAAATCCTTTCCATAAACTGTGTCTGTGTGACTACGCTTTCAAATCAAATAGGGGCCTACAATTTTTTTAAATGTCCAGTCTATTTCTGTGGCAAAGTCAATTTATATAACAATTTAAGACTTCATATCAAATTGATAATCAAACCTCACAACTGACCACACAGAGAAAATAGCATATCTCTATTTCGACCAGTCTCGACTAAATAAGATGACCATGTGCTCTTGCTACCAGAATATCCCCAACAGTATAATCTCACTGCTCATCTTGTTCCGTAGACCCAACACTCTCTTATATCAGCCGCCTGCGTCCTCAGATTACAGACCTCCAGCTACTACTGCTGCTGTATTGGTGTGTGGTTGTCGTTGCTGCCGTAAGCATACCCCAGATGCTAGGGACACATTAATTTGGCAGATAGGAGGAAGTACTACAAGGTGGCGCTTTCTTCCAAGGTGGGGCGAGTAGGGGGGAGTCGGGTTGGAAAGATACGTGGGCGGGGGTTTCAAATCAACCTCGGAACGATGAGAGGAGACACTGTATTGATTTGGTGCAGACAGGATGAAAATGATACGGGTGCCACGGTGGGACAAACAGAGCGGTGTGGGGGTGTTTCTCACTTCTCCCCATGGGGTTTGCATCATCAGCAGTCATGGCAGCGTGGGGAAGACAGCCTGGGTGTTAACAGTGCTGCATAATGGATTGGCTTCCAGGCTGGGATGCGATATCGTCAATGTGTAATACAGTACTACAGTAGAGTAGGACTAATTAAGAGCAGGTGGTGGACTGGAGAGCATCCAGCCAACTGAACTCAGAAGTCAGACTTCCATGCTAGAGCAAATCTCTCCTCGGGACCCCCAGCCGTTCCATGTGTTTGATGTATTCCAGAGCTAACATAGCTGATTCAACTTGTCAACTATTTAATTATCAAGCCTTTGAATAGGTGAATCAGGTGAGCAATTTCAAGGCTACAACTAAATTGTGAAACTACTGGGGGTACCAGAGGAGTGCTTTGAAAACCACTGTGCTAGAGAGGTATCTCAGCAAGCCACCTTGAGGTTGAACTGGCTAACCTTGAGGTTGAACTGGCCCCTAAACACAGACCTAGAATCAGATGTCCTGAGCCCAAATCCTCATTAGGATAGAACATATCTGACCCTGGGACCAGCGGTTAAGGTCAACTCCCATCAACTCTGACAATACAACAGCACATAGTTAGACCAAGTAACAACACAATCAACAGGGAAAGGTAGCTTTGTTTGCACATCATGAACCCTCCTCAGTAGATTAACTCAATATGCCCACACTGTTACCTAGATGACTGCTACTGTATCTATTGCACCCAAGGGGATTGGATTAATCACTCAACGTAACGCCCCTGAACTGCCCCGTTGGTCCCCCACCCCGACCCCACTTTGCGGTGTGGCAGTAATGCATGACAGGGGTAGGCTTCATGACTTTGAGCGGCACGCAGTAGTCTGGGGTGTAAATTCAGAGCGTCGCCAGCCGTTCCGTTCCACGCCCTCAACAACACCGCAGAGTGGCTGAGCCATCAGCAGCTCTATGCAAATGACTGGGCAATACAAATGCAGAATGGAGATTCAATGCGAGAATGTAGCACTGTAGAAATGAAAATGTACCGTAGGGTTTAAGTGCTGACTTGGCTGCAGAATACCAGTAGTGAGGAGGAGAGCTAAAAAACTATCCACCAACTAAACCATATGCTCTCTCTCCCTCTCTCACTCCCCAGCAGTTCATTTAGCTCACACTCTCTCACTCTGACACCATGTCTCTCAAGTGCCCATCACGAGTGCTTAGGACATAAATCTTTTTTAGGACTCCTCTTATTTTTAGACCCAGGTCTGTGATGTGGTGTGGGTATAGGCTAGTGGCCATCACTCTAAGACAACGTACCAAATGGCAGCTTTTTGCATACAGTGCATTACTTTTGAAAGTAGTACACTATTTAAGGAATAGGGTGCTATTTGGGATGCTGCTTAAGACTCCTCTCGCTCCCAAGAGTGAAGGAGGTCACTGCTGAGACTGCGAGGAATTCCACAATGCTACAGTCAGAACCTACCTACTGAATCACACAGTTTCCCAGTTGTGTGAAAACATGCTGTCACACCCTTCAATGTGGCCTTAAGCTAAAAGTGCCTGAGCTAAAGCTTTATAAATGGATGATATGCAATGCTAATAACTAGGCTACGTAGTGCCTGTTGGACAGCAGCCAGTTCCAAGTGATTTACTGCTGGCAAATACAATGATTTACGGTATCGCCTTTCCCCTTTAACCAATCTGCGGCCATCGTGTCCGTCTAGCACATTGCTAATTTGTGCTATTCAGGTACACGGTGTGACATTTCAGTGCAGAGGAGCACAGCACCAATTAAAACTGAACCCAGAAGAACCTGATGATAAGGTGCATTAGCAGGACTTTATGTTCCTACAGGCAATGGGATATAGGCAACTCGTGTTTAATAAGCACCTCAGAATAGGTTTGGCGCATTTCAGCTAAGCCGTTACTAAGAGACAACATTACAGACCAGTGGTTCCCAACTCCGGTCCTCGAGTACCCCCAACAGCACCCATTTTTGTTGTAGCTGTGGACAAACATACGTGATTCAACTCATTGAGGGCCTGATGATTAGTTGACAAGTTGAATCAGGTGTGCTTGTCTGGGACTATAATAAAAAATGTGTACTGTTCGGGGTATTCGAGGACCGGAGTTGAGAACCACTGTTATAGACCATCTCTGATTTTGACACTTTATTCTCTGCTACATCTATAGTTGAGTTATACCGTCCTACGTGCCGTCCCGTCACATGTGGGCATCATAAATGCCACGAAGACTGTTTCATTGACAAGCGTCTTGTGATTACATCTAATTGCAGTCACGCAGAGAATTTTGTTTCCTCTGAGCATGACACATTCAAAGCAATGCTCTACAGCAGGGTTTGGCCAACTCCAGTCCCCGGGGGCCTGATTGGTGTCACACTTTTGCCCCAGACCCAGCTAACACACCTGACCCCAATAGTCAACTGATTATGATCTTCAGTTTAGGATGAAATTAGATTAATCAGCTGGGATGGGGAAAAAGTGTAACACCACTCCAGCCCCCGAGGACTGGAATTGCCAATCCCTGTCCTTCTGGGTCCAGTGTGTCTCGCTGTGTGATTGATGAGAGGAATAAGGGAGGAGGGACGTCCTCTCAGCCTCTGTTACTTGGCAGACCCCAGAACCCTTACCCAGATCTGGAGTGCCCCACTCAGATCTCCCCTTTGCATAAACTGACCCTTCAAACTGCTTCCAACAGATGAGCTCAGTAATTGTGAGGTGTGATGTGAATCTCCTCAAGTGACTGAAGGGCTGAAACAGTCTCTGTTAGGTGTATCTAATTAAGAGTTAAGCGACTGAAGTGCTGAAACAGTCTCTGTTAGGTATATCTACGCACAAAGCATAACTGTAGCATAACAGCATGTGTAATAACAATGAACAGACGTTTGGTCTTGTGGCTCAGTCGGTAGAGCATAGCACTTGCAAAGCCAAGGGTCGTGGATTCAATTCCTGCTGGGGCCATCCATAATTAAATCTGCTGCCTCTAGAGGTTTATCTGGATATTTCACTCTTGATCTGGTGACTTTTGACTTTTTAACAACCGCTATGAAAACGTTACAGTCATGCCTTGTGGTGTTTTGTGGGGCACGAGTGTTTGTCAGGCATTGATTCATTGATTCCCTGACTCACAAAGCTGTCAAACAACGGGCCTGAAAGCTTTGATTTACGCCTTTAGTTTACAAGCCCACTGTTGTGAAAAGCTGCAGTCCGGACTCTAGCCATGTGAGACAGTTAAAGTACAATTATAAGGCCCCCTTGACCCACAGTGGCCACCTGTGACTCTGTCACATTGCATGTGTATAAACGTATTGTATTGTTTTCTCTCGCACGCAGCCCTGACATGGCCAACCTTTTTAGAGTGGTTATTTTAGATCCTCGGCAACCCGTGTTACAATGTGTCAGTGGAATGCCACGCAGTTTGATGAGGTATAGGTTATGCACATACGCAGTGTGGTGTTTTCACGGTCATTCTGAGAGATCATTCTGACTGTGGTGAAATAGACAATTGGCCAAGTTAAGAGAAGATCATATGCACACGTCATGATATGATCATTTGGCTTATTTAGGACCCTGTTTGAACCTCTAATCAAGTAGGTTTCCAAAGACTCATACAAGTCCTAGAATGTGGTTAATGAGAGGGTTAAAGGGTCACGCACAGACAGTAGAGATACTGCCCTACAGTAATCCAGGGGGTGTTAGCAGGGAAAACAGTGGTAACCCAGGGGGTGTTAGCAGGGAAAACAGTGGTAATCCATGGGGTGTTAGCAGGGAAAACAGTGTTAACCCAGGGGGTGTTTGCAGGGAAAACAGTGGAAACCCAGGGGGTGTTAGCAGGGAAAACAGTGAAAACCCAGGAGGTGTTAGCAGGGAAAACAGTGGAAACCCAGGGGGTGTTAGCAGGGAAAATGGTAGAAACCCAGGGGATGTTAGCAGGGAAAACAGTAGTGACCCAGAGGGTGTTATTAGGGAACACAGTGAAAACCCAGGGGGTGTTAGCAAGGAAAACAGCAAGGAAAACAGTGGAAACCCAGGGGGTGTCCTCTGTAGCTCAGCTGGTAGAGCACGGCGCTTGTAACGCCAAGGTAGTGGGTTCGATCCCCGGGACCACCCATACACAAAAAAAAATGTATGCACGCATGACTGTAAGTCGCTTTGGATAAAAGCGTCTGCTAAATGGCATATTATTATTTATTATAAAACAGTGGATTGTAGGGCTCAGCAAGTACCAACTCGTGTCAAGTGCCAACCCGTGTCAAGCCAGAACAGTCACTATTACAGCCATGGACAAACCCTATCAACTCTACTTTGTTCTTACAGGCCTCTACAAACTTGAATATGTTATCGTGCGTATGTAGCAAACAAATCCAAGGCCAAAGCCATAAGACCAGACAGGGGTTTTTAAAAAAGGAATGCGACAGGTGAGACTGCTCTCTCGTTCGCTTCGCATGACCAGTGCCTGTGAGTGACTCAGGCAGCTAGCGTGGCTGCCAATCGTAAAACTCGCGGCTGCCAGTCGTAAAACGTATATCCCCCATATCCCCCTCAGAGAGGGAGAGAGCCTGCTGGGGCAAGACTCCTCTCCTCTGTCTGCACAGCCGGTGGCTCTGGTGCTCGCTGGCTTTACAGCAGGTATTTATTTGCCCTAAAGATGTCCTTATCAGGGGCAACGACGCACCATATGTTTCCAACTTAGCATCCTCAACTTAACTCCCACCTCCCACCGGACCAAGTACATTAAACAGCTGATTTATTTAAGCTTAAGCCTCAGTTAGTTAGTGTTAAACTCTATGATGATAGGATGATTCATTGGATGTCATGAGTCATTGTCTTAATGTTTACATGGTATTTTGAGACTACTATACAGGATTCACTCCCTAATACCTCGCTAACGCTGCTAATGTTTACATGGTATTTAGAGACTACTATACAAGAATCACTCCCTAATACCTCGCTAAGGCTGTTAATGCTTACATGGTATTTAGAGATTACTATACAAGAATCACTCCCTAATACCTCGCTAAGGCTGCTAATGCTTACATGATATTTAGAGACTACTATACAGGAATCAGTCCCTAATACCTCGCTAACGCTGCTAATGTTTACTTATTAAAATAAATAATTGTCCCGATATGTTTAGAGAAAGATCCTGTCATTAAAACTTTCACATATAACTTCAGGATATAGGTATACTTTGAATACAGTAGTAAATGATCCGTGCTTCACTATAGGGTGACCACATGTTGTCCCAGATTGTGCGTCCCGTATTTTTCCCTTTGTCCCACATCCCGCAACCAAACAATCATGTCCTGCATTTGATCAACAAATTCAAACGCAACTCATTTAGAAAAGAAAAGGTTGATTGGTCCTGTATTTAATTCAGTCATTCCAGCCCGTCTCTTGCAGTCGCGTTGCGCCTCATGAAAAGATGCATACAGTATGATAAGGACGTGGTACAGGTGATGTTAAACCCTTCTCCAGTCATTGTTGAGATCTGATATTCTGCGCAAGACGAGACGTAGGTCAATGTCATAGGCCTATCATCAACCAATCACATTTCTCAAATCCTTTCGGGTTAAATTCCAGCTAAACTTGGAGTGGACAGTTATGCCAAATACTTACAAAAAGCGTGCTTCTGATGAAGAGAGTTACAAAAGTAAGTAAATATCTGTATTAGACTGAAAGATAGGATATAAGGTAATTTCGTCAGCCTTATGAGGCTCTCCATGCTCATTAGTTGATCGTTCAACATATTTGCTGCTACTTCACTCAATCCCGTTTTAAAATGTTCCCATCCTAACTGTTTTACATTCCCTGAGACCAACCAGAATTGTTTCCTTGGCCACATATTGCCAGATTTTCAAAAAACTGCCTCACATGTGGTCTCTAGTTTCTGCATCATCACATTTTGCAATGAGGTAAAAGAGTGGACTAGCTGCGTTTCAATTAGCTCCGTAAACATGGGCACCCTCATAGATATCATCCTGACTAATGTACCCTCTAAATACATCTCCGCTGTCTTCAACCAGGACCTCAGCGATCACTGCCTCATTGCCTGCGTCCGTAATGGGTCCGCGGTCAAACGACCACCCCTCATCACTGTCAAACGCTCCCTAAAACATTTCAGCGAGCAGGCCTTTCTAATTGACCTGGCCCGGGTATCCTGGATGGATATTGACCTCATTCAGTCAGTAGAGAATGCCTGGTTGTTCTTTAAAAGTGCTTTCCTCTCCATCTTAAATAAGCATGTCCCATTCAAAAAATTCAGAACTAAGAACAGATATAGCCCCTGGTTCACCCCAGACTTGACTGCCCTTGACCAGCACAAAAACATCCTGTGGCGTACTGCATTAGCATCGAACAGCCCCCGCAATATGCAACTTTTCAGGGAAGAAAGGAACCAATATACACAATAAGTTAGGAAAACAAAGGCTAGCTTTGAAATTTGTATCCTGTAGCACTAACTCCAAAAGGTTTTGGGACACTGTAAAGTCCATGGAGAATAAGAGCACCTCCTCCCAGCTGCCCACTGCACTGAGGCTAGGAAACACTGTCACCCCCGATAAATCTATGATAATCAAGAATTTCAATAAGCATTTTGCTACGGCTGGCCACGCTTTCCACCTGGCTACCCCTACCCCGGCCACCAGCTCTGCACCCTCCACTGCAACTTGCCCATGCCCCCTCCCCCGCTTCTCCTTCACCCAAATTCAGATAGCTGATGTTCTGAAAGAGCTGCAAAATCTGGACCCCTACAAATCAGCTGGGCTAGACAATCTGGACCCTTTCTTTCTAAAATTAGCAGCCGAAATGTTTGCAACCCCTATTACTAGCCTGTTCAAACTCTCTTTCGTATCGTCTGAGATCCCCAGAGATTGGAAAGCTGCCACGGTCATCCCCCTCTTCAAAGCGGTTGACACTTTAGATCCAAACTGTTACAGACCTATATTCATCCTGCCCTGCCTTTCGAAAGTATTTGAAAGCCAAGTTAACAAACAGATCACAGACCATTTCGAATCACACCGTACCTTCTCCGCTATGCAATCTGGTTTCCGAGCTGGTCATGGGTGCACCTCAGCCACGCTCAAGGTCCTAAACGATATTATAACCACGATCGATAATAGACAGTACTGTGCAGCCGCCTTCATCGAACTGGCCAAGGCTTTCGACTCTGTCAATCACTGCATTCTTATTGGCAGACTAAATAGCCTTGGTTTCTCAAATGACTGCCTCGCCTGGTTCACCAACTACTTCTCAGATAGAGTTCAATGTGTCAAATCAGAAGGCCTGTTGTCTAGACCTCTGGCAGTCTCTATGGGGGTGCCACAGTGTTCAATTCTCGGGCCGACTCTATTCTCTGTTTATATCAATGATGTCGCTCTTGCTGCTGGTGACTCTCAGATCCACCTCTACGCAGACGACACCATTTTGTATACATCTGGCCCTTCATTGGACACTGTGTTAACAAACCTCCAAACGAGCTTCAATGCCATACAGCAATCCTTCTGTAGCCTCCAACTGCTCTTAAACGCTAATAAAATTAAATGCATGCTCTTCAATCGAACGCTGCTTGCACCCGCCTGCCCAACTAGAATCACTACTCTCCGCGGGTCTGACCTAGAATATGTGGACAACTACAAATACCTAGGTGTCTGGTTAGACTGAAAACTCTCCTTCCAGACTCACATTAAGCATCTCCAATCCAAAGTTAAATCTAGAATCGGCTTCCTATTTCGCAACAAAGCCTCCTTCACTCATGCTGCCAAACATGCCCTTGTAAAACTGACTATCCTACCGATCCTTGACTTCGGCGATGTCATTTACAAAATAGCCTCCAACACTCTACTCAGCAAATTGGATGTAGTCTATCACAGTGCCATTCGTTTTGTCACCAAAGCCCCATATACTACCCACCATTGTGACCTTTACGGTCTCGTTGTCTGGCCCTCACTACATATTCGTCGCCAAACCCACTGGCTCCAGGTCATCTATAAATCACTGCTAGGCAAATCCCCACCTTATCTTAGCTCATTGGTCACCATAGCAACACCCACCCATAGTATGCGCTCCAGCATCTCACTGGTCATCCCCAAAGCCAACACCTCCTTTGTCCGCCATTCCTTCCAGTTCTCTGCTGCCAATGACTGGAACGAACTGCAAAAATCTCTGAAGCTGGAGACTCTTATCTCCCTCGCTAACTTTAACATCAGTTATCAGAGCAGCTTACCGATCACTGCACCTGTACACAGCCCATCTGTAATTAGCCCACCCAACTACCTCATCCCCATATTGTTATTTATTTTGCTTATTTGCACCCCAGTATCTCTATTTCCACATCATATCTTTTGCATATCTATCA